>NW_027140275.1:0-312500 GCF_036365525.1 Heterodontus francisci
TCCTCCACCTCCACTCCCTCCCCCTCTTCATTCCCCTCCACCACTCCCTCCCTCCCCCTCTTCATTCCCATCCACCACCCCCTCCCTCCGCCTCATCATTCCCCTCCACCACTCCCTCCCTCCCTCTCTTCATTCCCCTCCACCATCCCCTCCCTCCGCCTCTTCATTCTCCACCACCACTCCCTCCCTCCCCCTCTTCATTCCCCTCCAACACCCCCTCCCTCCGCCTCATAATTCCCCTCCACCACTCCCTCCCTCCCTCTCTTCATTCCCCTCCACCATCCCCTCCCTCCCTCTCTTCTTTCTCCTCCACCACCCACACCCTCCCCCTCTTCATTCTCCTCCACCACTCCCTCCCTTCCTCTCTTCATTCCCCTCCACCATCCCCTCCCTCCCCCTCTTCTTTCTCCTCCACCATCCCCTCCATCCCCCTCTTCTTTCTCCTCCACCACCCCCACCCTCCCCCTCTTCTTTCTCCTCCACCACCCACACCCTCCCCCTCTTCATTCCCCTCCACCACCACCTCCCTCCGCCTCATCATTCCCCTCCACCACTCCCTCCCTCCCCCTCCTCATTCCACTCCACCACCCCCTCCCTCCCCTCTTCATTCCAATCCACCACCCCCTCCATAACCCTCTTAATTCCACTCCACCACCCCCTCCCTCCCCCTCTTCATTCCACTCCACCACCCCCTCCATAACCCTCTTAATTCCACTCCACCACCCCATCCCTCCCCTCTTCATTCTCCTCCACCACTCCTCCCCTCCCTCTCTTCATTCCCATCCAACACCCCCTCCTTCCTTCTCTTCATTGCCCTCCACCTCCTCCTCCCTCCTTCTCTTCATTCCCCTCCACCTACCCCTCCCTCCCCTCTCCATTTCCCTCCACCTCCCCCTCCCTCCCCTCTTCATTCCATCCTCCTCCCCCTCCCTCCCCATCTTCATTCCCCTCCACAAACCCCTCCCTCCCCTCTTCATTCCCCTCCACCACCCCTCCCTCCCCCTCTTCTTTCCCCTCCACACCCCCTGCCTCCCTCTCTTCATTCCCCTCAAGCTCCCCCTCCCTCACCTTCTTCATTCTTCACCAAGCCCTTCCTGCCCCTCTTCATTCCACTCCACCTCCCCCTCCCTCACTCTCTTCATTCCCCTCCACCTCCACTCCCTCCCCCTCTTCATTCCCCTCCACCACTCCCTCCCTCCCCCTCTTCATTCCCATCCACCACCCCCTCCCTCCGCCTCATCATTCCCCTCCACCACTCCCTCCCTCCCTCTCTTCATTCCCCTCCACCATCCCCTCCCTCCGCCTCTTCATTCTCCACCACCACTCCCTCCCTCCCCCTCTTCATTCCCCTCCAACACCCCCTCCCTCCGCCTCATAATTCCCCTCCACCACTCCCTCCCTCCCTCTCTTCATTCCCCTCCACCATCCCCTCCCTCCCTCTCTTCTTTCTCCTCCACCACCCACACCCTCCCCCTCTTCATTCTCCTCCACCACTCCCTCCCTTCCTCTCTTCATTCCCCTCCACCATCCCCTCCCTCCCCCTCTTCTGTCTCCTCCACCATCCCCTCCATCCCCCTCTTCTTTCTCCTCCACCACCCCCACCCTCCCCCTCTTCTTTCTCCTCCACGACCCACACCCTACCACTCTTCATTCCCCTCCACCACCACCTCCCTCCGCCTCATCATTCCCCTCCACCACTCCCTCCCTCCCCCTCCTCATTCCACTCCACCACCCCCTCCCTCCCCTCTTCATTCCAATCCACCACCCCCTCCATAACCCCTCTTAATTCCACTCCACCACCCCCTCCCTCCCCCTCTTCATTCCACTCCACCACCCCCTCCATAACCCTCTTAATTCCACTCCACCACCCCATCCCTCCCCTCTTCATTCTCATCCACCACCCCTCCCTCCCTCTCTTCATTCCCATCCAACACCCCCTCCTTCCTTCTCTTCATTGCCCTCCACCTCCTCCTCCCTCCTTCTCTTCATTCCCCTCCACCTACCCCTCCCTCCCCTCTTCATTTTCCTCCACCACCACCTCCCTCCCCCTCTTCATTCCCCTCCTCCTCCCCCTCCCTCCCCCTCTTCATTCCCATCCACAACACCCTCCCTCCCCCTCTTCATTCCCATCCACTTCCGCCTCCCTCCCCCTCTTCATTCCCCTCCACCTACCCCTCCCTCCCCTCTTCATTTTCCTCCACCACCCCCTCTCTCCCCCTCTTCATTCCCATCCTCCTCCCCCTCCCTCCCCATCTTCATTCCCTTCCACAAACACCTCCCTCCCCTCTTCATTCCCCTCCACCACCCCTGCCTCCCTCTCTTCATTCCCCTCAAGCTCCCCCTCCCTCACCTTCTTCATTCTTCACCAAGCCCTTCCTGCCCCTCTTCATTCCACTCCACCTCCCCCTCCCTGCCTCTCTTCATTCCCCTCCACCTCCACTCCCTCCCCCTCTTCATTCCCATCCACCTCCCCCACCCTCCTACTCTTCATTCCCCTCCACCACCTCCTCCCTCCCCCTCTTTATTCCCCTACACCTCCCCCTCCCTCTCCCTCTTCATTCTCCTCCACCACCCCCTCCCTCTCCCTCTTCATTCCCCTCCAGCTCCCCCTCACTCCCCCTCTTCATACCCCTCCACCACCCCCTCCCTCCCCCTCTTCATTCCCATCCTCCTCCCCCTCCCTCCCCCTCTTCATTCCCATCCACCTACCCCTCTCTTCCCATCTTCATTCCCCTCCACCACCCCCTCACTCCCCCTCTTCATTCCCCTCCACACCCCCTGCCTCCCTCTCTTCATTCCCCTCAAGCTCCCCCTCCCTGCCCCTCTTCATTCCCCTACACCTCCCCCTCCCTCCCCCTCTTCATTCCCCCCACCACTCTCTCCCTCCCCATCTTCATTCCCATCCTCCTCCCCCACCCTCCTACTCTTCATTCCTCTCCACCACCTCCTCCCTCCCCCTCTTCATTCTCCTCCACCACCCCTCCCTCCCTCTCTTCATTCCCATCCAACACCCCCTCCTTCCTTCTCTTCATTGCCCTCCACCTCCTCCTCCCTCCTTCTCTTCATTCCCCTCCACCTACCCCTCCCTCCCCTCTTCATTTTCCTCCACCACCACCTCCCTCCCCCTCTTCATTCCCCTCCTCCTCCCCCTCCCTCCCCCTCTTCATTCCCATCCACAACACCCTCCCTCCCCCTCTTCATTCCCATCCACCTCCGCCTCCCTCCCCCTCTTCATTCCCCTCCACCTACCCCTCCCTCCCCTCTTCATTTTCCTCCACCACCCCCTCTCTCCCCCTCTTCATTCCCATCCTCCTCCCCCTCCCTCCCCATCTTCATTCCCCTCCACAAACCCCTCCCTCCCCTCTTCATTCCCCTCCACCACCCCTGCCTCCCTCTCTTCATTCCCCTCAAGCTCCCCCTCCCTCACCTTCTTCATTCTTCACCAAGCCCTTCCTGCCCCTCTTCATTCCACTCCACCTCCCCCTCCCTCCCTCTCTTCATTCCCCTCCACCTCCACTCCCTCCCCCTCTTCATTCCCATCCACCTCCCCCACCCTCCTACTCTTCATTCCCCTCCACCACCTCCTCCCTCCCCCTCTTCATTCCCCTCCACCACCCCCTCCCTCCGCCTCATCATTCCCCTCCACCACTCCCTCCCTCCCTCTCTTCATTCCCCTCCACCATCCCCTCCCTCCCCCTCTTCATTCTCCACCACCACCCCCACCCTCCCCCTCTTCTTTCACCTCCACCACCCCCTCCCTCCCCCTCTTCATTCCCCTCCACCGCCCCCTCCCTCCGCCTCATCATTCCCCTCCACCATCCCCTCCCTCCCCCTCTTCTTTCTCCTCCACCACCCACACCCTCCCCCTCTTCATTCCCCTCCACCAACCACTCCATCCCCCTCTTTATTCCACTCCAACTCCCCCTCCCTCCATTCCCTTCCACCAACCAGTCCCTCCCCATCTTCATTCTCCTCCATCTCCCCCTCACTCCCCCTCTTCATACCCCTCCACCACCCCTCCCTCCCCCTCTTCATTCCCATCCACCTCCCCCTCCCTCCCCATCTCATTCCCCTCCACCACTCCCTCGCTCCCCCTCTTCATTCCCATCCTCCTCCCCCTCCCTCCCCATCTTCATTCCCCTCCACAACCCTCTCCCTCCCACTCTTAATTCCCCTCCACACCCCCTGCCTCCCTCTCTTCATTCCCCTCAAGCTCCCCCTCCCTCCCCCTCTTCATTATTCACCAAGCCCTTCCTGCCCCTCTTCATTCCACTCCACCTCCCCTCCCTCCCTCTCTTCATTCCCCTCCACCTCCTCTCCCTCCCCCTCTTCATTCCACTCCACCTCCCCTCCCTCCCTCTCTTCATTCCCCTCCACCTCCTCTCCCTCCCCCTCTTCATTCCCATCCACCTCCCCCACCGTCCTCCTCTTCTTTCCCCTCCACCACCCCCTCCCTCCCCCTCTTCATTCCCCTCCACCACTCACTCCTTCCCCCTCTTCATTCCCCTCCACCACCACCTCCCTCCCCCTTTGCATTTTCCTCCTCCACCCCATCCCTCCCCCTCTTCTTTCTCCTCCACCACCCCTCCCTCCGCATCTTCATTCCCATTCACCACCCCCTCCCTCCCTCTCTTCATTCCCCAACACGACCCCCTCCCTCCGCATCTTCATTCCCATCCACCACCTCCTCCCTCCCCCTCTTTATTCCCCTACACCTCCCCCTCCCTCTCCCTCTTCATTCTCCTCCACCACCCCCCTCCCTCTCCCTCTTCATTCCCCTCCAGCTCCCCCTCACTCCCCCTCTTCATACCCCTCCACCACCCCCTCCCGCCCCCTCTTCATTCCCATCCTCCTCCCCCTCCCTCCCCTCTTCATTCCCATCCACCTACCCCTCCCTTCCCATCTTCATTCCCCTCCACCACCCCCTCACTCCCCCTCTTCATTCCCCTCCACACCCCCTGCCTCCCTCTCTTCATTCCCCTCAAGCTCCCCCTCCCTGCCCCTCTTCATTCCCCTACACCTCCCCCTCCCTCCCCCTCTTCATTCCCCCCACCACTCTCTCCCTCCCCATCTTCATTCCCATCCTCCTCCCCCTCCCTCCCCCTCTTCATTCCCCTCCACCAACCCCTCCCTCCCCCTCTTCATTCCCCTCCACGACCCCCTCCCTCCCCTCTTCATTCCTCTCCACCACACCCTCCCTCCCCTCTTCATTCCCCTCCACCACCCCCTCCCTCCCCCTCTTCTTTCTCCTCCACCACCCCATCCTCCCCCTCTTCTTTCTCCTCCACCACCCACACCCTCCCCCTCTTCATTCCCCTCCACCACCCCTCCCTCCGCCTCATCATTCCCCTCCACCACTCCCTCCCTCCCCCTCCTCATTCCACTCCACCACCCCCTCCCTCCCCCTCTTCATTCCACTCCACCACCCCCTCCATAACCCTCTTAATTCCACCACCACCCCCTCCATAACCCTCTTAATTCCACTCCACCACCCCATCCCTCCCCCTCTTCATTCTCCTCCACCACCCCTCCCTCCCTCTCTTCATTCCCATCCAACACCCCCTCCTTCCTTCTCTTCATTGCCCTCCACCTCCTCCTCCCTCCTTCTCTTCATTCCCCTCCACCTACCCCTCCCTCCCCTCTTCATTTTCCTCCACCACCACCTCCCTCCCCCTCTTCATTCCCCCCCTCCTCCCCCTCCCTCCCCCTCTTCATTCCCATCCACAACACCCTCCCTCCCTCTCTTCATTCCCATCCACCTCCGCCTCCCTTCCCCTCTTCATTCCCCTCCACCTACCCCTCCCTCCCCTCTTCATTTTCCTCCACCACCCCCTCTCTCCCCCTCTTCATTCCCATCCTCCTCCCCCTCCCTCCCCATCTTCATTCCCCTCCACAAACCCCTCCCTCCCCTCTTCATTCCCCTCCACCACCCCTGCCTCCCTCTCTTCATTCCCCTCAAGCTCCTCCTCCCTCACCTTCTTCATTCTTCACCAAGCCCTTCCTGCCCCTCTTCATTCCACTCCACCTCCCCCTCCCTCCCTCTCTTCATTCCCCTCCACCTCCACTCCCTCCCCCTCTTCATTCCCAATCCACCTCCCCCACCCTCCTACTCTTCATTCCCCTCCACCACCTCCTCCCTCCCCCTCTTCATTCCCCTCCACCACCCCCTCCCTCCGCCTCATCATTCCCCTCCACCACTCCCTCCCTCCCTCTCTTCATTCCCCTCCACCATCCCCTCCCTACCCCTCTTCATTCTCCACCACCACCCCACCCTCCCCCTCTACTTTCTCCTCCACCACCCCCTCCCTCCCCCTCTTCATTCCCCTCCACCACCCCCTCCCTCCGCCTCATCATTCCCCTCCACCACTCCCTCCCTCCCTCTCTTCATTCCCCTCCACCATCCCCTCCCTCCCCCTCTTCTTTCTCCTCCACCACCCACACCCTCCCCCTCTTCATTCCCCTCCACCAACCACTCCCTCCCCCTCTTCATTCCACTCCAACTCCCCCTCCCTCCATTCCCTTCCACCAACCAGTCCCTCCCCATCTTCATTCTCCTCCACCTCCCCCTCTCTCCCCCTCTTCATTCCCCTCCGCCTCCCCCTCCCTCCCCCTCTTCATTCCCCTACACATCCCCCACCCTCTCCCTCTCCATTCCCCTCCAGCTCCCCTTCTCTCCCCATCTTCATTCTACTCCACCACCCACACCCTTCCCCTCTTCATTCCCCTCCACCTGCCCCTCCCTCCCCGTCTTCATTCTCCTGCACCACCCCCTCCCTCCACCTCTTCATTACCCTCCACCAACCCCTCCCTCCACCTCTTCATTCCCCTACACATCCCCCTCCCTCTCCCTCTCCATTCCCCTCCAGCTCCCCCTCACTCACCCTCTTCATACCCCTCCACCACCCCCTCCCTCCCCCTCTTCATTCCCATCCACCTCCCCCTCCCTCCCCATCTTCATTCCCCTCCACCACTCCCTCCCTCCCCCTCTTCATTCCCATCCTCCTCCCCTCCCTCCCCATCTTCATTCCCCTCCACAACCCTCTCCCTCCCACTCTTAATTCCCCTCCTCACCCCCTGCCTCCCTCTCTTCATTCCCCTCAAGCTCCCCCTCCCTCCCCCTCTTCATTATTCACCAAGCCCTTACTGCCCCTCTTCATTCCACTCCGCCTCCCCTCCCTCCCTCTCTTCATTCCCCTCCACCTCCTCTCCCTCCACCTCTTCATTCCCCTCCACCACTCACTCCTTCCCCCTCTTCATTCCCCTCCACCACCACCTCCCTCCCCCTTTGCATTTTCCTCCACCACCCCATCCCTCCCCCTCTTCTTTCTCCTCCACCACCCACTCCCTCCCCCTCTTCATTCCCATCCACCACCCCCACCCTCCCCCACTTTATTCCCCTCCTCCACCCCCTCCCTCCCCCCTTCATTCATCTCCACCTCTCCCTCCCTCCATTATCCATCACCAACCCCTCCCTCCCCACTTTCATACCCCTCCACCACCCTCTCCCTCCGCATCTTCATTCCCATCCACCACCCCCTCCCTCCCTCTCTTCATTCCCCAACACCACCCCCTCCCTCCCCCTCTTCATTCTCCTCCACCACCCCCTCCCTCCCCTCTTCATTGCCCTCCACCACACCCTCCCTCCCCTCTTCATTCCCCTCCACCACACCCTCCCTCCCCTCTTCATTCCCCTCCACCACCCCCTCCCTGCCCCTCTTCATTCCCCTCCAGCTCCCCCTCCCACCCCCTCTTCAGACACCTCCACCACCCCCTCCCTCCCCCTCTTCATTCCCATCCACCTCCCCCTCCCTACACCTCGTCATTCCCCTCCACCTCCCACTCCCTCCCCATCTTCATTCCCCTCCACAACCCTCTCCCTCCCCCTCTTCATTCCCCTCCACTTACCCCTCCCTCCCACTCTTAATTCGCCTCCACCACCCCTCCCTCCCCCCTCTTCATTCCCCTCCACCACTCACTCCCTCCCCCTCTTCATTCCCCTCCACCACCACCTCCCTTCCCCCTCTGCATTTTCCTCCACCACCCCATCCCTCCCCCTCTTCATTCCCATCCACCACCCCCACCCTCCCCCACTTTATTCCCCTCCACCTCCCCCTCCCTCCATTATCCATCACCAACCCCTCCCTCCCCATTTTCATACCCCTCCACCACCCCCTCCCTCCGCATCTTCATTCCCATCCACCTCCCCCTCCCGGCACCTCGTCATTCCCCTCCACCAGCCCCTCCCTCCCCTCTTCATTCCCCTCCACCGACCCCACCATCCCACTCTTAATTCCCCTCCACCACCCGCTCCCTCCCCCTCTTCATTCCCCTCCACACCCCCTGCCTCCCTCTCTTCATTCCCCTCAATCTCCCACTCCCTGCCCCTCTTCATTCTTCAATAAGCCCTTCCTGCCCCTCTTCATTCCGCTCCTCCTCCCCTCCCTCCCTCTCTTCATCCCCCTCCAACTCCCCTCCCTCCCCCTCTTCATTCCCATCCACCTCCCCTCCCTCCCCCTCTTCATTCCCCTCCACCACTCCGTCCCTCCCCTCTTCATTCCCCTCCACCACCACCTCCCTCCCACTCTTAATTCGCCTCCACCACCCCTCCCTCCCCCTCTTCATTCCCCTCCACCATCCCCTCCCTCCCCCTCTTCTTTCTCCTCCACCACCCACACCCTCCCCCTCTTCATTCCCCTCCACCAACCACTCCCTCCCCCTCTTCATTCCACTCCAACTCCCCCTCCCTCCATTCCCTTCCACCAACCAGTCCCTCCCCATCTTCATTCTCCTCCACCTCCCCCTCTCTCCCCCTCTCATTCCCCTCCGCCTCCCCCTCCCTCCCCCTCTTCATTCCCCTACACATCCCCCACCCTCTCCCTCTCCATTCCCCTCCAGCTCCCCTTCTCTCCCCATCTTCATTCTACTCCACCACCCACACCCTTCCCCTCTTCATTCCCCTCCACCTGCCCCTCCCTCCCCGTCTTCATTCTCCTGCACCACCCCCTCCCTCCACCTCTTCATTACCCTCCACCAACCCCTCCCTCCACCTCTTCATTCCCCTACACATCCCCCTCCCTCTCCCTCTCCATTCCCCTCCAGCTCCCCCTCACTCACCCTCTTCATACCCCTCCACCACCCCCTCCCTCCCCCTCTTCATTCCCATCCACCTCCCCCTCCCTCCCCATCTTCATTCCCCTCCACCACTCCCTCCCTCCCCTCTTCATTCCCATCCTCCTCCCCCTCCCCCCCCATCTTCATTCCCCTCCACAACCCTCTCCCTCCCACTCTTAATTCCCCTCCTCACCCCCTGCCTCCCTCTCTTCATTCCCCTCAAGCTCCCCCTCCCTCCCCCTCTTCATTATTCACCAAGCCCTTACTGCCCCTCTTCATTCCACTCCGCCTCCCCTCCCTCCCTCTCTTCATTCCCCTCCACCTCCTCTCCCTCCACCTCTTCATTCCCCTCCACCACTCACTCCTTCCCCCTCTTCATTCCCCTCCACCACCACCTCCCTCCCCCTTTGCATTTTCCTCCACCACCCCATCCCTCCCCCTCTTCTTTCTCCTCCACCACCCACTCCCTCCCCCTCTTCATTCCCATCCACCACCCCCACCCTCCCCCACTTTATTCCCCTCCTCCACCCCCTCCCTCCCCCCTTCATTCATCTCCACCTCTCCCTCCCTCCATTATCCATCACCAACCCCTCCCTCCCCACTTTCATACCCCTCCACCACCCCCTCCCTCCGCATCTTCATTCCCATCCACCACCCCCTCCCTCCCTCTCTTCATTCCCCAACACCACCCCCTCCCTCCCCCTCTTCATTCTCCTCCACCACCCCCTCCCTCCCCTCTTCATTGCCCTCCACCACACCCTCCCTCCCCTCTTCATTCCCCTCCACCACACCCTCCCTCCCCTCTTCATTCCCCTCCACCACCCCCTCCCTGCCCCTCTTCATTCCCCTCCAGCTCCCCCTCCCACCCCCTCTTCAGACACCTCCACCACCCCCTCCCTCCCCCTCTTCATTCCCATCCACCTCCCCCTCCCTACACCTCGTCATTCCCCTCCACCTCCCACTCCCTCCCCATCTTCATTCCCCTCCACAACCCTCTCCCTCCCCCTCTTCATTCCCCTCCACTTACCCCTCCCTCCCACTCTTAATTCGCCTCCACCACCCCTCCCTCCCCCTCTTCATTCCCCTCCACCACTCACTCCCTCCCCCTCTTCATTCCCCTCCACCACCACCTCCCTTCCCCCT
Organism: Heterodontus francisci; assembly: GCF_036365525.1. Taxonomy (NCBI): domain Eukaryota; kingdom Metazoa; phylum Chordata; class Chondrichthyes; order Heterodontiformes; family Heterodontidae; genus Heterodontus; species Heterodontus francisci. The sequence continues at coordinate 10,255 of NW_027140275.1, forward strand.
CTGCATTTTCCTCCACCACCCCATCCCTCCCCCTCTTCATTCCCATCCACCACCCCCACCCTCCCCCACTTTATTCCCCTCCACCTCCCCCTCCCTCCATTATCCATCACCAACCCCTCCCTCCCCATTTTCATACCCCTCCACCACCCCCTCCCTCCGCATCTTCATTCCCATCCACCTCCCCCTCCCTACACCTCGTCATTCCCCTCCACCAGCCCCTCCCTCCCCTCTTCATTCCCCTCCACCTACCCCACCATCACACTCTTAATTCCCCTCCACCACCCGCTCCCTCCCCCTCTTCATTCCCCTCCACACCCCCTGCCTCCCTCTCTTCATTCCCCTCAATCTCCCACTCCCTGCCCCTCTTCATTCTTCAATAAGCCCTTCCTGCCCCTCTTCATTCCGCTCCTCCTCCCCTCCCTCCCTCTCTTCATCCCCCTCCAACTCCCCTCCCTCCCCCGCTTCATTCCCATCCACCTCCCCTCCCTCCCCCTCTTCATTCCCCTCCACCACTCCGTCCCTCCCCTCTTCATTCCCCTCCACCACCACCTCAGTCCCCCTCTTCATTCTCCTCCACCACCCCATCCCTCCCCCTCTTCTTTCTCCTCAACAACCCCCTCCCTCCCCCTCTTCATTCACCTCCACCACCCACTCCTTTCCCCTCTTCATTCACCTCCACCTCCCCCTCCCTCCCCCTCTTCTTTCCCCTCCTCCTCCCCCTCCCTCCTCCTCTTCATTCCCCTCCACATCCCCTCCCTCCCCCTCTTCATTCCCCTCCACCACCCCTCCCTCCCCCTCCTCATTCCCCTCCGACTCCCCCTCCCTCCCCCTCTTCATTCTCCTCCACCACCAGCTCCCTCCCCCTCTTCATTCCCCTCCACCACCCCCTCCCTCCCCCTCTTCATTCCACTCCACCACACCCTCCCTCCCCCTCTTCATTCCCCTCCACCTCCCCCTCCCTGCCCCTCTTCATTCCCCTCCACCTCCCCCTCCCTCCCCCTCTTCATTCCCCTCCACCTCCCCCTCCCTCCCCCTCTTCATTCCCCTTCAACACACGCTCCCTCCCCCTCTTCATTCCCTTCCACCTCCCCCACCCCCCTCTTCATTCCCCTCCACCTCTACCTCCCTCCCCCTCTGCATTCCACTTTACCACCCCCTCCCTCCCCCTCTTCATTCCCCTCCACCTCCCCCTCCTCCACCTCTTCATTCCCCTTCACCACCCGCTCCCTCCCCCTCTTCATTCCCTTCCATCTCCCCCTCCCCCTTCTTCATTCCCCTCCACCACCCCCTCCCTCCCCTCTTCATTCCGCTCCACCTTCCCCTCCCTCTCCCTCTTCATTCCCCTCCACATTCCCCTCCCTCCCCCCTTCATTCCCTTCCACCACCCCCTCCCTCCGACACTTCATTCCCTTCCACCTTGCCCTCCCGCCCCCTCTTCATTCCCCTACCCTCTCCCACACTCCCTTCCACCACTCCCTTCCAATCTCCCCTCCGCCGATCTCACACTCTCTCCTTCTACCACACTCCTCCTCCCACTCTCCCCCTCCCTTCTGACCATTTCCCTCCCCCACTCCCCTCTCCAACTCCCCTTCCCCACTCTCTGCCACACTCCCCCTCCCCATCCCCCACTCCCCTCCCCAACCTCCTTCCACACTACCCTCTCCCTCCCCCTCACACTCCCCTCCCCCTCCCCCTCCCCTCCCCCTCACCATTACACACCCTCCCCTTCCCCTTCCTATTTACCCACTCCCCATCCTCCACTCCACTTCTGCATTCCCCACTCACCTCCCCTCTCATTCTGCCATTCCCCTCAATGCACCCCTCCCCCACTCGACTCCGGTCCCCACTCCCCTTTCCCCTCCCACATCCCACTCCCCTCCCTCACTCCTATCGTCCACTCCAGTCCCCCACTGCACACTTCGCTCCCCTACACCCCTTGTCCTCACCCTCTCCCCCTCACACCTGGTTTCCCTCCACACTCCCCTCCCCCTCACATCCCCCACTTCCTCCAACCCCACACTCCCTCTCACCCACACCCATCCGCCACTCCCCTACAACTGCCCTACCCTAAAATGCCCCTCCCCCACTACCCTCAGCCACTACCCACGCCACTCGGTTAGCTCCCCTCCCCCACTCCCCTCTCTCCCGTCCCTCGTCCCCAACTCCCCTACCCCACTCCCCACTCCTCCACCTCCCCTCCCAAACACCCCTCCCAACTCCTCTGCCAACTCACCTTCACCCCCGCCCCTCCCCCACTCGCCTCGCCCATACCCCTGCCCCTCTACCTCCCCCCAACACCCTGCACTCAATCCCCTCCCTCACTACCCTCCCATCCCCACCTCACCCCCACTCCCCTGCCCCAAAGACCTACCCACTCCCCGCTCTCCTGTCCCCCTCCCCCACTCCCCTCCCTCTCCTCCCCCACTGCACTCCCTCCCCTCTCCCACTTCTCTCCCTCCCCTACCATTACCCCACTCCACTCCCAAACACCCCGCCCCTACTTCCCTCCACCCCACTCCACTCCTCCAATCACATCCTCCACTACCGTCCCCCACTCCCCTCCCCCCTCCCCTCCCACTCTGCCCTCCCCAACTCTCCCCACACTCCACTACCCACTCCCGTCCATCACTCACCCAAACCCTAACCCACTCCCGTTCCCCTACACCCTCATTCCAACTCTCCCTCCCCCACATCCCTGCCCTCCCCCACACCCCTGCCCCCCACACATGCCTCACCACCCCCTCCCCTCCACTCCCCTCCCACTCCCAACTGCAAATCCACTCCTCCATTCCCTCCTCCATTCCCCTAACTACCCTCTCCCCACTCCACTCCCCCTCTCCCCTCCCTCCCCAACACCTCCCCTCACTCCTGCCCCCAATCCCCTCCCCCCACTCCCCTCCCCCACTCCGCCCCCACTCCCCTCCCCCACTCCTCCCTACTCCCCTCCCCCACTCCCCTTCCTCAAACGGTTCCCCCAGCCTCCCCCCTCCTCCAAGACCTCCCCTCCCCCACTCCTGTCCCCCACTCCCCTCCGCACTTCCCTCCCCACTCGTCTCCCATCCCTCTATCCCCTCCCCACTATCCTCCTCCACACCCGCTGCCACCATTGCCCTCCCCTCCGCAACTCCCTTCACCTCTCACATATCCCTCCCCTCACAGCCCCCTACTCCACTCCACTTCCTCTCCCACATCTCCCACCGCTCTTCCCTCCCCCACCCCTTCCCAACTCCCTTCCTTTCCCCTGCCCCACCTCACACACTCACTCCAATTCCCCCAACCGCCTTCTCCCACTCCCCTTTCCTAGTCCCTCCCTAACTCCCACTTCTCTCACCCAGTCCCCTCTCCCATTCCCCTCCCCACTCCCTCCCCTCACCCCCTCCTCTCCCGCACTCCCCTCCAGCAGAACCCTCCCCACCCCAATCCACTCCCACTCCCCTCCCCACCCCCGAACTCCCCTCCTCTTCCCCACTCCATTCCCCCACTCCCTTCCCTCTCCGACCCCTCGCCTCACTCCTCTCCCCACTCATCTCCCTCACTCCCCTCCCTCCCCAACCCTTTCAACCCCAACCCTTACCCCCAACCCCTTCCTCACTCCCCTCCCCAACACACCTCTCCCACTCCCCTCCCCCACTCTTCTGCCAATCCCACCACTCCTCCCCCACTCTGCCACACTCCCTACCCCCAACCCCTCCCACACTCCCCTCCTCACTCTTCTCTCCCGCCCAACCCACCAACCCCTCCCACCACTCCCCTCCCCTGCTCCCCTCCCCAATTCCCTCCCCTAACCCCCAACTCTCCCCTCCCTCACTCCTCTCCATCACTCCCATCTTTGCTCTCTCACTCCCCTCCTAATATCCTTCCCACATCTCCCTCCCCCACTCCCCTGCCACGTCCCCCACTCCCTCACTCTCATCCTCCACTCCACTCCACACGCCCCTCTCCCAATCCCACTCACCCTCCCCCAATCCCAATCTCCTCCCCCAATCCCACTCACCCTCCCCCAATCTCACTCACCCACCCCAAATCCCACTCACCCTCCCCCAATCCCACTCACCCTCTCCCACTCCACCCCCCACACCCCTCCCCCACTTCCCTCCCTCACCCCCTTCCACACCTGTCTCACCACTTCCCTCCTTTCCCCACGCCCCTCATGACTCCCTCCCCTTTCCACTACTCCAATTCACACATCCACTCCCCAATCCTCCTCAATCACCTCCACCTCCCCTCTCCCATTCCTCTCTCCACTCTCCTCCTCCATTCCTCAGTCCGTCTAGCCCCTCCCACCCTCCCCTCCCCATTCCCTCCCCCCACCCCCATTCCCTTTCCCCTCTCCTCCCCAACACCCCCTCCCCCTCAACTCCCCTCCCCGACTCCCCTCTCCACTCCCCTCCCCCTCCCCTACTACCCTCCCACATTCCCTTCCCCTCCCCCTCCCCCACTCCCCACCAACACGCCCTTCCCCCTCCCCATGCCCACTCTATTCCCCCACGCCCATCCCTCTCCCCTTCCCCCTTCCCCTTCCCTCTTCCCCCTCCCAATCCCCTCCACAACACCCACCCCCTACTTCTCATCAGCCTCCCACACTCCGCTCCGCCACTCCCATCTTTCACTACCCTCCCCAACTACCCTCCCACACTACCCTCCACCACTACCCTACACCTCCCCACTACCCTCCTCGAGTCCCCTTCTTCACTGCCCTGTCCACTCGCCTCCTTTCCCCACTCCACTCCCCTCTCCCCTCCCCCACCACCCTCTGCGCACTCACTTGCGTCTCCCAATTCCCTCCCCCTCCCCAATCACCTACTCACCCTCCCCTGCCCCACTCCACTTCCTGTCCCACATCCCCCTCCCCCACTCGCCTCCCCCACTCCCCTTTCCCCTCCCTCCCCCACTCCACCACTTTCCTCCTTCACTCCCATCCGCCACTAGACTCCCCACTCCTCTCCCCTCACCTACACCCCTTCACTCACAACCCTCTCCCGCTCCCATACCCTCTCCCTCCCCACAACCCTCCCTCTGCCCCACTCACCCTCCCCCACTCCCCTAACGCTCCTCCCCGTTCCCTGCACCCCTTCCCACTGCCCTCCCTTATTCCCTTCCTGCTCCCCCTCTACCACTCCCATCCCCCTCCCCGCCCTTCCCTCTCCTTCCCCACTCTATTCCCCCACTCCCTTCCATCTCCCCTTCACCCTTCCGCCCTACCCCCTCCCCAATACCCTCCACAACACCCACCCCCTAATTCTCATCGGCCTCCCCCACTCCTCTCCACCATTCCCAACTTTCACTACCCTTCCCACTACCCTCACCCACAACCCTCCACCACTACCCTCCAACACTACCCTATACCTCCCCCACTACCATCCGGAAGTCCCCTTCTCCACTGCCCTGTCCACTCCACTCCTTTCCCCACTCCACTCCCGTCCCCTCCTCCTCCCCACCACACTCTGCACACTCACTCCCATCTCCCACTCCACCTCCCCCTCCCCCTCCCTCCCCCTCTTCATTCCCCTACACCTCCCCCTCCCTCTCCCTCTTCATTCCCCTCCAGCTCCCTCTCCCTCCCCCTCTTCATTCCCCTCCCCACCCCCTCCCACCCCCTCTTCATTCCCCTCCACCTCCCCCTCCCTCCCCCTCTTCATTTCCCACCACCTGCCCCTCCCTCCCCCTCTTCATTCCCCCCCGCCACTCCCTCCCTCCCCCTCTTCATTCCCATCCTCCTCCCCCTCCCTCCCCATCTTCATTGCCCTGGACAAACCTCTCCCTCGCCCTATTCATTCCCCTCCACCTCCCCCTCCCTCCCACTCTTCATTCCCCTCCATCTCCCCCTCCCTCCCTCACTTCATTCCCCTCCACCTCCCCCTCCCTCCCCCTCTTCATTCCCATCTACCTCCCCCACCCTCCTCCTCTTCATTCCCCTCCACCACCCCCTCCCTCCCCCTCTTCATTCCCCTCCACCACCCCCTCCCTCCCCCTCTTCATTCCCCTCCACCAATCCCTCCCTCCCCCTCTTCATTCCCCTCCACCACCCCCTCCCTCCCCCCTTCATTCTCCTCCATCACCCCCTCCCTCCCCCTCTTCATTCCCCTCCACCCCCCCCTCCCTCCCCCTCTTCATTCCCCTCCACCACCCCCTCCCTCCCCCTCTTCATTCCCCTCCACCACCCCCTCCCTCCCCCTCTTCATTCCCCTCCACCACTCCCTCCCTCCCCCTCTTCATTCCCATCTACCTCCCCCACCCTCCTCCTCTTCATTCCCCTCCACCACCCCCTCCCTCCCCTCTTCATTCCCCTCCACCACCCCCTCCCTCCCCCTCTTCATTCCCCTCCACCAATCCCTCCCTCCCCCTCTTCATTCCCCTCCACCACCCCCTCCCTCCCCCCTTCATTCTCCTCCATCACCCCCTCCCTCCCCTCTTCATTCCCCTCCACCACCCCCTCCCTCCCCCCTTCATTCTCCTCCATCACCCACTCCCTCCCCTCTTCATTCCCATCCACCAACCCTTACCTCCCCCTCTTCATTCCCCTCCACCACCCCCTCCCTCCCCCTCTTAATCCCCTCCACCTCCCCCTCCCTCCCCCTCTTCTTTCCCCTCCACGAACCCCTCCCTCCTCCTCTTCATTCCCCTCCACATCCCCCTCCCTCCTCCTCTTCATTCCCCTCCACCACCCCCTCCCTCCCCCTCTTCATTCCCCTCCACCTCCCCCTCCCTCCCCTCTTCATTCCCCTCCACCTCCTCCTCCCTCCCCCTCTTCATTCTCCTCCACCACCCCCTCCCTCCCCCTCTTCATTCTCCTCCACCTCCTCCTCCCTCCCCCTCTTCATTCTCCTCCACCACCCCTCCCTCCCTCTCTTCCTTCTCCTCCACCTCCCCCTCCCTCCCCCTCTTCATTCCCCTCCACCTCCCCCTCCCTCCCCCTCTTCATTCTCCTCCTTCTCCCCCTCCCTCCCCCTCTTCTTTCTCCTCCACCTCCCCCTCCCTCCCCCTCTTCATTCCCCTCCACCTCTACCTCCCTCCCCCTCCTCATTCCCCTCCACCTCCCACTCCTGCCCACTCTTCATTCCCCTGCCCTCTCCCCACTCCCTTCCCCCACTCCCTTCCACTCTCCCCCTCCCCATCCCCCACTCCCCTCCCCAACCTCCTTCCACACTACCGTCTCCCTCCCCCTCACACTCCCCTCCCCCTCCCACTCCCCTCCCCTCACCATTGCACACCCTCCCCTTCCCCTTCCTATTTCCCCACTCCCCATCCTCCACTCCACTTCCGCATTCCCCACTCACCTCCCCTCTCATTCTGCCATTCCCCTCAATGCACCCCTCCCCCACTCATCTCCGGTCCCCACTCCCCTTTCCCCTCCCACATCCCACTCCCCTCCCTCACTCCTATCGTCCACTCCAGTCCCCCTCTTCTCACTTCGCTCCCCTACACCCCTTGTCCGCCCCCTTTCCCCCTCACACCTGGTTTCCCTCCAAACTCCCCTCCCCCTCACATCCCCCACTTCCCTTCACTCCCACACTCCCTCTCACCCACACCCATCCGCCACTCCCCTCCAACTGCCCTACCCTCAAATGCCCCTCCCCCACTCTCTTCGCCCGCTACCCTCCGCCACTACCCACGCCACTCGGTCAACTCCCCTCCCCAACTCCCCTCTCTCCCGTCCCTCGTCCCCAACTCCCCTACCCCACTCCCCACTCCTCCACCTCCCCTCCCAAAAACCCCTCCCAACTCCTCTGCCAACTCACCTTCACCCACGCCCCTCCCCCACTCCCCTCGCCCATACCCCTGCCCCTCTACCTCCCCCCAGCACCCTGCACTCAATCCCCTCCCTCACTACCCTCCCATCCCCACCTCACCCCCACTCCCCTGCCCCAAAGACCTACCCACTCCCCGCTCTCCTGTCCCCCTCCCCCACTCCCCTCCCTCTCCTCCCCCACTGCACTCCCTCCCCTCTTGCACTTCTCTCCCTCCCCTACCATTACCCCACTCCACTCCCAAACACCCCTCCCCTACTCCCCTCCCCTCCACACTACACCACTCCCCCACTCTCATCCTCCACTACCGTCCCCCACTCCCCTCCCCCTCCCCTCCCACTCTGCCCTCCCCAACTCTCCCCACACTCCCCTACCCCACTCCCGTCCCGCACTCACCCTCACCCTAACCCACTCCCGTTGCCCTGCACCCTCATTCCACCTCTCCCTCCCCCACATCCCTGCCCCTCCCCCACACCCCTGCCCCTCCCCCACATGCCTCACAAACCCCTCCCCTCCACTCCCCTCCCAGTCCGAACTGCAAATCCCCTCCTCCATTTCCCTAACTACCCTCTGCCCACTCCACTCCCCTCACTCCCCAACCCCTCCTCTAACTCCTCTCCCCAAACCCCTCCCCCCACTCCCCTCGCCCACCCCTCCCCCACTACTCCCGCACTCCTCCCCCACTCCTCCCACTCCCAACTCCAAATCCCCTCACCCACTCCGCGCGGCACTCCCCTAACTTCCCTCTGCCCACTCCATTCCCCATCTCCCCTCCCTCCCCAACCCCTCCCCTCACTCCTGTCCTCAATCCCCTCCCCCACTCCGCCCCCACTCCCCTCCCCCACTCCTCCCTACTCCCCTCCCCCACTCACCTTCCTCAAACCGCTCGTCCAGCTTCTCCCCTCCCCCAAGACCTCCCCTCCCCCACTCCTCTCCCCCACTTACCTACCCCACTCCCCACTCCCCTCCCCTTCCCTCCCCACTCTCACACTCACTTCCCCCACGCCCCTCCTCCACTGCCCTTGTACATTCCCCTCCTCAGTCCACTGCCATCTGCACTCACCCTCTCCAACACCGCTGCCCCACTCTCTTCCCCCTCCTTACCCCAATTTCCTATCCCACCCACTCCATTCACACACTCCCTTACCCGTCCCCTCCCCTCCCCATTCCTCTCCCCCATCCACTCCCCACCCCTCCTTTCCCCACTCCTCTCCCCCACTCCTCTCCCCCGCCCCTATCCACCACTCCTCTCCCCCACTTCCCTCCCCACTCGTCTCCCATCCCTCAATCCCCTCCCCCACTTTCCTCCTCCACACCCGCTGCCGCCATTGCCCTCCCCTCCGCGACTCCCTTCACCTCACACGTATCCCTCCCCTCACAGCCCCCTGCTCCACTCCACGTCCTCTCCCAAATATCCCACCGCCCTTCCCTCCCCCACCCCTTCCCAACTCCCCTCCTTTCCCCTGCCCCACCTCACACACTCACTCCAATTTCCCCACCCGCCTTCCCCCACTCCCCTTTCCAAGTCCCTCCCTAACTCCCACTTCTCTCACCCAGTCCCCTCTCCCATTCCCCTCCCCCAGCCCCTCCCCTCACCCACTCCTCTCCCACACTCCCCTCCAGCAGAACCCTCCCCACCCCAATCCACTCCCACTCCCCTCCCCACCCCCGAACTCCCCTCCTCTTCCCCACTCCATTCCCCCACTCCCTTCCCTCTCCCACCCCTAGCCTCACTCCTCTCCCCACACCCTTCCCTCACTCCCCTCCCTCCCCAACCCTTACCCCCCCAACCCCTCCCTCACTCCCCTCCCCAACTCCCCTCCCCAACACACCTCTCCCACTCCCCTCCCCCACTCTTCTGCCAGTCTCACCACTCCTCCCACACTCTGCCACACTCCCTACCCCCAACCCCTCCCACACTCCCCTCCCTACCCTCCTCTCCCGCCCAACCCACCAACCCCTCCCCCCACTCCCCTCCCCTGCTCCCCTCCCCAATTCCCTCCCCTAACCCCCAACTCTCCCCTCCCCCACTCCTCTCCATCACTCCCATCTTTGCTCTCTCACTCCCCTCCGATTATCCTTCCCACATCTCCCTCCCCCACTCCCCTGCCACGTCCCCCACTCCCTCACTCTCATCCTCCACTCCACTCCCCACTCCCCTCTTCCAATCCCGCTCACCCTCCCCCAATCCCACTCCCCTCCCCAATCCCACTCACACTCCCCCAATCCCACTCCCCTCCCCCAATCCCTCTCACCCTCCCCCAATCTCACTCATCCTCCCCCAATCCCACTCACCCTCCACCAATCCTACTCACCCTCCCCCAATCCCACTCACCCTCTCCAACTACCCTCCCCCACTACCCTACACCTCCCCCACTACCCTCCTCGAGTCCCCTTCTCCACTGCACTGTCCACTCGCCTCCTTTCCATACTCCACTCCCGTCTCCCCTCCCCACCACACTCTGCACACTCACTTGCGTCTCCCACTTCCCTCCCCCTCCCCACTCACCTACTCACCCTCCCCTGCCCCACTCCCCTTTTGTCCCACATCCCCTCCCCCACTCGCCTCCCCCACTCCCTTCCCCCACTCCCCTTTCCCCTCCATCTCCCCCACTCCAAGCCCCCATTCCCCACCCCTCCCCCACTCCACCACTTTCCTCCCTCACTCCCATCCGCCACCACACTCCCCACTCCTCTCCCCTCACCTACACCCCTTCACTCACCACCCTCTCCCCCTCACATACCCTCTCTCTCACCCTCACATCCCCTCTCCCTCCCCACAACCCTCTCTCTGCCCCACTCACCCTCCCCCACTCCCCTAACTCCCCTCCCCGTTCCCTACACCCCACCCCACTGCCCTCCCTTATTCCCTTCCTGCTCTCCCTCTACCACTCCCATCCCCCTCCCCGCCCTTCCCCCTCCCTCCCCACTCTATTCCCCCACTCCCTTTCATCTCCCCTTCCCCCTTCCGCCCTACCCCCTCCCCAATCCCTTCCACAACACCCACCCCCTACTTCTCATCGGCCTCCCCCACTCATCTCCGCCATTCCCATCTTTCACTACCCTCCCCCACTACCCTCACCCACTACCCTCCACCATTACCCTACACCTCCCCACTAGCCTCCGCGAGTCCCCTTCTCCAGTGCCCTGTCCACTCCCCTCCTCCTCCCCACCACACTCTGCACACTCACTCCCATCTACCACTTCCCTACCCCTCCCCACTCCCCCTCTCCCCTACTCCCTTTCCCCTGCATCACTCCCCTTACCTTCCCACATCCCCCTCCTCCACTCGCCTCCCCCACTCCCTCCCCCACTCCACTACTCTCCTGCCTCACTCCCATCCGCCACTCCACTCATAACTCCTCTCTCCCCTCCCCTACACCCCTTCATTCAATACCCTCTCCCCTTCACATTCCCTCTCCCTCCCCACAACCCTCCCCCTGCCCCACTCACTATCCCTCACTCCCCTAACTCTGCACCCCCACTCCCCTAACTCCCCTCCCTGTTCCCTGCACCCCACCCCACTGCCCTCCCTTATTCCCTTCCTGCATCCCCTCTACCACTCCCATCCCCCTCCCTGCCCTTCCCCGTCCCCTTCCCCACTCTATTCCCCCACTCCCTTCCCTCTCCCCTTCTCCCCCTCCCCAATCCCCTCCCCCACTCACCTACCCTACTCCTCATTGGCTTACCCCATTCCCCTCCGCCACTCTCCTCCCCCACGACCATCCACCTACCCCGTTACCCTCCACGAGTCCCCTTCCCCACATCCCTACTCCACTGCCCTCCCAACACCCCTCCTTTCCCCACTCCCCTCTCCCCTCCCCTCCCCAACTCCGCACACTCACTCCCATTTCCCACTCCACTCTCACTGCCACCTCTCCCATTCCTCTCCCTGCTCCCCTCCCCCTCCCCTGCCCAGTCCCCTCCCCCACTCCCTTCCCCAACCCCCTGCACTCCCCTCCCACACTCCCCCCTCTCCTCCCTCACTCGCATCCTCCATTCCAGTTCCCACTCCTCTCTCCCCTCCTCGATACCCCCCACTCACAACCCTCTCTTCCTCACTCTCCCTCTCCCTCCCCACTACCTCCCCAATCCCACTCACCCTCCCCCACTCTCCCTCCCCCGTGTCCCTTCTGCTCTGCCCTCCCCCTCCCCCACGCCCCATCCCCAATCCCTTCCCCCACACCTTTCCCCCAGTCCCTTCAACCCTCCCCTCCCCTTCCCCCTCACGCAACACCCCCTCCTACACTCCCCAGCACCTCCCCCACTCCTCTTCTGCCTCCCTTCCCCTACCCCCAACCTCCACCCACCTCCCCCACTCCCCTCCCCACTGCCCTCCCCCACTGCCCACCCCCATTCCATTCCCCACACCCTTCCCTCCTCCCCTCCCATCTCCCACTCCCCTTCCCCTCCCCCACTCCCCTCCCACACTTCCGTCCCCTATTACCCTCACCCACACCCCTCCCCCGAACGCCTCTTCTTCATTTCTTCACCGCTCCCCCTCCCCCTCCTTCACTCTGCTTCACCACTCCCACACTCTCCTCCATCACTACCATCCTACACTCCACTCCCAACTCCACTTTCCATACCCTACACTTCCCACTCACCTCCTTCTCCCCTCACACTCCTTCTCCTTCCCCACTCCCATCCCCGAATCCCACTGCCCCTCTCCCACTCACATCACCCTCCCCTCCCTCACTCCCTTCTCCACTTCTGCACACCCCTCCCCCTCTCCCCTTCTCAACTCTCCTCCCGCAATCCCATCCTTCACTCCCCTCCCCACTTCCCTCCCCCACAACCCTCACCCACTCCGCTCACCCTTCCCCCACTCCTCACTCTCCACTCCCCTCCCCCACTCGCCTATCTGCCTCGCCCACTCCATCTCCCCCACTTCCCTCCACAACTCCCCCTCCCTCATTCCCCTCCCCACTCCCCTCCTCACCACCCTCCCCCACACCTCTCCCACAATCCGCTCACCCCTACCCCACTCCTCACTCACCAATTCCCTCCCCAACTCCGCACTCCTCACTCCCCTCCCTCACTCCCCTCCCTAACACCTCTCCCCCTCTCCCTCCCCACTCCCCTCCCGCACACTACGCTCCCCTCCCCCACTCCTCACCCCTCACTCCCCACTCCCCACTCCTCACTCTCCATTCCCCTCACCTCCCCCTCCACTCCCCCACTCCCAACAACCCTTGCCCACTACCCTCCCTAACTCCTCTCCCCCACACCTCTCCCCCACTCCCCTCCCCCACTCCCCCTCCCCGACTCAGCCCTGATCCTCTATCACTGCCCTCCCCCACACCCCACTCCGCACTCCTCACTTCCTACTCCACTCCACACTCCCCCTTCCACTCCGCCACTCCCCCACTCCCCTCCCCCACTCCCCACTCTCCCACTCCACTCCTCACTCCCCACCCACTCCTCACTAACCACTCCACTCCCCCACTCCTCACTCCTCTCCCCCACTCCCGTCCCCCACTAACCACTCCCCTCCCCAACTACCCACTCCCCAATCCCCTCCCCCACTCCTCACCCCACACCCCCTCTCCTCACTTCAATCCCATAAACCCCACTCCCCTCCCACCAACCCCACTCCCCTCACCCACTCCCCACTCCCCTCACCCACTCCCCGCTCCCCTCCCCCACTCCCCACACCCCTCCCCCTCACCCGACTCCTCACTCCTCACTCCCCTCTCCCACACCCGACTCCTCACTTCCCACTCCACTCCCCCACTCCTCCACTCCCCACTTCTCACTCCCTACTCAACTCCACACTCCCCCACTCCACTCCCCCACTCCCCTCCCCCACTCCCCACTCTCCCACTCCCCACTCCTCACTCCCCTCTCCACTCCTCACTCCCCGACTCCTCACTCCCTACTCCCCCTCTCACCTCTCTCCCACACTCCACTCCTCACTCCACATTCCCCTCCCCCACTCCCCTCCCCCACTCCCCTCCCCCACTCCCCACTCTCCCACTCCCCACTCCTCACTCCCCTCTCCACTCCTCACTCCCCAACTCCTCACTCCCCACTCCCCCACTCACCTCTCTCCCACACTCCACTCCCCTCTCCCCTCCCCCACTCCCCTCCCCCACTAACAACTCCCCCACTCCCCACTCCTCACTCACCACTCCCCCACTCACCTCTACCCCATTCCCCACTCCTCACTCATCACTCCACTCCCCACTCCTCACTCCCCTCCCCCACTCCCCTCCCCCACTCCCCTCCCCCACTTACCACTCCCCTCCCCAACTACCAACTCCCCAATCCATCCCCCACTCCTCACTCCCCTCCCCACTCCTCACTCCAATCCCATAAACCCCACTCCCCTCCCACCAACCCCACTCCCCTCCCCCACACCCCACTCCTCACGCCCCTCTCAACTCGCCCACTCCCCACGACCCACTTCTCAATCCACTCCCCCACTCCCCACTTCCCACTCCCCACTCAACTCCACACTCCCCCACTCCCCTCCCCCACTCCCCTTCCCCACTCCCCACTCTCCCACTCCCCACTCCTCACTCCCCACTCCACTCCTCACTCTCCCACTCCCCACTCCTCACTCCCCGCTCCAGTCCCCCACTCCTCGCTACCCACCTCTCACTCCTCTCCCCCATTCCCCACTTGTCACTCCCCACTCAACTCCCCACTCCCCACTCCCCACTCCCCCTCCACATTCCCCACTCCACTCCTCACTCACCCACTCGCCACTCCTCACTCCCCACACCTCTCCGCACTCCCCCACTGCCCACTACTCACTCCCCACTCTACTCCTCACTCTCCACTCCCCTCACCCACTCCCCTCTCAACCAACCCTTCCCCAACCCCACTCCCCACTCCTCACTCCACTCCCCACTCCCCCACTCCCCACTCCTCAATCCCCACAACACTCCCCACTACCCCACTGCCCACTCCTCACTCCCAACTCCACACCCAACTCCACACTCCCCTCCCGACTCCTCATTCACGTCACCCACTCACCACTCCCCTTCCCCACTCCCCACTCCACTATCCCCTCCCCGACTCCTCACTCCCCTCCCTCACTCCACACTCCCATCCCGCCAACCCCACTCCCCTCCCCCACTCCTGTCCCCACCCCCTCCCCCACTCCCCACATGACTCCTCCACACCCCACTCCTCACTCCCCACTCCACTCCCCCACTCCCCACTCCCCCCTTCCCTCCCCCAGTCCTCACTCCACTCCCCCCTCCCCCACTCTCCACTCCCGACTCAATTCCCCCACTACCCACTCCCCTATCCCACTCTACACTCCCGTCCCCCACTCCCCTCTCCCACTCTACACTCCTGTCCCCACTCCCCTCTCCCAACTCACCACTCCTCTCCCCCACTTCCCTCCCCCACTTCCACCCCTCTACTCTTGCCCTCCTTCCCTCTCCCCACAACCACACCCACACCCAATCCTTTCCCCACTCTCACTCCTGCGCTCCCAACTCACCTCCCCACAAACCCACACCCACTCCCCCTCCTCACTCCCCTCCCAACTCACCTCCCCATTCCCCCAACCCCACTCCTCCTCCTCACTCCCCTCCCGCACTCTCCACTCCCCTCACCACTCCCCCACCCACACTCCCCTTCCTCACTCCCCTCCTAACTCACCTCCCCACTACCCCACCCCCACTCCTCCTCCTCACTCCCCTCCCGCACCCTCCACGCACCTCCCCCACTCCCCCACCCCCACTCCCCCTCCTCACTCCCCTCCCGCACTCCCCACTCCCTTCCCCCACTCCCTTCCCCCACACGACTCCCCCACTCCCCACTCCAGTTTTCATCTCTGCCCTCCTCCACTCCCCTTCCCTCCCCCAATCCTCTCCCCCGCTCCCCACTCACCTCCTCCAATACCCCCCTGCACGCCTCCACTCACCGACAATACACTCCAACTCCCCTCCCCAACTCTCCATTCCCCACCCCCTCACTCCCCACTCCCCTCCTCTACTCCCCCCTGCACGCCTCCACTCCCAACTCACCTCCCGCATGCCCCACACCCCTCCCCCAAAGCCCTCCCACTCCCCCTCTCTCCTCCCACTCTACACCTCTCCCCTCCCCTCCCTCATTCGCCTCCTCTTCCCTCCCCTCCCCCACTCCCCACTCCTGACTCAATTCCCCCACTTCCCACTCTCCACTCCGGGACACCCCTCCCCCACTCCTTTCACCATTCCACTTCCCACTCCCCTATCCCTCACACCTCCTCCACTCACCTCGACCTCTCCCCTCCACTCCCCTCCCCTCTCCCCTCCCCTCTCCCCTCCCCCACTCCACTTCCCACTCCCCTATTCCTCACCCCTCCCCCACTCCCCTCGCCTCTCTTCTCCTCTCCCCTCTCCACTCCTCTTCAAACTTCGCACCCCCACTCTCCTCCCCCTCTCCCATCTTCTCCCATCCCCCACTTCCCTCCCCAACTCCCCTCTCTCCACTTCTCACTCCAACTCCCCTTCGCCACAGGTCTGGATTTAATTGGCTCTTTCCTGGTGTGTGAGTGGGACTCAGTACCACTCCAGCTGGTATTAATAGAGGCCTGGATTGAATTGGCTCTTTCCTGGTGAGTGAGTGGGACTCAGTACCACTCCAGCTGGTATTAATAGAGGCCTGGATTGAATTGGCTCTTTCCTGGTGAGTGAGTGGGACTCAGTACCACTCCAGCTGGTATTGATAGAGGCCTGGATTGAATTGGCTCTTTCCTGGTGAGTGAGTGGGACTCAGTACCTCTCCAGCTGGTATTGATAGAGGCCTGGATTGAATTGGCTCTTTCCTGGTGAGTGAGTGGGACTCAGTACCTCTCCAGCTGGTATTGATAGAGGCCTGGATTGAATTGGCTCTTTTCTGGTGTGTGTGTGGGACTCCGTGCATCTCCAGCAGCTATTAATAGAGGCCTGGATTGAGTTAGCTACATCCTGGTGTGTGAGCGGGGCTCAGTACCACTCCTACTGGTATTAATAGAGGCCTGGAATGAACTGTCCCTTTCCTGCTGTGTGTGTGGGACTCAGTCGCACTTCAGCTGGTATTATAGATGTCTGGATTGAATTGGCTCTTTCTCGTGTGTAAGTGGGACTCAGTACCATTCCAGCTGATATTTATAGATGTTTGGAATGAACTGTCCCTTTCCCTGTGTGTGAGTGGGACACAGTGCCAGTACACCCGGTGTTAATAGAGTCCTGGAATGAACTGTCTCTTCTCTGCTGTGTGAGTGGAATTCAGTCCCACTCCAAATGTTATTAATAAAGGTCTGCATTGAATTGGCTCTTTCCTGGTGTGTGAGTGGGACTCAGTACCACTCCAGCTGGTATTAATAGAGGTCTGGATAGAATTGGCTCTGTCCGGGTGTGTGAGTGAGACTCAGTACCACTCCAGCTGGTATTAATAGAGGCCTGGATTGAATTGGCTCTTTCCTGGGGAGTGAGTGGGACTCAGTACCACTCCAGCTGGTATTAATAGAGGTCTGGATGGAATTGGCTCTTTCCTGGTGTGTGAGTGGGACTCAGTACCACTCCAGCTGGTATTAATAGAGGTCTGGATAGAATTGGCTCTGTCCGGGTGTGTGAGTGAGACTCAGTACCACTCCAGCTGGTATTAATAGAGGCCTGGATTGAATTGGCTCTTTCCTGGGGAGTGAGTGGGACTCAGTACCACTCCAGCTGGTATTAATAGAGGTCTGGATGGAATTGGCTCTTTCCTGGTGTGTGAGTGGGACTCAGTACCACTCCAGCTGGTATTAATAGAGGTCTGGATTGAATTGGCTCTTTCCTGGTGAGTGAGTGGGACTCAGTACCACTCCAGCTGGTATTAATAGAGGTCTGGATGGAATTGGCTCTTTCCTGGTGTGTGAGTGGGACTCAGTACCACTCCAGCTGGTATTAATAGAGGTCTGGATAGAATTGGCTCTGTCCGGGTGTGTGAGTGAGACTCAGTACCACTCCAGCTGGTATTAATAGAGACCTGGATTGAATTGGCTCTTTCCTGGTGTGTGAGTGGGACTCAGTAGCACTCCAGCTGGTATTAATAGTTGTCCGGTTTGAATTGGCTCTTTCCTGGTGAGTGAGTGGGACTCAGTACCACTCCAGCTGGTATTAATAGAGGTCTGGATGGAATTGGCTCTTTCCTGGTGTGTGAGTGGTACTCAGTACCACTCCAGCTGGTATTAATAGTTGTCCGGTTTGAATTGGCTCTTTCCTGGTGTGTGAGTGGTACTCAGTACCATTCAGCTACTCAGTACCATTCCAGCTGGTATTAATAGTTGTCCGGTTTGAATTGGCTCTTTCCTGGTGTGTGAGTGGTACTCAGTACCATTCCAGCTACTCAGTACCACTCCAGCTGGTATTAATAGAGGTCTGGATGGAATTGGCTCTTTCCTGGTGTGTGAGTGGTACTCAGTACCATTCCAGCTACTCAGTACCACTCCAGCTGGTATTAATAGTTGTCCGGTTTGAATTGGCTCTTTCCTGGTGTGTGAGTGGTACTCAGTACCATTCCAGCTACTCAGTACCATTCCAGCTGGTATTAATAGTTGTCCGGTTTGAATTGGCTCTTTCCTGGTGTGTGAGTGGTACTCAGTACCATTCCAGCTACTCAGTACCATTCCAGCTGGTATTAATAGAGGTCTGGATGGAATTGGCTCTTTCCTGGTGCGTGAGTGGGACTCAGTACCACTCCAGCTGGTTTCAAGAGAAACCTGGTTTGAATTGACTCTTTCCTGGTGTGTGTGTGGGACTCAGTACCACTCCAGCTGATATTAATAGAGACCTGGATTGAATTGGCTCCTTCCTGGTGAGTGGGTGGGGCTCAGTACCACTCCAGCTGGTATTAATAGAAGCCCAGATTGAATTGCCTCTTTCCTGGTGTGTGAGTGGGACTCAGTACCACTGCAGCTGGTATGAATAGAGGCCTGGATTGAATTGGCTGTTTCCAGGTGTGTGAGTGGGGCTCAGTACCACTCCAGCTGGTATTAATAGAAACCTGGATTGAATTGGCTCTTTCCTGGTGAGTGAGTGGGGCTCAGTACCACTCCAGCTGGTATTAATAGAGGCCTCGTTTAAATTGACTCTTTCTGGTGTGTGCGTGGGACTCAGTACCACTCCAGCTGGTATTAATAGAAATTTGGTTTCAATTGGTTCTTCCCTGGGTGTGAGTGGGACTCAGTACCTCTCCAGCTGGTATTAATAGAGGCCTGGATTGAATTGGCTTTTTCCTGGTGTGTCAGTGGTGCTCAGGACGACTCTAGATGGTATGAAAAGTGGCCTGGATTGACTTGGCTCTTTCCTGGTGAGTGAGTGGGATTCAGTACCACACCAGCTTGTTTTAAAGAGGTCTGGCTTGAATTGGCTCTTTCCTGGTGGGTGAGTGAGACTCAGCACCACTCCAGCTGGTATTAATATAGGCCTGGTTTCAATTGTCTCTTTCCTAATGTGTAAGAGGGACTCAGTACCACACCAGCTGGGATTAATAGAGGCCTGGATTGAATTGGCTCTTTCCTGGAGTGTGAGTGGAGCTCAGTACCACTCCAGCTGGTATTAATAGAGGCCTGGATTGAATTGGCTCCTTCTGGTGTGTGAGTGGGACTCAGTACCACTCCAGCTGGTATTAATAGAGGCCTGGATTGAATTGGCTCCTTCTGGTGTGTGAGTGGGGCTCAGTACCTCTCCAGCTGGTTTCAAGAGAAACCTGGTTTGAATTGACTCTTTCCTGGTGTGTGGGTGGGGCTCAGTACCACTCCAGCTGATATTAATAGAGACCTGGGTTGAATTGCCTCTGACCTGGCGTGTGATTGGGACTCAGTACCTCTCCAGCAGGTAATAATAGAAATTTGGTTTCAATTGGCACTTTCCTTGTGTGTGAGTGGGGCTCAGTACCACTCCAGCTGGTATTATAGAGGCCTGGATTGAATTGGCTCTTTCCTGGTGTGTGAGTGGGGCTCAGTACCACTCCAGCTGGTATTAATAGAAGCCCAGATTGAATTGCCTCTTTCCTGGTGTGTGAGTGGGGCTCAGTACCACTCCAGCTGGTATTAATAGAAGCCCAGATTGAATTGCATCTTTCCTGGTGTGTGAGTGGGACTCAGTACCACTGCAGCTGGTATGAATAGAGGCCTGGATTGAATTGGCTCTTTCCAGGTGTGTGAGTGGGGCTCAGTACCACTCCAGCTGGTATTAATAGAAACCTGGATTGAATTGGCTCCTTCCAGGTGTGTGAGTGGGGCTCAGTACCACTCCAGCTGGTATTAATAGACACCTGGATTGAATTGGCTCCTTCCTGGTGAGTGAGTGGGGCTCAGTACCACTCCAGCTGGTATTAATAGAAACCTGGATTGAATTGGCTCCTTCCTGGTGAGTGAGTGGGGCTCAGTACCACTCCAGCTGGTATTAATAGAGGCCTGGTTTGAATTGACTCTTTCCTGGAGTGTGAGTGGGGCTCAGTACCACTCCAGCTGGTATTAATAGAGGCCTGGTTTGAATTGACTCTTTCCTGGAGTGTGAGTGGGGCTCAGTACCACTCCAGCTGGTATTAATAGAGGCCTGGAATGAATTGGCTCTTTCCTGGAGGGTGAGTGGAGCTCAGTACCACTCCAGCTGGAATTAATAGAGGTCTGGATTGAATTGGCTCCTTACTGGTGAGTGAGTGGGGCTCAGTACCACTCCAGCTGGTATTAATAGAGGCCTGGATTGAATTGGCTCTTTCCTGGTGGGTGAGTGAGACTCAGTACCTCTCCAGCTGGTATTAATATAGGCCTGGTTTCAATTGTCTCTTTCCTGGTGTGTAAGAGGGACTCAGTACCACTTCAGCTGGTATTAATAGAGGCCTGGATTGAATTGGCTCTTTCCTGGAGTGTGAGTGGAGCTCAGTACCACTCCAGCTGGTATTAATAGAGGCCTGGATTGAATTGGCTCCTTCTGGTGTGTGAGTGGGACTCAGTACCACTCCAGCTGGTATTAATAGAGGCCTGGATAGAATTGGCTCTGTCCGGGTGTGTAAGTGGAGCTCAGTACCATTCCAGCTGGTATTAATAGAGGTCTGGATGGAATTGGCTCTTTCCTGGTGTGTGAGTGGGACTCAGTACCACTCCAGCTGGTTTCAAGAGAAACCTGGTTTGAATTGACTCTTTCCTGGTGCGTGAGTGAGACTCAGTACCACTCCAGCTGATATTAATAGAGGCCTGGATTGAATTGGCTCTTTCTGGTGTGTGAGTGGGGCTCAGTACCACTCCAGCTGGTATCAATAGAGGTCTGGATTGTATTGGTGCTTTTCTGGTGGGTGAGTGAGACTCAGTACCACTCAAGCTGATATTAATAGAGGCCTGGATTGAATTGGCTCTTTCCTGGTGCGTGAGTGGGGATCAGTACCACTCCAGCTGGTATCAATAGAGGTCTGGATTGTATTGGTGCTTTTCTGCTGTGTGAGTGGGACTCAGTGCCACTGCAGCTGATATTAATAGAAGCCTGGATTGAATTGGCTCTGTCCTGGTGTGTGAGTGGGGCTCAGTCCCACTCCAGCTGGTATTAAATTAGCCTGGATTGAATTGGCTCTTTCCTGGTGTGTGAGTGGGGCTCAGTACCACTCCAGCTGGTATTAATAGAGGCCTGGATTGAATTGGCTCTTTCCTGGTGTGTGAGTGGGGCTCAGTGCCACTGCAGCTGTTATTAATAGAGATCTGGATTGAATTGTCTCGTTCCTGATGTGTGAGTGGGGCTCAGTACCACTCCAGCTGGTATTAAATTAGCCTGGATTGATTTTGCTCTTTCCTGGTGTGTGAGTGGGTCTAAGTGCCACTCCAGCTGGTATTAGTAGAGATCTGGATTGAATTGGCTCTTTCCTGGTTTGTGAGTGGGACTCAGTACCACTCCAGCTGGTATTAAATTAGCCTGGATTGATTTTGCTCTTTCCTGGTGTGTGAGTGGGTCTAAGTGCCACTCCAGCTGGTATTAGTAGAGATCTGGATTGAATTGGCTCTTTCCTGGTTTGTGAGTGGGACTCAGTACCACTCCAGCTGGTATTAATAGAGGCCTGGATTGAATTGGCACTTTCCTGGTGTGTGAGTGGGACTCAGTCCCACTCCAGCTGGTATTAAATTAGCCTGGATTGATTTTGCTCTTTCCTGGTGTGTGAGTGGGACTCAGTGCCACTGCAGCTGGTATTAGTAGAGGCCTGGATTGAATTGGCTCTTTCCTGGTGCGTGAGTGGGGATCAGAGCCACTGCAGCTGATATTAATAGAGGCCTGGATTGAATTGGCTCTTTCTGGTGTGTGAGTGGGACTCAGTACCACTCCAGCTGGTATTAATAGAGGCCTGGATTGAATTGGCTCTTTCTGGTGTGTGAGTGGGACTCAGTACCACTCCAGCTGGTAATAATAGAAATTTGGTTTCAATTGGCACTTTCCTTGTGTGTGAGTGGGGCTCAGTACCACTTACAGCTGGTATTAATAGAAGCCCAGATTGAATTGCCTCTTTCCTGGTGTGTGAGTGGGACTCAGTACCACTCCAGCTCGTTTCAAGAGAAACCTGGTTTGAATTGACTCTTTCCTGGTGTGTGAGTGAGACTCAGTACCACTCCAGCTGGTATTAATAGAGGCCTGGATTGAATTGGCTCTTTCCTGGAGGGTGAGTGGAGCTTAGTACCACTCCAGCTGGAATTCATAGAGGCCTGGATTGAATTGGCTCTTTCCTGGAGTGTGAGTGGTGCTCAGTACCACTCCAGCTGGAATTCATAGAGGCCTGGATTGAATTGGCTCTTTCCTGGTGTGTAAGTGGGGCTCAGTACCACTCCAGCTGGTATGAATAGAGGCCTGGATTGACTTGGCTCTTTCCTGGTGAGTCAGTACCACTCCAGCTGCTATCAATGGAGGTCTGGTTGGAATTTGCTCTTTCCTGGTGTCTGAGTGGGACTCAGTGCTTCTCCAACTGGTTATAATAGAGGTCTGGATTGAATTGGCTCTTTCCTGGTGTGTACGTGGGACTCAGTACCACTCCAACTGGTATTAATAGAGGTCTGGATTGAATTGGCTCTTTCCTCGTGAGTGAGAGGGACTCAGTACCACTCCAGCTGGTATTAATAGAAACCTGGATTGAATTGGATCTTTCCTGGTGTGTGAGTGGGACTCAGTACCACTCCAGCTGGTATTAAAAGAAACCTGGATTGAATTGGATCTTTCCTGGTGTGTGAGTGGGGCTCACTACCACTCCAGCTGGTATTAATAGAAACCTGGATTGAATTGGCTCTTTCCTGGTGAGTGAGTGGGGCTCAGTACCACTCCAGCTGGTATTAATAGAAACCTGGATTGAATTGGCTCTTTCCTGGTGTGTGAGTGGGGCTCAGTACCACTCCAGCTGGTATTAATAGAAACCTGGATTGAATTGGCTCTTTCCTGGTGTGTGAGTGGGGCTCAGTACCACTCCAGCTGGTATTAATAGAAACCTGGATTGAATTGGATCTTTCCTGGTGTGTGAGTGGGGCTCACTACCACTCCAGCTGGTATTAATAGAAACCTGGATTGAATTGGCTCTTTCCTGGTGAGTGAGTGGGGCTCAGTACCACTCCAGCTGGTATTAATAGAAACCTGGATTGAATTGGCTCTTTCCTGGTGTGTGAGTGGGGCTCAGTACCACTCCAGCTGGTATTAATAGAAACCTGGATTGAATTGGCTCTTTCCTGGTGGGTGAGTGGGGCTCAGTACCACTCCAGCTGGTATTAATAGAAACCTGGATTGAATTGGATCTTTCCTGGTGAGTGAGTGGGGCTCAGTACCACTCCAGCTGGTATTAATAGAGGCCTGGTTTAAATTGACTCTTTCTGGTGTGTGAGTGGGACTCAGTACCACTCCAGCTGGTATTAATAGAAACCTGGATTGAATTGACTCTTTCCTGGTGTGTGAGTGAGACTCAGTACCACTCCAGCTGGTATTAATAGAGGCCTGGATTGAATTGGCTCTTTCCTGGAGGGTGAGTGGAGCTCAGTACCACTCCAGCTGGAATTAATAGAGGCCTGGATTGAATTGGCTCTTTCCTGGAGTGTGAGTGGTGCTCAGTACCACTCCAGCTGGTATGAATAGAGGCCTGGATTGACTTGGCTCTTTCCTGGTGAGTCAGTACCACTCCAGCTGCTATCAATGGAGGTCTGGTTGGAATTTGCTCTTTCCTGGTGTCTGAGTGGGACTCAGTGCTTCTCCAACTGGTTATAATAGAGGTCTGGATTGAATTGGCTCTTTCCTGGTGTGTACGTGGGGCTCAGTACCACTCCAGCTGGTATTAATAGAGGTCTGGATTGAATTGGCTCTTTCCTCGTGAGTGAGTGGGACTCAGTACCACTCCAGCTGGTATTAATAGAAACCTGGATTGAATTGGATCTTTCCTGGTGTGTGAGTGGGGCTCAGTACCACTCCAGCTGGTATTAAAAGAAACCTGGATTGAATTGGATCTTTCCTGGTGTGTGAGTGGGGCTCACTACCACTCCAGCTGGTATTAATAGAAACCTGGATTGAATTGGCTCTTTCCTGGTGAGTGAGTGGGGCTCAGTACCACTCCAGCTGGTATTAATAGAAACCTGGATTGAATTGGCTCTTTCCTGGTGAGTGAGTGGGGCTCAGTTCCACTCCAGCTGGTATTAATAGAAACCTGGATTGAATTGGCTCTTTCCTGGTGTGTGAGTGGGGCTCAGTACCACTCCAGCTGGTATTAATAGAAACCTGGATTGAATTGGATCTTTCCTGGTGTGTGAGTGGGGCTCACTACCACTCCAGCTGGTATTAATAGAAACCTGGATTGAATTGGCTCTTTCCTGGTGAGTGAGTGGGGCTCAGTACCACTCCAGCTGGTATTAATAGAAACCTGGATTGAATTGGCTCTTTCCTGGTGTGTGAGTGGGGCTCAGTACCACTCCAGCTGGTATTAATAGAAACCTGGATTGAATTGGCTCTTTCCTGGTGTGTGAGTGGGGCTCAGTACCACTCCAGCTGGTATTAATAGAAACCTGGATTGAATTGGATCTTTCCTGGTGAGTGAGTGGGGCTCAGTACCACTCCAGCTGGTATTAATAGAGGCCTGGTTTAAATTGACTCTTTCTGGTGTGTGAGTGGGACTCAGTACCACTCCAGCTGGTATTAATAGAAACCTGGATTGAATTGACTCTTTCCTGGTGAGTGAGTGGGGCTCAGTACCACTCCAGCTGGTATTAATAGAAATTTGTTTTCAATTGGCACTTTCCTGGGTGTGAGTGGGGCTCAGTACCACTCCAGCTGGTATTAATAGAGGCCTGGATTGAATTGGCTCTTTCCTGGAGGGTGAGTGGAGCTCAGTACCACTCCAGCTGGAATTAATAGAGGCCTGGATTGAATTCGCTCATTCTGGTGTGTGAGTGGGAATCAGTACCTCTCCAGCTGTTATGAATAGAGGCCTGGATTGAATTGGCTCTTTCCTGGTGAGTGAGTGGGATTCAGTACCACTCCAGCTGGTATTAATAAAAGCCTTGCTTGAGTTGGCTTTCTGCTAGTGTGTGACTTGTGACCCAATTCCACTCCAGCTGATATTAATAGAAACCTGGTTTGAATTGGCTTTTTCCTGGTGTGTGAGTGGAACTCAGTACCTCTCCAGCTGGTATGAATCGAGGCCTGGATTGAATTGGCTCTTTCCTGGTGAGTGAGTGGGATTCAGTACCACTCCAGCTGGTATTAATGGAGGTCTGGTTGGAATTTGCTCTTTCCTGGTGAGTGAGTGGGATTCAGTACCACTCCAGCTGGTATTAATAAAAGCCTTGCTTGAGTTGGCTTTCTGCTAGTGTGTGACTTGTGACCCAATTCCACACCAGCTGATATTAATAGAAACCTGGTTTGAAATGGCTTTTTCCTGGTGTGTGAGTGGGTCTCAGTACCTCTCCAGCTGGTATGAATCGAGGCCTGGATGGAATTGGCTCTTTCCTGGGGAGTGAGTGGGATTCAGTACCACTCCAGCTGGTATTAATGGAGGTCTGGTTGGAATTTGCTCTTTCCTGGTGTGTGAGTGGGATTCAGTACCACACCAGCTGGTATTAATAGAGGCCTGGATTGAATTGGCTCTGACCTGGCGTGTGAGTGGGACTCAGTACGTCTCCAGCTGGTAATGATAGAAATTTGGTTTCAGTTGGCACTTTCCTTGTGTGTGAGTGGGGCTCAGTACCACTCCAGCTGGTATTAATAGAAGCCCAGATTGAATTGCCTCTTTCCTGGTGTGTGTGTGGGACTCAGTACCACTCCAGCTGATATTAATAGAGACCTGGATTGAATTGCCTCTGACCTGGCATGGGAGTGGGACTCAGTACCACTGCAGCTGGAATGAATAGAGGCCTGGATTGAATTGGCTCTTTCCTGGTGAGTGAGTGGGGCTCAGTACCACTCCAGCTGGTATTAATAGAAGCCCAGATTGAATTGCCTCTTTCCTGGTATGTGAGTGGGACTCAGTACCACTCCAGCTGGTATTAATAGAAGCCCAGATTGAATTGGCTCCCTACTGGTGAGTGAGTGGGGCTCAGTACCACTCCAGCTGGTATCAACAGAAACCTGGATTGAATTGGCTCCTTCCAGGTGTGTGAGTGGGGCTCAGTACCACTCCAGCTGGTATTAATAGAAACCTGGATTGAATTGGCTCCTTCCAGGTGTGTGAGTGGGGCTCAGTACCACTCCAGCTGGTATCAATAGAAACCTGGATTGAATTGGCTCCTTCCAGGTGTGTGAGTGGGGCTCAGTACCACTCCAGCTGGTATCAATAGAAACCTGGATTGAATTGGCTCCTTCCAGGTGTGTGAGTGGGGCTCAGTACCACTCCAGCTGGTATTAATAGAGGCATGGTTTGGATTGACTCTTTCCTGGAGTGTGAGTGGGGCTCAGTACCACTCCAGCTGGTATTAATAGAAGCCCAGATTGAATTGCCTCTTTCCTGGTGTGTGAGTGGAACTCAGTACCACTCCAGCTGGTATTAATAGAAGCCCAGATTGAATTTGCTCTTTCCTGGTGTGTGAGTGAGACTCAGTACCACACCAGCTGGTATTAATAGAGGCCTGGATTGAATTGGCTCCTTCTGGTGTGTGAGTGGGACTCAGTACCTCTCCAGCTGGTAATGATAGAAATTTGGTTTCAATTGGCACTTTCCTTGTGTGTGATTGGGGCTCAGTACCACTCCAGCTGGTATTAATAGAAGCCCAGATTGAATTGCCTCTTTCCTGGTGTGTGAGTGGGACTCAGTACCACTCCAGCTGGTATTAATAGAAGCCCAGATTGAATTGCCTCTTTCCTGTTATGTGAGTGGGACTCAGTACCACCCCAGCTGGTATTAATAGAAACCTGGATTGAATTGGCTCCCTACTGGTGAGTGAGTGGGGCTCAGTACCACTCCAGCTGGTATTAATAGAATCCTGGATTGAATTGGCTCCTTCCTGGTGAGTGAGTGGGGCTCAGTACCACTTCAGCTGCTGTTAATAGAGGTCTGGATTGAATTGGCTCTTTCCTGGTGTGTGAGTGGAGCTCAGTACCACTCCAGCTGGTATCAATAGAAACCTGGATTGAATTGGCTCTTTCCAGGTGTGTGAGTGGGGCTCAGTACCACTCCAGCTGGTATCAATAGAAACCTGGATTGAATTGGCTCCTTCCAGGTGTGTGAGTGGGGCTCAGTACCACTCCAGCTGGTATTAATAGAAACCTGGATTGAATTGGCTCCTTCCTGGTGAGTGAGTGGGGCTCAGTACCACTCCAGCTGGTATTAATAGAGGCCTGGTTTGAATTGACCCTTTCCTGGAGTGTGAGTTGGGCTCAGTACCACTCCAGCTGGTATTAATAGAGGCCTGGTTTGAATTGACTCTTTCCTGGAGTGTGAGTGGGGCTCAGTACCACTCCAGCTGGTATTAATAGAGGCCTGGTTTGAATTGACTCTTTCCTGGAGTGTGAGTGGGGCTCAGTACCACTCCAGCTGGTATTAATAGAGGCCTGGTTTGAATTGGCTCTTTCCTGGTGTGTGAGTGGGACTCAGTACCACTCCAGCTGGTATTAATAGAAGCCCAGATTGAATTTGCTCTTTCCTGGTGTGTGAGTGAGACTCAGTACCACACCAGCTGGTATTAATAGAGGCCTGGATTGAATTGGCTCCTTCTGGTGTGTGAGTCGGAATCAGTACCACTCCAGCTGGTAATGATAGAAATTTGGTTTCAATTGGCACTTTCCTTGTGTGTGAGTGGGGCTCAGTACCACTCCAGCTGATATTAATAGAGACCTGGATTGAATTGCCTCTGACCTGGCATGGGAGTGGGACTCAGTACCACTGCAGCTGGAATGAATAGAGGCCTGGATTGAATTGGCTCTTTCCTGGTGAGTGAGTGGGGCTCAGTACCACTCCAGCTGGTATTAATAGAAGCCCAGATTGAATTGCCTCTTTCCTGGTATGTGAGTGGGACTCAGTACCACTCCAGCTGGTATTAATAGAAGCCCAGATTGAATTGCCTCTTTCCTGGTATGTGAGTGGGACTCAGTACCACTCCAGCTGGTATTAATAGAAGCCCAGATTGAATTGGCTCTTTCCTGGTATGTGAGTGGGACTCAGTACCACTCCAGCTGGTATTAATAGAAGCCCAGATTGAATTGCCTCTTTCCTGGTATGTGAGTGGGACTCAGTACCACTCCAGCTGGTATTAATAGAAGCCCAGATTGAATTGCCTCTTTCCTGGTGTGTGAGTGGGACTCAGTACCACTCCAGTTGATATTAATAGAGACCTGGATTGAATTGCCTCTGACCTGGCATGGGAGTGGGACTCAGTACCACTGCAGCTGGAATGAATAGAGGCCTGGATTGAATTGGCTCTTTCCTGGTGAGTGAGTGGGGCTCAGTACCACTCCAGCTGGTATTAATAGAAGCCCAGATTGAATTGCCTCTTTCCTGGTATGTGAGTGGGACTCAGTACCACTTCAGCTGCTGTTAATAGAGGTCTGGATTGAATTGGCTCTTTCCTGGTGTGTGAGTGGGGCTCAGTACCACTCCAGCTGGTATTAATAGAAACCTGGATTGAATTGGCTCCTTCCTGGTGAGAGAGTGGGGCTCAGTACCACTCCAGCTGGTATCAATAGAAACCTGGATTGAATTGGCTCTTTCCAGGTGTGTGACTGGGGCTCAGTACCACTCCAGCTGGTATCAATAGAAACCTGGATTGAATTGACTCCTTCCAGGTGTGTGAGTGGGGCTCAGTACCACTCCAGCTGGTATTAATAGAAACCTGGATTGAATTGGCTTCTTCCTGGTGAGTGGGTGGGGCTCAGTACCACTCCAGCTGGTATTAATAGAGGCCTGGTTTGAATTGACTCTTTCCTGGAGTGTGAGTGGGGCTCAGTACCACTCCAGCTGGTATTAATAGAAGCCCAGATTGAATTGCCTCTTTCCTGGTGTGTGAGTGGGACTCAGTACCACTGCAGCTGGAATGAATAGAGGCCTGGATTGAATTGGCTCTTTCCTGGTGTGTGAGTGGAACTCAGTACCACTCCAGCTGGTATTAATAGAAACCTGGATTGAATTGGCTCCTTCCTGGTGAGTGAGTGGGGCTCAGTACCACTCCAGCTGGTATTAATAGAATCCTGGATTGAATTGGCTCCTTCCTGGTGAGTGAGTCTGGCTCAGTACCACTTCAGCTGCTGTTAATAGAGGTCTGGATTGAATTGGCTCTTTCCTGGTGTTTCAGTGAGACTCAGTACCACTCCAGCTGATATTAATAGAGACCTGGATTGAATTGGCTCTTTCCTGGTGTGTGAGTGGGGATCTGTACCACTCCAGCTGGTATTAATAGAGGCCTGGATTGAATTGGCTCTTTCCAGGTGTGTGAGTAGGGCTCAGTACCACTCCAGCTGGTATTAATAGAAACCTGGATTGAATTGGCTCCTTCCTGGTGAGTGAGTGGGGCTCAGTACCACTCCAGCTGGTATTAATAGAAACCTGGATTGAATTGGCTCCTTCCTGGTGAGTGAGTGGCGCTCAGTACCACTCCAGCTGGTATTTATAGAGGCCTGGTTTGAATTGCCTCTGACCTGGCATGGGAGTGGGACTCAGTACCACTGCAGCTGGAATGAATAGAGGCCTGGATTGAATTGGCTCCTTCCTGGTGTGTGAGTGGGGCTCAGTACCACTCCAGCTGGTATTAATAGAAACCTGGATTGAATTGGCTCCTTCCTGGTGAGTGAGAGGGGCTCAGTACCACTCCAGCTGGTATTTATAGAGGCCTGGTTTGAATTGACTCTTTCCTGGAGTGTGAGCGGGACTCAGTACCACTCCAGCTGGTATTAATAGAAACCTGGATTGAATTGGCTCCTTCCTGGTGAGTGAGTGGGGCTCAGTACCACTCCAGCTGGTATTAATAGAGGCCTGGATTGAATTGGCTCTTTCTGTTGTATGAGTGGGATTCAGTACCTCTCCAGCTGCTATTAATAGAGACCTGGATTGAATTGGCTCTTTCCTGGTGTGTCAGTGGTGCTCAGTGCCACTCCAGCTGGTATGAATAGAGGCCTGGATTGACTTGGCTCTTTCCTGGTGAGTCAGTACCACTCCAGCTGCTATTAATGGAGGTCTGGTTGGAATTTGCTCTTTCCTGGTGTGTATGTGAGACTCAGTACCACTCCAGCTGGTATTATAGAGGTCTGGATTGAATTGGCACTGTTCTGGTGTCTGAGTGGGACTCAGTGCCACTCCAGCTGGTATTAATAGAAGCCCAGATTGAATTGCCTCTTTCCTGGTGTGTGAGTGGGACTCAGTACCACTCCAGCTGGTATTAATAGAAGCCTGGATTGAATTGCTTATTTCCTGGTGTGTGAGTGGGACTCAGTACCACTCCAGCTGGTATTAATAGAGGTCTGGATTGAATTGCCTCTTTCTGGTGTGTGAGTGGGTCTCAGTACCACTCCAGCTGGTATTAATAGAGGTCTGGATTGAATTGGCTCTTTCCTGGTGAGTGAGTGGGGCTCAGAACCACTTCAGCTGGTATTAATAGAGGTCTGGATTGAATTGGCTCTTTCCTGGTGTTTCAGTGAGACTCAGTACCACTCCAGCTGGTTTCAAGAGAAACCTGGTTTGAATTGACTCTTTCCTGTTGAGTGAGTGGGGCTCAGTACCACTGCAGCTGGTATGAATAGAGGACTGGATTGAATTGGCCCTTTCCTGGTGAGTGAGTGGGACTCAGTACCACTGCAGCTGGTATGAATAGAGGACTGGATTGAATTGGCCCTTTCCTGGTGTGTGAGTGGGACTCAGTACCACTCCAGCTGGTATTAATAGAGGACTGGATTGAATTGGCTCTTTCTGGTGTGTGAGTGGGACTCAGTACCACTGCAGCTGGTATGAATAGAGGACTGGATTGAATTGGCCCTTTCCTGGAGTGTGAGTGCGGCTCAGTACCACTCCAGCTGGTATTAATAGAGGACTGGATTGAATTGGCCCTTTCCTGGTGAGTGAGTGGGACTCAGTACCACTGCAGCTGGTATGAATAGAGGACTGGATTGAATTGGCCCTTTCCTGGAGTGTGAGTGCGGCTCAGTACCACTCCAGCTGGTATTAATAGAGGACTGGATTGAATTGGCTCTTTCTGGTGTGTGAGTGGGACTCAGTACCTCACCAGCTGGTATGAATAGAGGCCTGGATTGAATTGGCTCTTTCCTGGTGTGTGAGTGGGACTCAGTACCACTCCAGCTGGTATTAATAGAGGTCTGGATTGAATTGGCTCTTTCCTGGTGTGTGAGTGGGGCTCAGTACCACACCAGCTGGTATTAATAGAGTCCTGGATTGAATTGGCTATTTCCTGGAGTGTGAGTGGGACTCAGTACCACTCCAGCTGTTATTAATAGAGGCCTGGATTGAATTGGCTCTTTCTGGTGTGTGAGTGGGACTCAGTACCTCTCCAGCTGGTATTAATAGAGGCCTGGATTGAATTGGCTCTTTCTGGTGTGTCAGTGGTGCTCAGTACCACTCCAGCTGGTATGAATAGAGGCCTGGATTGACTTGGCTCTTTCCTGGGAGTGGGTGGGGCTCAGTACCACTCCAGCTGGTATTAATAGAAGCCCAGATTGAATTGCCTCTTTCCTGGTATGTGAGTGGGACTCAGTACCACTCCAGCTGGTATTAATAGAAGCCCAGATTGAATTGCCTCTTTCCTGGTATGTGAGTCGGACTCAGTACCACTCCAGCTGGTATTAATAGAAGCCCAGATTGAATTGCCTCTTTCCTGGTATGTGAGTGGGACTCAGTACCACTCCAGCTGGTATTAATAGAAACCTGGATTGAATTGGCTCCCTACTGGTGAGTGAGTGGGGCTCAGTACCACTCCAGCTGGTATTAATAGAAACCTGGATTGAATTGGCTCCTTCCTGGTGAGTGAGTGGGGCTCAGTACCACTTCAGCTGCCGTTAATAGAGGTCTGGATTGAATTGGCTCTTTCCTGGTGTATGAGTGGGGCTCAGTACCACTCCAGCTGGTATCAATAGAAACCTGGATTGAATTGGCTCCTTCCAGGTGTGTGAGTGGGGCTCAGTACCACTCCAGCTGGTATTAATAGAAACCTGGATTGAATTGGCTCCTTCCTGGTGAGTGGGTGGGGCTCAGTACCACTCCAGCTGGTATTAATAGAGGCCTGGTTTGAATTGACTCTTTCCTGGAGTGTGAGTGGGGCTCAGTACCACTCCAGCTGGTATTAATAGAAGCCCAGATTGAATTGCCTCTTTCCTGGTGTGTGAGTGGGACTCAGTACCACTCCAGCTGATATTAATAGAGACCTGGATTGAATTGCCTCTGACCTGGCATGGGAGTGGGACTCAGTACCACTGCAGCTGGAATGAATAGAGGCCTGGATTGAATTGGCTCTTTCCTGGTTTGTGAGTGGAACTCAGTACCACTCCAGCTGGTATTAATAGAAACCTGGATTGAATTGGCTCCTTCCTGGTGAGTGAGTGGGGCTCAGTACCAATCCAGCTGGTATTAATAGAATCCTGGATTGAATTGGCTCCTTCCTGGTGTGTGAGTGGGACTCAGTACCACTTCAGCTGCTGTTAATAGAGGTCTGGATTGAATTGGCTCTTTCCTGGTGTTTCAGTGAGACTCAGTACCACTCCAGCTGATATTAATAGAGACCTGGATTGAATTGGCTCTTTCCTGGTGTGTGAGTGGGGATCTGTACCACTCCAGCTGGTATTAATAGAGGCCTGGATTGAATTGGCTCTTTCCAGGTGTGTGAGTAGGGCTCAGTACCACTCCAGCTGGTATTAATAGAGGCCTGGATTGAATTGGCTCTTTCCAGGTGTGTGAGTAGGGCTCAGTACCACTCCAGCTGGTATTAATAGAAACCTGGATTGAATTGGCTCCTTCCAGGTGTGTGAGTGGGGCTCAATACCACTCCAGCTGGTATTAATAGACACCTGGATTGAATTGGCTCCTTCCTGGTGAGTGAGTGGGGCTCAGTACCACTCCAGCTGGTATTTATAGAGGCCTGGTTTGAATTGCCTCTGACCTGGCATGGGAGTGGGACTCAGTACCACTGCAGCTGGAATGAATAGAGGCCTGGATTGAATTGGCTCCTTCCTGGTGTGTGAGTGGGGCTCAGTACCACTCCAGCTGGTATTAATAGAAACCTGGATTGAATTGGCTCCTTCCTGGTGAGTGAGTGGGGCTCAGTACCACTCCAGCTGGTATTTATAGAGGCCTGGTTTGAATTGACTATTTCCTGGTGAGTGAGTGGGACTCAGTACCACTCCAGCTGGTATTAATAGAGGCCTGGATTGAATTGGCTCTTTCTGTTGTATGAGAGGGATTCAGTACCTCTCCAGCTGCTATTAATAGAGACCTGGATTGAATTAGCTCTTTCCTGGTGTGTCAGTGGTGCTCAGTGCCACTCCAGCTGGTATGAATAGAGGCCTGGATTGACTTGGCTCTTTCCTGGTGAGTCAGTACCACTCCAGCTGCTATTAATGGAGGTCTGGTTGGAATTTGATCTTTCCTGGTGTGTATGTGAGACTCAGTACCACTCCAGCTGGTATTATAGAGGTCTGGATTGAATTGGCACTGTTCTGGTGTCTGAGTGGGACTCAGTGCCACTCCAGCTGGTATTAATAGAAGCCTGGATTGAATTGCTTATTTCCTGGTGTGTGAGTGGGACTCAGTACCACTCCAGCTGGTATTAATAGAGGTCTGGATTGAATTGCCTCTTTCTGATGTGTGAGTGGGTCTCAGTACCACTCCAGCTGGTATTAATAGAGGTCTGGATTGAATTGGCTCTTTCCTGGTGAGTGAGTGGGGCTCAGAACCACTTCAGCTGGTATTAATAGAGGTCTGGATTGAATTGGCTCTTTCCTGGTGTTTCAGTGAGACTCAGTACCACTCCAGCTGGTTTCAAGAGAAACCTGGTTTGAATTGACTCTTTCCTGTTGAGTGAGTGGGGCTCAGTACCACTCCAGCTGGTATTAATAGAGGTCTGGATTGAATTGGCTCATTCCTGGTGAGTGAGTGGGACTCAGTACCACTGCAGCTGGTATGAATAGAGGACTGGATTGAATTGGCCCTTTCCTGGTGTGTGAGTGCGGCTCAGTACCACTCCAGCTGGTATTAATAGAGGACTGGATTGAATTGGCTCTTTCTGGTGTGTGAGTGGGACTCAGTACCTCACCAGCTGGTATGAATAGAGGCCTGGATTGAATTGGCTCTTTCCTGGTGTGTGAGTGGGACTCAGTACCACTCCAGCTGGTATTAATAGAGGTCTGGATTGAATTGGCTCTTTCCTGGTGTGTGAGTGGGGCTCAGTACCACACCAGCTGGTATTAATAGAGTCCTGGATTGAATTGGCTATTTCCTGGAGTGTGAGTGGGACTCAGTACCACTCCAGCTGGTATTAATAGAGGCCTGGATTGAATTGGCTCTTTCTGGTGTGTGAGTGGGACTCAGTACCTCTCCAGCTGGTATTAATAGAGGCCTGGATTGAATTGGCTCTTTCTGGTGTGTCAGTGGTGCTCAGTACCACTCCAGCTGGTATGAATAGAGGCCTGGATTGACTTGGCTCTTTCCTGGGAGTGAGTGGGATTCAGTACCACTCCAGCTGCTATTAATGGAGGTCTGGTTGGAATTTGCTCTTTCCTGGTCTGTGAGTGAGAGTCAGTACCACTCCAGCTGGTCTTAATAGAGGCCTGGATTGAATTGCCTCTTTCCTGGTGTGTGAGTGGGACTCAGTGCCACTCCCGCTGGTATTAATAGAGATCTGGATTGAATTGGCTCCTTCCTGGTGAGTGAGTGGGGCTCAGTACCACTCCAGCTGGTATTAATAGAAACCTGGATTGAATTGGCTCCTTCCTGGTGAGTGAGTGGGGCTCAGTACCACTCCAGCTGGTATTAATAGAAACCTGGATTGAATTGGCTCTTTCCTGGTGAGTGAGTGGGACTCAGTACCATTCCAGCTGGTATTAATAGAAACCTGGATTGAATTGGCTCTTTCCTGGTGACTGAGTGGGACTCAGTACCACTCCAGCTGGTATTAATAGAAACCTGGATTGAATTGACTCTTTCCTGGTGTGTGAGTGGGGCTCAGTACCACTCCAGCTGGTATTAATAGAAACCTGGATTGAATTGGCTCCTTCCTGGTGAGTGAGTGGGGCTCAGTACCACTCCAGCTGGTATTAATAGAAACCTGGATTGAATTGGCTCTTTCCTGGTGAGTGAGTGGGACTCAGTACCACTCCAGCTGGTATTAATAGAAACCTGGATTGAATTGACTCTTTCCTGGTGTGTGAGTGGGACTCAGTGCCACTCCCGCTGGTATTAATAGAGATCTGGATTGAATTGGCTCCTTCCTGGTGAGTGAGTGGGGCTCAGTACCACTCCAGCTGGTATTAATAGAAACCTGGATTGAATTGGCTCCTTCCTGGTGAGTGAGTTGGGCTCAGTACCACTCCAGCTGGTATTAATAGAAACCTGGATTGAATTGGCTCTTTCCTGGTGAGTGAGTGGGGCTCAGTACCACTCCAGCTGGTATTAATAGAAACCTGGATTGAATTGGCTCCTTCCTGGTGAGTGAGTGGGGCTCAGTACCACTCCAGCTGGTATTAATAGAAACCTGGATTGAATTGGCTCTTTCCTGGTGAGTGAGTGGGGCTCAGTACCACTCCAGCTGGTATTAATAGAGGGCTGGATTTAATTGGCTCTTTCCTGGTGAGTGAGTGGGACTCAGTACCACTCCAGCTGGTATTAATAGAAACCTGGATTGAATTGGCTCTTTCCTGGTGAGTGAGTGGGACTCAGTACCACTCCAGCTGGTATTAATAGAGGGCTGGATTTAATTGGCTCTTTCCTGGTGAGTGAGTGGGACTCAGAACCACTCCAGCTGGTATTAATAGAAACCTGGATTGAATTGGCTCTTTCCTGGTGAGTGAGTGGGGCTCAGTACCATTCCAGCTGGTATTAATAGAAACCTGGATTGAATTGCCTCTTCCCTGGTGTTTCAGTGAGACTCAGTACTACTCCAGCTGGTTTCAAGAGAAACCTGATTTGAGTTGACTCTTTCCTGGTGTTTGAGTGGGACTCAGTACCACTCCAGCTGGTATTAATAGAGGTCTGGATTGAATTGGCTCCTTCCTGGTGAGTGAGTGGGGCTCAGTACCACTCCAGCTGGTATTAAGAGGTCTGGATTGAATTGGCTCCATCCTGGTGAGTGAGTGGGGCTCAGTACCACTCCAGCTGATATTAATAGAGTTCTGGATTGAATTGGCTCCTTCCTGGTGAGTGAGTGGGGCTCAGAACCACTCCAGCTGGTATTAAGAGGTCTGGATTGAATTGGCTCCATCCTGGTGAGTGAGTGGGGCTCAGTACCACTCCAGCTGATATTAATAGAGGCATGGATTGAATTGGCTCTTTCCTGGTGCGTGAGTGGGGATCAGTACCACTCCAGCTGGTATCAATAGAGGTCTGGATTGTATTGGTGCTTTTCTGGTGTGTGAGTGGGACTCAGTGCCACTGCAGCTGATATTAATAGAGGCCTGGATTGAATTGGCTCTGTCCTGGTGTGTGAGTGGGGATCAGTACCACTCCAGCTGATATCAATAGAGGTCTGGATTGTATTGGTGCTTTTCTGGTGCATGAGTGAGACTCAGTACCACTCCAGCTGGTATTAATAGAGGTCTGGATTGAATTGTCTCGTTCCTGATGTGTGAGTGGGACTCAGTCCCACTCCAGCTGGTATTAAATTAGCCTGGATTGATTTTGCTCTTTCCTGGTGTGTGAGTGGGTCTAAGTGCCACTCCAGCTGGTATTAGTAGAGATCTGGATTGAATTGGCTCTTTGCTGGTGTGTGAGTGGGACTCAGTACCACTCCAGATGGTATTAATAGAGGCCTGGTTTGAATTGGCTCTTTCCTGGTGTGAGTGGGGCTCAGTACCACTCCAGCTGGTATTAATAGAGGCCTGGATTGAATTGGCACTTTCCTGGTGTGTGAGTGGGACTCAGTCCCACTCCAGCTGGTATTAAATTAGCCTGGATTGATTTTGCTCTTTCCTGGTGTGTGAGTGGGACTCAGTGCCACTCCAGCTGGTATTAGTAGAGGCCTGGATTGAATTGGCTCTTTCCTGGTGCGTGAGTGGGGATCAGTGCCACTGCAGCTGGTATTAATAGAGGCCTGGATTGAATTGGCTCTTTCTGGTGTGTGAGTGGGACTCAGTACCACTCCAGCTGGTAATAATAGAAATTTGGTTTCAATTGGCACTTTCCTTGTGTGTGAGTGGTGCTCAGTACCACTCCAGCTGGTATTAATAGAGGCCTGGATTGAATTGCCTCTTTCTGGAGTGTGAGTGGGGCTCAGTACCACTCCAGAAGTATTAATAGTGGCCTGGAATGAACTGTCCCTTTCCTGGTTTGTGAGTGGGACTCAGTACCACTCCAGCTGGTATTAATAGAGGCCTGGATTGAATTGCCTCTTTCTGGAGTGTGAGTGGGGCTCAGTACCACTCCAGAAGTATTAATAGTGGCCTGGAATGAACTGTCCCTTTCCTGGTTTGTGAGTGGGACTCAGTACCCCTCCAGCTGGTATTAATAGAGGCCTGGATTGAATTGTCTCTTTCTGGAGTGTGAGTGGGACTCAGTACCACTCCAGAAGTATTAATAGTGGCCTGGAATGAACTGTCCCTTTCCTGGTTTGTGAGTGGGTCTCAGTACCACTCCAGCTGGTATTAATAGAGGCCTGGATTGAATTGGCTCTTTCCTGGTTTGTGAGTGGGACTCAGAACCACTCCAGAAGTATTAATAGAGGTCTGGATTGAATTGGCTCTTTCCTGGTGTGTGAGTGGGAGTTAATTCCACTCCAGCTGGTATTAATAGAGGTCTGGATTGAGTTGGCTGTTTCCTGGTGTGTGACTGGGGCTCAGAACCACTCCAGCTGGGATTAGTAGAGGCCTGGAATGAACTGTCCCTTTCCTGCTGTGCGAGTGGGACTCTGTCGCACTCCAGCTGGTATTATGGAGGTCTGGATTGAGTTGGCTGTTTCCTGGTGTGTGACTGGGGCTCAGAACCACTCCAGCTGGGATTAGTAGAGGCCTGGAATGAACTGTCCCTTTCCTGCTGTGCGAGTGGGACTCTGTCGCACTCCAGCTGGTATTATGGAGGTCTGGATTGAATTGGCACTTTCCTGGTGTGTGACTGGGGCTCAGAACCACTCCAGCTGGGATTAGTAGAGGCCTGGAATGAACTGTCCCTTTCCTGCTGTGTGAGTTGGAATCAGTCGCACTCCAGCTGGGATTAAGAGGTCTGGACTGAATTCGCTCTTTCCGGGTGGGTGAGTGGGGTTCAGTACCATTCCAGCTGATATTTATAGATGTTTGAAATGAGCTGTCTCTTATCTGTTGTGTAAATGGGATTCAGTCCCACTCCAAATGTTATTAATAGAGGCCTGGATTGAATTGACACTTTCCTGGTGTGTGATTGGGACTCAGAACCACTCCAGCTGGTATTAATATAGGCCTGGATTGAATTGGCTGTTTCCTGGTGTGTGAGTGGGAATTAATTCCACTCCAGATGGTATTAATAGAGGTCTGGATTGAATTGGCTCTTTCCTGGTTTGTGAGTGGGACTCAGTACCTTTCCAGCTGGTATTAATATGGACCTGGAATGAACTGACCCCTTCATGGCGTGTGAGAGGGACTCAGACGCACACCAGCTGGTATTCTCGAGGTCAGGATTGAATTGGCTGTTTCTGGTGTGTGTGATGGAGTTAATTCCACTCCAGCTCGTATTGATAGAGGCCTGAATTGAATTGGTACTTTCCTGGAGTGTGAGTGGGACTCAGTACCACTCCAGCTGGTATTAATAGAGGCCTGGAATGAATTGCCTCTTTCTGGAGTGTGGGTGGGACTCAGTACCACTCCAGCTGGTATTAATAGAGGCCTGGAATGAATTGGCTCTTTCCTGGTTTGTGACTGGGACTCAGTACCACTCCAGCTGGTATTAATAGAGGCCTGGATTGAATTGGCTCTTTCTAGTGTGTGTGGGGCTCAGTACCACTCCAACTGATTAAATAGACGCCTGGAATGAACTGTCCCTTTCCTGCTGTGTGTGTGGGACTTATTCGCACTTCAGCTGGTATTATAGAGGTCTGGATTGAATTGGCTGTTTCCTGGTGTGTGAGTGGGAATTAATTCCACTCCAGATGGTATTAATAGAGGTCTGGATTGAATTGGCTCTTTCCTGCTGTGTGAGTGGGACTCAGTCGCACTCCAGCTGGGATTAAAAGATGTTTGGACTGAATTCGCTCTTTCCTGGTGTATGAGGGGGCTCAGTACCACTCCAGAAGTATTAATAGTGGCCTGGAATGAACTGTCCCTTTCCTGGTTTGTGAGTGGGACTCAGTACCACTCCAGCTGGTATTAATAGAGGCTTGGATTGAATTGCCTCTTTCTGGAGTGTGAATGGGACTCAGTACCACTGCAGAAGTATTAATAGAGGCCTGGAATGAACTGTCCCTTTCCTGGTTTGTGAGTGGGACTCAGTACCCCTCCAGCTGGTATTAATAGAGGGCTGGATTGAATTGGCTCTTTTTGGTGTCTGAGTGGGGCTCAGTACCATTCCTGCTGGTATTAATAGAGGGCTGGATTGAATTGGCTCTTTTTGGTGTCTGAGTGGGGCTCAGTACCATTCCTGCTGGTATTAATAGAGGACTGGTTTGAATTGGCTCTTTCCTGGTGTGTGAGTGGGAGTTAATTCCACTCCAGCTGGTATTAATAGAGGTCTGGTTTGAATTGGCTCTTTCCTGGTGTGTGAGTGGGAGTTAATTCCACTCCAGCTGGTATTGTGGAGGTCTGGATTGAGTTGGCTGTTTCCTGGTGTGTGAGTGGGGCTCAGAACCACTCCAGCTGGGATTAGTAGAGGCCTGGATTGAATTGGCTCTTTCCTGGTTTGTGAGTGGGACTCAGAACCACTCCAGCTGGTATTAATAGAGGCCTGGATTGAATTGGCTC
The DNA here is from genome assembly GCF_036365525.1 of Heterodontus francisci. Taxonomy (NCBI): domain Eukaryota; kingdom Metazoa; phylum Chordata; class Chondrichthyes; order Heterodontiformes; family Heterodontidae; genus Heterodontus; species Heterodontus francisci. Next base: position 50,468 of record NW_027140275.1, read on the forward strand.
TTTCCTGGTGTGTGAGTGGGACTCAGTGCCACTCCAGCTGGTATTAATAGAGGTCTGGATTGAATTGGCTCTTTCCTGGTGTGTGAGTGGGACTGAGTACCACTTCAGCTGGTATTAATAGAGGCCTGGATTGAACTGGCCCTTTCTCGTGTGTGAGTGGGACTCAGTCGCAGTTCAGCTGGTATTATAGATGTCTAGATTGAATTGTCTGTTTCCTGGTGTGTGAGTGGGGCTCAGTACCACTCCAGCTGGTATTAAATTAGCCTGGATTGATTTTGCCCTTTCCTGGTGTGTGAGTGGGGCTCAGTACCACTCCAGCTGGTATTAATAGGTGTCTGGATTGAAATGGCTCTTTCCTGGTGTGTGAGTGGGACTCAGTGCCACTCCAACTGGTATTAATAGAGATCTGTATTGAATTGGCTCTTTCCTGGTGTGTGAGTGGGACTCAGTGCCTCTCCAACTGGTATTAATAGAGGTCTGGATTGAATTGGCTCTTTCCTGGTGCGTGAGTGGGGATCAGTACCACTTCAGCTGGCATTAATAGATGTCTGGATTGAATTGGCTCTTTCCTGGTGTGTGAGTGGGACTCAGTACCACTCCAGCTGGTATTAATAGAGGCCTGGATTGAATTGGCTCTTTGCTGGGGAGTGAGTGGGGATCTGTACCACTCCAGCTGGTATCAATAGCGGTCTGGTTTCAATTGGCTCTTTCCTGGTGTGTGAGAGGGAATCAGAACCACTCCAGCTAGTATTAATAGAGGTCTGGATTGAATTGGCTCTTTCCCGGTGTGTACGTGGGACTCAGTACCACTTCAGCTGGCATTAATAGAGGCCTGGATTGAATTGCCTCTTTCTGGTGTGTGAGTGGGACTCAGTACCCCTCCAGCTGGTATTAATAGAGGCTTGGGTTGAATTGGCTATTTCTGGTGTGCAAGTGGGGCTCAGTACCACTCCAGCTGGTATTAATAGAGGTCTGGATTGAATTAGCTCTTTCCTGGTGTGTGAGTGGGAGTTAACTCCACTCCAGCTGGTATTTTTCGAGGCCTAGATTGAATTGGCTGTTTCCTGGTGTTTGACTGGGGCTCAGAACCACTCCAGCTGGGATTAATAGAGGCCGGGAATGAACTGTCCCTTTCCTGCCGTGTGAGTGGGACTCAGTCGCACTCCAGCTGGTATTATAGAGGCCTGGATTGAATTGGTACTTTCCTGGTGTGTGAGTGGGGCTCAGAACCACTCCAACTGGTTAAATAGAGGCCAGGAATGAACTGTCCCTTTCCTGCTATGTGTGTGTGACTCAGTACCATTCCTGCTGGTATTAATAGAGGTCTGGATTGAATTAGCTCTTTCCTGGTGTATGAGTGGGAGTTAATTCCACTCCAGCTGGTATTATGGAGGTCTGGATTGAGTTGGCTGTTTCCTGGTGTGTGAGTGGGGCTCGGAACCACTCCAGCTGGGATTAGTAGAGGCCTGGAATGAACTGTCCCTTTCCTGCTGTGTGAGTGGGAATCAGTACCACTCCAGCTGGTATTAATAGAGGCCTGGATTGAATTGGCTCTTTCCTGGTGTGTGAGTGGGGCTCAGTACCACTTCAGCTGGTATTAATAGAGGCCTGGATTGAATTGGCTCTTTCCTGGTGTGTGAGTGAGACTCAGTACCACTTCAGCTGGTATTAATAGAGGCCTGGATTGAATTGGCTCTTTCCTGGTGTGTGAGTGGGACTCAGTGCCACTCCAGCTGGTATTAATAGAGGTCTGGATTGAATTGGCTCTTTCCTGGTGTGTGAGTGGGACTCAGTACCACTCCAGCTGGTATTCATAGAGGCCTCGATTGAATTGGCTCTTTCCTGGTGTGTAAGTGGGAGTCTGTACCACTTCAGCTGGTATTAATAGAGGCCTGGATTGAATTGGCTCTTTCCTGGTGTGTGAGTGGGACTCAGTACCACTTCAGCTGGTATTAATAGAGGCCTGGATTGAATTGGCTCTTTCCTGGTGTGTGAGTGGGACTCAGTGCCACTCCAGCTGGTATTAATAGAGGTCTGGATTGAATTGGCTCTTTGCTGCGGAGTGAGTGGGACTCAGTACCACTCCAGCTGGTATTAATAGAGGCCTGGATTGAATTGGCTCTTTGCTGCGGAGTGAGTGGGACTCAGTACCACTCCAGCTGGTATTAATAGAGATCTGGTTGAATTTGCTCTTTCCTGGTGTGAGTGGGAATCAGCACCATTCCAGCTGGTATTAATAGAGGCTTGGATTGAATTGGCTCTTGCTGGTGCCTGAGGGGGGCTCAGTACCATCCTGCTGGTATTGTTCGAGGTCTGGATAGAATGGTCTCTTTCCTGGTGTGTCTGTGAGAATCAGCACCACTCCAGCTGGTATTAATAGAGGCCTAGAATGAATTGGCTCTTTCTGGTGTGTGAGTGGGACACAGTGCCAGTACACCCGGTGTTAATAGAGTCCTGGAATGAACTGTCTCTTCTCTGCTGTGTGAGTGGGATTCAGTCCCACTCCAAATGTTATTAATAGAGGCCTGCATTGAATTGGTTCTCTCCTGGTGAGTGAGTGGGACTCAGTACCACTCCAGCTGGTATTAATAGATGTCTGGATTGAATTGGCTGTTTCCTGGTGTGTGACTGAGACTCAGTACCTCTCCAGCTGGTATTAATAGAGGCCTGGATTGAACTGGCCCTTTCTCGTGTGTGAGTGGGACTCAGTCGCAGTTCAGCTGGTATTAATAGAGGTCTAGATTGAATTGTCTGTTTCCTGGTGTGTGAGTGGGGCTCAGTACCACTCCAGCTGGTATTAAATTAGCCTGGATTGATTTTGCCCTTTCCTGGTGTGTGAGTGGGGCTCAGTACCACTCCAGCTGGTATTAATAGGTGTCTGGATTGAATTGGCTCTTTCCTGGTGTGTGAGTGGGACTCAGTGCCACTCCAACTGGTATTAATAGAGATCTGTATTGAATTGGCTCTTTCCTGGTGTGTGAGTGGGGCTCAGTACCACTCCAGCTGGTATTAATAGAGGCCTGGATTGAATTGGCTCTTTCCTGGTGTGTGAGTGGGACTCAGTACCACTCCAGCTGGTATTAATAGAGGCCTGGATTGAATTGGCTCTTTGCTGGGGAGTGAGTGGGCATCTGTACCACTCCAGCTGGTATCAATAGCGGTCTGGTTTCAATTGGCTCTTTCCTGGTGTGTGAGAGGGAATCAGAGGGCAGGCTGCAGTGACCGGGCCTCTGGCACGGGGTCCTGCACTGTGGCTCAGAAGGGAAGGCGGGAGAATGGGAGAGCACTAGTCATCGGGGACTCGATGGTGAGGAGTACGGACAGGCGGTTCTGTGGGCGCAGGCGAGACGCACGGATGGTTTGTTGCCTCCCTGGTGCCAGGGTCCGTGATGTTTGTGATCGCGTCTTCAGGATCCTTAAAGGGGAGGGGGAGCAGCCAGAGGTCGTGGTGCACATTGGCACCAACGACGTAGGAAGGAAGGGTGGCACAGATGTTAGCAGTGAGTTTAGGGAGTTAGGCTGGAAGCTGAAAGCTCGGACGGACAGAGTTGTTATCTCTGGTTTGTTGCCGGCGCCACGTGATAGTGAGGCTAGGAATAGGGAGAGAGCACAGCTGAACACGTGGCTGCAGGAATGGTGTAGGAGGGAGGGCTTCCAGTTCTTGGATAATTGGACTGCATTCTGGGGAAGATGGGACCTGTTCAAACAGGACGGGCTGCATCTGAACCAGAGGGGCACCAATATCCTGGGAGGGAGGTTTGCTAGTACTGTTCGGGAGGGTTTAAACTAGTTTGGGAGGGGGATGGGAACCGGACTTGTAATCCAGGGACCAGTGGGTCCACTCAGAAAGACAAAGAGTGTAGTGAGGTATTGGGGAAGGTAGCACTGTCACAGAGGACAGATGGGCACGGAGAAGGGTTAAAGTGCGTATACTTCAACGCAAGAAGCATCAGGAATAAGGTGAGTGAATTGAAGGCGTGGATGGGCACTTGGGACTACGATGTTGTGGCCATCACTGAAACGTGGATAGGTGAGGGGGAGGAATGGTTCTTGGAGGTACCTGGTTATAGATGTTTTCATAAGATTAGGAATGGTGGTAAAAGAGGTGGGGGGGTGGCATTGTTAGTTAGAAATAGTGTAACAACTGCTGAAAGAATTTTCGAGGAGGATCTGCCGACTGAGGCACTGTGGGTTGAGGTCAGGAACAGGAAAGGAGCAGTCACCTTGATGGGAGTTTTCTATAGGCCCCCCAATAGCAGCAGGGAGGTGGAAGAGCAGATTGGGAAACAGATTTTGGAAAGGAGCAGAAGTCACAGGGTAGTAATTATGGGGGATTTCAACTTCCCAAATATTGATTGGCAACTCTTTAGATCGAATAGTTTGGATGGGGTAGTGTTTGTGCAGTATGTCCAGGAAGCTTTTCTGACTCAGTATGTAGACTGCCCGACCAGAGGGGAGGCAATATTGGATTTGGTACTAGGTAATGAACCAGGGCAAGTGATAGAGCTGTTGGTGGGCGAGCACTTTGGAGATAGTGATCACAATTCTGTAGCATTCACTGTGGTAATGGAGAGGGATAGGTATGTGCAACAGGGCAAGGTTTACAATTGGGGGAAGTGTAGATATGATGCTGTCAGGCAGGAACTGAGGAGCATAAGTTGGGAGCATATGCTGGCAGGGAAGGGCACGGTCGAAATGTGGAACTTTTTCAAGGAGCAGATAGTAGGGGCCATTGATAAGCATGTCCCTGTCAGACAGGGAAGGGATGGTCATGTGAGGGAACCGTGGTTGACAAGAGAGGTTGAGAGTCTTGTTAGGAAGAAGAAGGATGCGTATATAAAGTTGAGGAAAAAGGGCACAGGCATAGCTCTGGAGGGATACAAGATGGCCAGGAAGGATCTGAAGAAAGGGATTAGGAGAGCTAAGAGAGGGCATGAAAAATGCTTGGCGGGTAGGATAAAAGAAAACCCCAAGGCCTTTTACGCGTATGTCAGAAATATGAGGATGACTAGGGGGACCGTAGGTCCGGTCAAGGACAATAGCGGGAAACTGTGTGTTGAGCCGGAAGAGATAAGTGAGGTTTTGAATGAGTACTTCTCTTCGGTATTTACGAATGAGAAGGGGTGTATTACTGAAGAGGACGGTGGGAAGCAGACTGGTAAGCTCGAGGAAGTGCTCGTTAGGAGGGAAGATGTGTTGGGGTTTTTGAATAACTTGAAGATAGACAAGTCTCCCGGGCCTGACGGGGTATATCCAAGGATGTTATGGGAAGCAAGGGATGAAATTGCAGAGCCGCTGGCAATGATCTTTTCATCTTCTCTGCTGACGGGGGTGGTACCAGGTGATTGGAGGGTGGCAAATGTTGTGCCCCTGTTCAAGAAAGGGAATAGGAACAACCCTGGGAATTACAGGCCAGTTAGTCTTACTTCGGTGGTAGGCAAGTTGATGGAAAAGGTGCTGAGGGATAGGATTTCTGAGCATCTGGAAAGACACTGCTTGATTCGGGACAGTCAGCACGGTTTTGTGAGGGGTAGGTCTTGCCTCACAAGCCTGATTGAATTCTTTGAGCAGGTGACCAAGCAAGTGGATGAGGGTAAACCAGTGGATGTGGTGTACATGGATTTTAGTAAGGCATTTGATAAGGTCCCCCATGGTAGACTTATGGAGAAAGTCAGGAGGCATGGGATAGTGGGGAATGTGGCCAGTTGGATTAAGAATTGGCTAACTGATAGAAGGCAGAGAGTGGTCTTAGATGGTAAATACTCAGCCTGGAGCCCAGTTACCAGTGGCGTGCCGCAGGGATCAGTTCTGGGTCCTCTCCTGTTTGTGATTTTTATTAACGACTTGGATGAGGAAGTCGAAGGGTGGGTCAGTAAATTTGCAGATGATACAAAGGTTGGTGGAGTTGTGGATACCGAGGAGGGCTATTGTCGTCTGCAAAGGGACTTGGATAGGTTGCAGTGCTGGGCTGAAAAGTGGCAGATGGAGTTTAACCCTGAAAAGTGTGAGGTCGTCCATTTTGGAAGGACAAACATGAATGCAAAATACTGGGTTAACGGTAGGGTTCTTGGGCATGTGGAGGAGCAGAGAGACCTTGGGGTCTATGTGCATAGATCATTGAAAGTTGCAACTCAAGTGGATAGGGCTGTGAAGAAGGCATATGGGGTGTTAGCGTTCATTAGCAGAGGGATTGAATTTAAGAGCCGTGAGGTGATGATGCAGCTGTACAGGACCTTGGTAAGGCCTCATTTGGAGTACTGTGTGCAGTTCTGGTCGCCTCATTTTAGGAAGGATGTGGAAGCCTTGGAGAGGGTGCAGAGGAGATTTACCAGGATGTTGCCTGGAATGGAGAATAAGTCTTACGAGGAAAGGCTGAACATTCTAGGCCTCTTCTCATTAGAAAGGAGAAGGATGAGGGGTGACATGATAGAGGTTTATAAGATGATCAGGGGAATAGATAGGGTAGACAGTCAGAAACTCTTTCCCCGGGTGGAGCAAAGCGTTACAAGGGGTCATAAATTTAAGGTGAAGGGTGGGAGATATAAGGGGGATGTCAGGGGAAGGTTCTTTACCCAGAGAGTGGTCGAGGCATGGAATGCCTTGCCCGGGGAAGTTGTTGAGTCAGAAACTTTAGGGACTTTCAAAAGGCTTTTGGATAGGTATATGGATAAAGGAGAATGATGGGGTATAGATTAAATTGTCCTTGACAGAGGACAAAGGATCGGCACAACATTGTGGGCCGAAGGGCCTGTTCTGTGCTGTATGTTCTATGTTCTATGTTCTATGTTCAGAACCACTCCAGCTAGTATTAATAGAGGTCTGGATTGAATTGGCTCTTTCCCGGTGTGTACGTGGGACTCAGTACCACTTCAGCTGGCATTAATAGAGGCCTGGATTGAATTGCCTCTTTCTGGTGTGTGAGTGGGACTCAGTACCCCTCCAGCTGGTATTAATAGAGGCTTGGGTTGAATTGGCTATTTCTGGTGTGCAAGTGGGGCTCAGTGCCATTCCAGCTGGTGTTAATAGAGGTCTGGATTGAATTAGCTCTTTCCTGGTGTGTGAGTGGGAGTTAACTCCACTCCAGCTGGTATTTTTCGAGGCCTAGATTGAATTGGCTGTTTCCTGGTGTTTGACTGGGGCTCAGAACCACTCCAGCTGGGATTAATAGAGGCCGGGAATGAACTGTCCCTTTCCTGCTATGTGAGTGGGACTCAGTCGCACTCCAGCTGGTATTATAGAGGTCTGGATTGAATTGGTACTTTCCTGGTGTGTGAGTGGGGCTCAGAACCACTCCAACTGGTATTAATAGAGGCCTGGATTGAATTGGCTCTTTCTGGTGTGTGTGTGTGGGGCTCAGTACCACTTAAACTGGTTAAATAGAGGCCAGGAATGAACTGTCCCTTTCCTGCTATGTGTGTGTGACTCAGTACCATTCCTGCTGGTATTAATAGAGGTCTGGATTGAATTAGCTCTTTCCTGGTGTATGAGTGGGAGTTAATTCCACTCCAGCTGGTATTATGGAGGTCTGGATTGAGTTGGCTGTTTCCTGGTGTGTGAGTGGGGCTCGGAACCACTCCAGCTGGGATTAGTAGAGGCCTGGAATGAACTGTCCCTTTCCTGCTGTGTGAGTGGGAATCAGTCGCACTCCAGCTGGGATTAAAAGAGGTCTGGACTGAATTGGCTCTTCTGGTGTGTGAGTGGGGCTCAGTACCATTCCAGCTGGTATTAATAGAGGCCTGGATTGAATTGGCTCTTTCTGGTCTGTGTGTGGGGCTCAGTACCATTACAACTGGTTAAATAGAGGCCTGGAATGAACTGTCCCTTTCCTGCTGTGTGTGTGGGACTCAGTCGCACTTCAGCTGGTATTAATAGAGGCCTGGATTGAATTGGCTCTTTCCTGGTTTGTGAGTGGGACTCAGAACCACTCCAGCTAGTATTAATAGAGATCTGGATTGAATTGGTTCTTTCCTGGTGTGTGAGTGGGGTTCAGTACCACTCCAGCTGGTATTAATAGAGGCCTAGATTGAATTGGCTCTTTCCTGGAGGGTGAGTGGGACTCAGTACCACTCCAGCTGGTATTAATAGAGGTCTGGATTGAATTGCCTCTTTCTGGAGAGTGAGTGGGATTCAGTACCACTCCAGCTGGTATTAATAGAGGGCTGGATTGAATTGGCTCTTTTTGGTGTCTGAGTGGGGCTCAGCACCATTCCTGCTGGTATTAATAGAGGTCTGGATTGAATTGGCTGTTTCCTGGTGTGTGAGTGGGGCTCAGAACCACTCCAGCTGGGATTAGGAGAGGCCTGGAATGAACGGTCCCTTTCCTGCTGTGTGAGTGGGACTCCGTCGCACTCCAGCTGGTATTATGGAGGTCTGGATTGAATTCGCTCTTTCCGGGTGGGTGAATGGGGTTCAGTACCAGTCCAGCTGCTTTTATTGGAGGTCTGGTTGGAAGTTGCTCTTTCCTGGTGTGTGAGGGGGCTCAGTACCATTCCAGCTGGTATTAATAGAGGCCTGGATTGAATTGGCTCTTCTGGTGTGTGAGTGGGGCTCAGTACCATTCCAGCTGGTATTAATAGAGGCCTGGATTGAATTGGCTCTTTCTGGTCTGTGTGTGGGGCTCAGTACCATTACAACTGGTTAAATAGAGGCCTGGAATGAACTGTCCCTTTCCTGCTGTGTGTGTGGGACTCAGTCGCACTTCAGCTGGTATTAATAGAGGCCTGGATTGAATTGGCTCTTTCCTGGTTTGTGAGTGGGACTCAGAACCACTCCAGCTAGTATTAATAGAGATCTGGATTGAATTGGTTCTTTCCTGGTGTGTGAGTGGGGTTCAGTACCACTCCAGCTGGTATTAATAGAGGCCTAGATTGAATTGGCTCTTTCCTGGAGGGTGAGTGGGACTCAGTACCACTCCAGCTGGTATTAATAGAGGTCTGGATTGAATTGCCTCTTTCTGGAGAGTGAGTGGGATTCAGTACCACTCCAGCTGGTATTAATAGAGGGCTGGATTGAATTGGCTCTTTTCAGTGTCTGAGTGGGGCTCAGCACCATTCCTGCTGGTATTAATAGAGGTCTGGATTGAATTGGCTGTTTCCTGGTGTGTGAGTGGGGCTCAGAACCACTCCAGCTGGGATTAGGAGAGGCCTGGAATGAACGGTCCCTTTCCTGCTGTGTGAGTGGGACTCCGTCGCACTCCAGCTGGTATTATGGAGGTCTGGATTGAATTGGCTGTTTCCTGGTGTGTGAGTGGGGCTCGGAACCACTCCAGCTGGGATTAGTAGAGGCCTGGAATGAACTGTCCCTTTCCTGCTGTGTGAGTGGGACCCCGTCACACTCCAGCTGGTATTGTGGAGGTCTGGATTGAATTGGCTGTTTCCTGGTGTGTGAGTGGGGCTCGGAACCACTCCAGCTGGGATTTGTAGAGGCCTGGAATGAACTGTCCCTTTCCTGGTGTGCGAGTGGGACCCCGTCGCACTCCAGCTGGTATTGTGGAGGCCTGGATTGAATTGGCTCTTCTGGTGTGTGTGTGGGGCTCAGTACCACTCCAACTGGTTAAATAGCGGCCTGGAATGAACTGACTCCTTCATGGCGTGTGAGTGGGACTCAGACGCATACAGCTGGTATTCTCGAGGTCAGGATTGAATTGGCTGTTTCTGGTGTGTGTGATGGAGTTAATTCCACTCCAGCTGGTATTAATAGAGGTCTGGAGTGAACTGTCCCTTTCCTGGTTTGTGACTGGGACTCAGTATCCCTCCAGCTGGTATTAATAGAGGGCTGGATTTAATTGGCTCTTTTTCGTGTCTGAGTGGGGCTCAGTACCATTCCTGCTGGTATTAATAGAGGTCTGGATTGAATTAGCTCTTTCCTGGTGTATGAGTGGGAGTTAATTCCACTCCAGCTGGTATTATGGAGGTCTGGATTGAGTTGGCTGTTTCCTGGTGTGTGAGTGGGGATCGGAACCACTCCAGCTGGGATTAGTAGAGGCCTGGAATGAACTGTCCCTTTCCTGCTGTGTGAGTGGGAATCTGTCGCACTCCAGCTGGGATTAAAAGAGGTCTGGACTGAATTCGCTCTTTCCGGGTGGGTGAATGGGGTTCAGTACTACTCCAGCTGCTTTTATTGGAGGTCTGGTTGGAAGTTGCTCTTTCCTGGTGTGTGAGGGGGCTCAGTACCATTCCTGCTGGTATTAATAGAGGCCTGGATTGAATTGGCTCTTCTGGTGTGTGAGTGGGGCTCAGTACCATTCCAGCTGGTATTAATAGAGGCCTGGATTGAATTGGCTCTTTCTGGTCTGTGTGTGGGGCTCAGTAACATTACAACTGGTTAAATAGAGGCCTGGAATGAACTGTCCCTTTCCTGCTGTGTGTGTGGGACTCAGTCACACTTCAGCTGGTATTATAGAGGTCTGGACTGGATTGGCTCTATCTGGGTGGGTGAATGGGGCTCAGTCCCACTCCAGATGGTATTAATAGAGGCCTGGAATGAACTGTCCCTTTCCTGCTGTGTGCTTGGCGCTCAGTCGCGCTCCAGCTGGTATTATAGAGGTCTGGATTGAATTGGCTCTTAACTGATGCGTGATTGGGACTCAGTTCCACTCCAGCTGGTATTAATAGAGATCTGGATTGAATTGCCTCTTTCTGGAGTGTGAGTGGGACTCAGTACCATTCCTGCTGGTATTAATAGAGGCTTGGATTGAATTGCCTCTTCCTGGTTTGTGAGTGGGACTCAGTACCACTCCAGCTGGTATTAATAGAGGTCTGGAATGAATTGGCTCTTTCCTGGTTTGTGAGTGGGACTCAGTACCATTCCTGCTGGTATTAATAGAGGCTTGGATTGAATTGCCTCTTCCTGGTGAGTGAGTGGGACTCAGTACCACTCCAGCTGGTATTAATAGAGGCCTGGAATGAACTGTCCCTTTCCTGGTTTGTGAGTGGGACTCAGTACCCCTCCAGCTGGTATTATGGAGGTCTGGATTGAATTGGCTGTTTCCTGGTGTGTGACTGGGGCTCAGAACCACTCCAGCTGGGATTAGTAGAGGCCTGGAATGAACTGTCCCTTTCCTGGTGTGCGAGTGGGACTCTGTCGCACTCCAGCTGGTATTGTGGAGTTCTGGATTGAATTGGCTCTTTCCTGGTTTGTGAGTGGGACTCAGTACCTTTCCAGCTGGTATTAATATGGACCTGGAATGAACTGACCCCTTCATGGCGTGTGAGAGGGACTCAGACGCACACCAGCTGGTATTCTCGAGGTCAGGATTGAATTGGCTGTTTCTGGTGTGTGTGATGGAGTTAATTCCACTCCAGCTCGTATTGATAGAGGCCTGAATTGAATTGGTACTTTCCTGGAGTGTGAGTGGGACTCAGTACCACTCCAGCTGGTATTAATAGAGGCCTGGAATGAATTGCCTCTTTCCTGGTTTGTGAGTGGGACTCAGTACCTTTCCAGCTGGTATTCTCGAGGTCAGGATTGAATTGGCTCTTTCTGGAGTGTGAGATGGAGATAATTCAACTCCAGCTGGTATTAATAGAGGCCTGAATTGAATTGGCTCTTTCCTGGTTTGTGAGTGGGACTCAGTACCATTCCAGCTGGTATTAATAGAGACCTGGAATGAACTGACCCCTTCATGGCGTGTGAGTGGGGCTCAGACGCACTCCAGCTGGTATTCTCGAGGTCAGGATTGAATTGGCTGTTTCTGGTGTGTGTGATGGAGTTAATTCCACTCCAGCTCGTATTGATAGAGGCCTGGAATGAATTGGTAATTTCCTGGTTTGTGAGTGGGACTCAGTACCACTCCAGCTGCTATTAATAGAGGTCTGGAATGAACTGGCTCTTTCCTGGTTTGTGAGTGGGACTCTGTACCACTCCAGCTGGTATTAATAGAGGGCTGGATTGAATTGGCTCTTTTTGGTGTCTGAGTGGGGCTCAGTACCATTCCTGCTGGTATTAATAGAGGTCTGGATTGAATTGGCTCTTTCCTCTTGTGTGAGTGGGAGTCTGTACCACTCCAGCTGGTATTAATAGAGGCCTGGATTGAATTGGCTCTTTCTGGTGTGTGAGTGGGACTCAGTACCATTCCTGCTGGTATTAATAGAGGCCTGGATTGAATTGGCTCTTCTGGTGTGTGAGTGGGGCTCAGTACCATTCCAGCTGGTATTAATAGAGGCCTGGATTGAATTGGCTCTTTCTGGTCTGTGTGTGGGGCTCAGTAACATTACAACTGGTTAAATAAAGGCCTGGAATGAACTGTCCCTTTCCTGGTGTGTGTGTGGGACTCAGTCACACTTCAGCTGGTATTATAGAGGTCTGGACTGGATTGGCTCTATCTGGGTGGGTGAATGGGGCTCAGTCCCACTCCAGATGGTATTAATAGAGGCCTGGAATGAACTGTCCCTTTCCTGCTGTGTGCTTGGCGCTCAGTCGCGCTCCAGCTGGTATTATAGAGGTCTGGATTGAATTGGCTCTTAACTGATGCGTGATTGGGACTCAGTTCCACTCCAGCTGGTATTAATAGAGATCTGGATTGAATTGCCTCTTTCTGGAGTGTGAGTGGGACTCAGTATCATTCCTGCTGGTATTAATAGAGGCTTGGATTGAATTGCCTCTTCCTGGTGAGTGAGTGGGACTCAGTACCCCTCCAGCTGGTATTAATAGAGGTCTGGAATGAATTGGCTCTTTCCTGGTTTGTGAGTGGGACTCAGTACCATTCCTGCTGGTATTAATAGAGGCTTGGATTGAATTGCCTCTTTCTGGAGTGTGAGTGGGACTCAGTACCACTCCAGAAGTATTAATAGTGGCCTGGAATGAACTGTCCCTTTCCTGGTTTGTGAGTGGGACTCAGTACCCCTCCAGCTGGTATTATGGAGGTCTGGATTGAATTGGCTGTTTCCTGGTGTGTGACTGGGGCTCAGAACCACTCCAGCTGGGATTAGTAGAGGCCTGGAATGAACTGTCCCTTTCCTGGTGTGCGAGTGGGACTCTGTCGCACTCCAGCTGGTATTGTGGAGTTCTGGATTAAATTGGCTCTTTCCTGGTTTGTGAGTGGGACTCAGTACCTTTCCAGCTGGTATTAATATGGACCTGGAATGAACTGACCCCTTCATGGCGTGTGAGAGGGACTCAGACGCACACCAGCTGGTATTCTCGAGGTCAGGATTGAATTGGCTGTTTCTGGTGTGTGTGATGGAGTTAATTCCACTCCAGCTCGTATTGATGGAGGCCTGAATTGAATTGGTACTTTCCTGGTTTGAGAGTGGGACTCAGTACCACTCCAGCTGGTATTCTCGAGGTCAGGATTGAATTGGCTCTTTCTGGAGTGTGAGATGGAGATAATTCAACTCCAGCTGGTATTAATAGAGGCCTGAATTGAATTGGCTCTTTCCTGGTTTGTGAGTGGGACTCAGTACCATTCCAGCTGGTATTAATAGAGACCTGGAATGAACTGACCCCTTCATGGCGTGTGAGTGGGACTCAGACGCACTCCAGCTGGTATTCTCGAGGTCAGGATTGAATTGGCTGTTTCTGGTGTGTGTGATGGAGTTAATTCCACTCCAGCTCGTATTGATAGAGGCCTGGAATGAATTGGTAATTTCCTGGTTTGTGAGTGGGACTCAGTACCACTCCAGCTGGTATTAATAGAGGTCTGGAATGAACTGGCTCTTTCCTGGTTTGTGAGTGGGACTCAGTACCACTCCAGCTGGTATTAATAGAGGGCTGGATTGAATTGGCTCTTTTTGGTGTCTGAGTGGGGCTCAGTACCATTCCTGCTGGTATTAATAGAGGTCTGGATTGAATTGGCTCTTTCTGGTGTGTGAGTGGGACTCAGTACCACTCCATCTGGTATTAATAGAGGTCAGGATTGAATTGGCTCTTAACTGGTGTGTGAGTGGGACTCAGTACCACTCCAGCTGGTATTAAAAGAGGTCTGGATTGAATTGGCTCTTTCTGGTGTGTGAGTGGGACTCAGTACCACTCCAGCTGGTATTAAAAGAGGTCTGGATTGAATTGGCACTTTTTGGTGTGTGTGTGGGACTCAGTACCACTCCAGCTGGTATTAATAGAGGTCGGGATTGAATTGGCACTTGCTGGTGCCTGAGGGGGGCTCAGTACCATCCTGCTGGTATTATTAGAGGTCTGGATGGAATGGTCTCTTTCCTGGTGTGTCCGTGAGAATCAGTACCACTCCAGCTGGTATTAATAGAGGCCTAGAATGAATTGGCTCTTTCTGGTCTGTGAGTGGGACACAGTGTCAGAACACCCGGTGTTAATAGAGTCCTGGAATGAACTGTCTCTTCTCTGCTGTGTGAGTGGGATTCAGTCCCACTCCAAATGTTATTAATAGAGGCCTGCATTGAATTGGCTCTCTCCTGGTGTGTGATTGGGACTCAGTACCACTCCAGCTGGTATTAATACGGTTGGGATTGAAGTGGCTCTTTCCTGGTGTGTGAGTGGGACTCAGTACCACTCCAGAAGTATTAATAGAGGCCTGGAATGAACTGTCCCTTTCCTGGTGTGTGAGTGGGGCTCAGTACCACTCCAGAAGTATTAATAGAGGCCTGGAATGAATTGGCTCTTTCCTGGTGTGTGAGGGGGACTCAGTACCACTCCTGCTGGTATTAATAGAGGTCTGGTTTGAATTGGCTCTTTCCTGGTGTGTGAGTGGGACTCAGTACCACTCCAGCTGGGATTAGTAGAGGCCTGGAATGAAGTGTCCCTTTCTTGCTGTGCGAGTGGGACTCTGTCGCACTCCAGCTGGTATAGTGGAGGTCTGGATTGAATTGTCTCTTTCCTGGTGTGTGAGTGGGGCTCGGAACCACTCCAGCTGGGATTAGTAGAGGCATGGAATGAAATGTCCCTTTCCTGCTGTGTGAGTTGGAATCAGTCGCACTCCAGCTGGGATTAAGAGGTCTGGACTGAATTCGCTCTTTCCGGGTGGGTGAGTGGGGTTCAGTACCATTCCAGCTGATATTTATAGATGTTTGAAATGAGCTGTCTCTTATCTGTTGTGTAAATGGGATTCAGTCCCACTCCAAATGTTATTAATAGAGGCCTGGATTGAATTGACACTTTCCTGGTGTGTGAGTGGGGCTCAGTACCACTCCAGCTGGTATTAATAGAGGTCTCAATTGAATTGACACTTTCCTGGTGTGTGAGTGGGACTCAGTACCACTCCAGCTGGTATTGATTAGTGTTCTGGATTCAATTGGCTCTTTCCTGGTGTGTGAGTGGGTGTCTGTTCCACTCCAGCTGTTATTCATAGAGGTCTGGATTGAATTGGCTCTTAACTGGTGTGTGAGTGGGACTCAGTACCACTCCAGCTGGTATTAATAGAGGCCTGGATTGAATTGGCTCTTTCCTGGTGTGTGTGGGACTCAGTACCACTCCAGTTGGTATTAATAGAGGCCTGGATTGAGTTAGCCACTTCCTGGTGTGTGAGCGGGGCTCAGTTCCACTCCTTCTGCTATTAATAGAGACATGGATTGAATTGGCTCTTTTTTGGTGAGTGAGTGGGGATTAGTGCCACTCCTGCTGGTATTAAAAGAGGCCTGAATTGAATTGTCTCTTTCCTGCTGTGTGAGTGAGACTCAGTACCACTCCAGCTGGTATTAATAGAGGCCTGGATTGAATTGGCTCTTTGCTGGGGAGTGAGTGGGGATCTGTACCACTCCAGCTGGTATTAATAGAGATCTGGTTTGAATTTGCTCTTTCCTGGTGTGTGAGTGGGAATCAGAACCATTCCAGCTGGTATTAAGAGGTCTGGATTGAATTGGCTCTTTCTGGTGTGTGAGTGGGACACAGTGCCAGAACACCCGGTGTTAATAAAGTCCTGGAATAAACTGTCTCTTCTCTGCTGTGTGAGTGGGACTCAGTACCACTCCAGCTGTTATTAATAGAGGTCTGGATTGAATTGGCTCTTGCTGGTGCCTGAGGGGGGCTCAGTACCATCCTGCTGGTATTATTAGAGGTCTGGATGGAATGGTCTCTTTCCTGGTGTGTCCGTGAGAATCAGTATCACTCCAGCTGGTATTAATAGAGGTCTGGATTGAATTGGCTCCTTCCTGGTGAGTGAGTGGGACTCAGTACCACTCCAGCTGCTATTAATAGATACCTGGATTGAATTGCCTCTTTCCTGGTGTGTGAGTGGCTCTCAGTCCCACTCCAGTCGCTATAGATCGAGGCCTGGATCGAAATGGCTCTTCCCTGGTGTGTGAGTGGGGCTCAGTGCCACTCCAGCTGGTATTAATAGAGGTCTGGATTGAATTGGCTCCTTCCTGGTGAGTGAGTGGGACTCAGTACCACTCCAGCTGGTATTAATTGAGGTCTGGATTTAATTGGCTCTTTCATGGTTAGTGAGTGGGACTCAGTACCACTCCAGCTGGTATTAATAGAGGCCTAGAATGAATTGGCTCTTTCTGGTGTGTGAGTGGGATTCAGTCCCACTCCAAATGTTATTAATAGAGGCCTGCATTGAATTGGCTCCTTCCTGGTGAGTGAGTGGGACTCAGTACCACTCCAGCTGCTATTAATAGATACCTGGATTGAATTGCCTCTTTCCTGGTGTGTGAGTGGCTCTCAGTACCACTCCAGCTGGTATAAATAGAGGCCTGGATTGAATTGGCTCTTTACTGGTGTGTGAGTGGGACTCAATACCACTCCTACTGGTATTGATATAAGCCTCGATTGAATTGGCTCTCTCCTGGTGAGTGGGACTCACTGCCACTCCAGCTGGTATTAATAGAGGCCTGTAATGAACTGTCCCTTTCCTGCTGTGTGAGTGGGACTCAGTAGCACTCCACCTGGTGTTAATAGAGGCCTGGATTGAATTTGCTCTTTCCTGTTGTGTGAGTGGGAGTTAATTCCACTCCAGCTGGTATTAATAGAGACCTGGATTGAATTGGCTCTTTCTGGGGTGTTAGTGGGACTCAGTGCCACTCCAGCTGGTATTAATGGCGGTCTGGCTTTAATTAGCTTTTTCCTGTTGTGTGAGTGGGGCTCAGTACCACTCCAGCTGGTATTAATAGAGGTCTGGAATGAACTGGCTCTTTCCTGGTTTGTGAGTTGGACTCAGTCCCACTCCAGCTGGTATTAATAGAGGTCTGGAATGAACTGGCTCTTTCCTGGTTTGTGAGTTGGACTCAGTCCCACTCCAGCTGGTATTGATAGAGACCTGGAATGAACTGGCTCTTTCCTGGTGTGTGAGTGGGGCTCAGTACCACTCCAGCTGGTATTTATAGAGACCTGGATTGAATTGGCTCTTTCTGGGGTGTTAGTGGGACTCAGTGCCACTCCAGCTAGTATTGATGGAAGCCTGGAATGAACTATCTCTTTCCTGGTGTGTGAGTGGGTCTCAGTCCCACTCCAGCTGGTATCAATGGCGGTCTGGCTTTCATTAGCTTTTTCCTGGTGTGTGAGTGGGGCTCAGTACCACTCCAGCTGGTATTAATAAAGGTTTGCATTGAATTGGCTCTTTCCTGGTGTGTCAGTGGGACTCAGTACCACTCCAGCTGGTGATAATATAGGCTCGGTTTCAATTGGCTCTTTCCTGGTGTGTGAATGGGAGTTAATTTTACTCCAGCTGGTATAAATAGAGGCCTGGATTGAATTGGCTCTTTCCCCGAGTGTGAGTGAGACTCAGTCCCTCTCCAGCTGGTATTAATAGAGACCTGGATTGAATTGGTTCTTTCCCGGTATGTGAATGAGCCTCAGTACCACTCCAGCTGGTATTAATATAGGCTCAAATTCAATTGGCTCTTATCTGGTGTGTGAGTGGGACTCAGTACCACTCCAGCTGGCATTAATAGAGGTCTGGATTGAATTGGCTGTTTCCTGGTGTGTGAGTTGCACTCAGTACCACTCCAGCTGGTTTTAACAAAGGCCAGTTCGATCTGATGATATGCACTGTTGTCTGTTTGATGTCACCTGCACCGCGGCCATTTTAAGCGACATGTGCTGCGGCCATTCTAAATGATGTGCTCTGTGGTCTGTTTGATGTCACCTTCACTGCGGCCATTTTACGTGACATATGGTACGGCCATTTTAAATGATATGCACTGTGGTCTGTTTGATGTCACTGTCACTGCGTCCATTTTAAATGTTATGCTCTGTGGTCTGTTTGATGTCACCTTGACTGCAGCCATTTTACGTGACATGTGCTGCGGCCATTTTAAATGATATGCACTGTGGTCTGTTTGATGTCACCGTCACTGCGTCCATTTTAAATGTTATGCTCTGTGGTCTGTTTGATGTCACCTTGACTGCAGCCATTTTACGTGACATGTGCTGCGGCCATTTTAAATGATATGCACTGTGGTCTGTTTGATGTCACCGTCACTGCGTCCATTTTAAATGTTATGCTCTGTGGTCTGTTTGATGTCACCGTCACTGCGTCCATTTTAAATGTTATGCTCTGTGGTCTGTTTGATGTCACCTTCACTGCGGCCATTTTAAGCGACATGTGCTGCGGCCATTTTAAATGTTATGCTCTGTGATCTGTTTGATGTCACCTTCACTGCGGCCATTTTACGTGACATGTGCTGCGGCCATTTTAAATGATATGCACTGTGGTCTGTTTGATGTCACCGTCACTGCGTCCATTTTAAATGTTATGCTCTGTGGTCTGTTTGATGTCACCTTCACTGCGGCCATTTTACGTGACATGTGCTGCGGCCATTTTAAATGATATGCACTGTGGTCTGTTTGATGTCACCGTCACTGCGTCCATTTTAAATGTTATGCTCTGTGGTCTGTTTGATGTCACCTTCACTGCGGCCATTTTACGTGACATGTGCTGCGGCCATTTTAAATGATATGCTCTGTGATCTGTTTGAATTGAGAGTAATCCACGGGGATCATTTTCAACGTTTTCTGTCCAGGGCAGTGAATGTAACAGATTATAAATGAGAATAAAATCTCATAAAGGATAATAAATCACAGACAATCATAAATATTATAAAGATTTACAAAGTGAGAGGAAGAATTATAAACAGTTTATAAAGGTTGTAAATGTCAGTAAATGTTTATAAATTATTATAAAGAATTATCAATAATTATCAGGATTCTTTTAGTTTGAAAGGGATTATAAAAGAATCAGAAAGATTCAGACCCCGCCCCCACTCCCGTCACCATGGAAACAGAACCCGCCCCCACTCCCGTCACCCTGGAAACAGACCCCGCCCCCACTCCCGTCACCCTGGAAACAGACCCCGCCCCCACTCCCGTCACCCTGGAAACAGACCCCGCCCCCACTCCCGTCACCCTGGAAACAGACCCCGCCCCCACTCCCGTCACCCTGGAAACAGACCCCGCCCCCACTCCCCGTCACCCTGGAAACAGACCCCGCCCCCACTCCCGTCACTCTGGAAACAGACCCCGCCCCCACTCCCCGTCACCCTGGAAATAGACCCCGCCCCCACTCCCGTCATTCTGGAAACAGACCCCGCCCCCACTCCCGTCACCTTGGTAACAGACCCCGCACCCACTCCCGTCACCTTGGTAACAGACCCCGCCCCCACTCCCGTCACTCTGGAAACAGACCCCGCCCCCACTCCCGTCACCTTGGTAACAGACCCCGCCCCCACTCCCGTCACCTTGGTAACAGACCCCGCCCCCACTCCCGTCACTCTGGAAACAGACCCCGCCCCCACTCCCGTCACCCTGGTAACAGACCCCGCCCACACTCCCGTCACTCTGGAAACAGACCCCGCCCCCACTCCCCGTCACCCTGGAAACAGACCCCGCCCCCACTCCCGTCACTCTGGAAACAGACCCCGCCCCCACTCCCGTCACCTTGGTAACAGACCCCGCCCCCACTCCCGTCACCTTGGTAACAGACCCCGCCCCCACTCCCGTCACTCTGGAAACAGACCCCGACCCCACTCCCGTCACCTTGGTAACAGACCCCGCCCCCACTCCCGTCACCTTGGTAACAGACCCCGCCCCCACTCCCGTCACTCTGGAAACAGACCCCGCCCCCACTCCCGTCACCTTGGTAACAGACCACGCCCCCACTCACGTCACCTTGGCAACAGACCCCGCCCCCCCTCCGTCACCTTGGTAACAGACCCCGCCCCCACTCCGTCACCTTGGTAACAGACCCCGCCCCCACTCCCGTCACCTTGGTAACAGACCCCGCCCCCACTCCCCGTCACTTTGGTAACAGACCCCGCCCCCACTCCCGTCACCTTGGAAACATACCCTGCCCGCACTCCCGTCACCTTGGAAACAGACCCCGCCCCCACTCGCCGTCACTTTGGTAACAGACCACGCCCCCATTCGCCGTCACTCTGGAAACAGACCCCGCCCCCACTCCTGTCACCTTGGAAACAGACCCCGACCCCACTCGCGTCACTCAGGCAACAGACCCCGCCCCCACTACCGTCACTCTGGAAACAGACCCCGCCCCCACTCCCGTCACTCTGGAAACAGACCCCGCCCCCACTCCCGTCACTCTGGAAACAGACCCCGCCCCCACTCGCCATCACTTTGGTAACAGACCCCGCCCCCACTCCCGTCACTCTGGAAACAGACCCCGCCCCCACTCGCCGTCACTTTGGTAACAGACCCCGCCCCCACTCCCGTCACCTTGGAAACAGACCCCGCCCCCACTCCCGTCACTCTGGAAACAGACCCCGCCCCCACTCCAGTCACTCTGGAAACAGACCCCGCCCCCACTCCCGTCACTCTGGAAACAGACCCCGCCCCCACTCCCGTCACTCTGGAAACAGACCCCGCCCCCACTCGCCGTCACTTTGGTAACAGACCCCGCCCCCACTCCCGTCACCTTGGAAACAGACCCCGCCCCCACTCGCCGTCACTTTGGTAACAGACCACGCCCCCACTCCCGTCACTCTGGAAACAGACCCCGCCCCCACTCCCGTCACTCTGGAAACAGACCCCGCCCCCACTCCCGTCACCTTGGGAACAGACCCCGCCCCCACTCGCCGTCACTTTGGTAACAGACCACGCCCCCACTCCCGTCACTCTGGAAACAGACCCCGCCCCCACTCCCGTCACTTTGGTAACAGACCACGCCCCCACTCGCCGTCACTCTGGAAACAGACCCCGCCCCCACTCCCGTCACTCTGGAAACAGACCCCGCCCCCACTCCCGTCACTCTGGAAACAGACCCCGCCCCCACTCGCCGTCATTTTGGTAACAGACCCCGCCCCCACTCCCGTCACCTTGGAAACAGACCCCGCCCCCACTCGCCGTCACTTTGGTAACAGACCCCGCCCCCACTCCCGTCACTCTGGAAACAGACCCCGCCCCACTCGCCGTCACTCTGGAAACAGACCCCGCCCCCACTCCCGTCACTCTGGAAACAGACCCCGCCCCCACACCCGTCACTCTGGAAACAGACCCCGCCCCCACTCGCCATCACTTTGGTAACAGACCCCGCCCCCACTCCAGTCACTCTGGAAACAGACCCCGCCCCCACTACCGTCACTCTGGAAACAGACCCCGCCCCCACTCCCGTCACTCTGGAAACAGACCCCGCCCCCACTCCCGTCACTCTGGAAACAGACCCCGCCCCCACTCGCCGTCACTTTGGTAACAGACCCCGCCCCCACTCCCGTCACCTTGGAAACAGACCCCGCCCCCACTCCCGTCACTCTGGAAACAGACCCCGCCCCCACTCCAGTCACTCTGGAAACAGACCCCGCCCCCACTCCCGTCACTCTGGAAACAGACCCCGCCCCCACTCCCGTCACTCTGGAAACAGACCCCGCCCCCACTCGCCGTCACTTTGGTAACAGACCCCGCCCCCACTCCCGTCACCTTGGAAACAGACCCCGCCCCCACTCGCCGTCACTTTGGTAACAGACCACGCCCCCACTCCCGTCACTCTGGAAACAGACCCCGCCCCCACTCCCGTCACTCTGGAAACAGACCCCGCCCCCACTCCCGTCACCTTGGGAACAGACCCCGCCCCCACTCGCCGTCACTTTGGTAACAGACCACGCCCCCACTCCCGTCACTCTGGAAACAGACCCCGCCCCCACTCCCGTCACTTTGGTAACAGACCACGCCCCCACTCCCGTCACCTTGGAAACAGACCCCGCCCCCACTCCCGTCACTCTGGAAACAGACCCCGCCCCCACTCGCCGTCACTTTGGTAACAGACCCCGCCCCCACTCCCGTCACCTTGGAAACAGACCCCGCCCCCACTCGCCGTCACTTTGGTAACAGACCCCGCCCCCACTCCCGTCACCTTGGAAACAGACCCCGCCCCCACTCGCCGTCACTCTGGAAACAGACCCCGCCCCCACTCCCGTCACTCTGGAAACAGACCCCGCCCCCACTCGCCGTCACTTTGGTAACAGACCCCGCCCCCACTCCCGTCACCTTGGAAACAGACCCCGCCCCCACTCCCGTCAATCTGGAAACAGACCCCGCCCCCACTCGCCGTCACCTTGGAAACAGTCCCCTCACCCGCTCTGTCTCCATGGTGACAGTCCCCTCCCCCGCTCTGTCTCCATGGTGTGAGGCTCCTCCCCCGCTCTGTCTCCATGGTGACAGTCTCCTCCCCCGCTCTGTCTCCATGGTGAGAGGCCCCTCCCCCGCTCTGTCTCCATGGTGACGGGCCCCTCCCCCGCTCTGTCACCATGGTGACAGTCCCCTCCCCCGCTCTGTCTCCATGGTGACAGTCTCCTCCCCCGCTCTGTCTCCATGGTGACAGTCCCCTCCCCCGCTCTGTCTCCATGGTGACAGTCCCCTCCCCCGCTCTGTCTCCATGGTGACAGTCCCCTCCCCCGCTCTGTCTCCATGGTGACAGTCCCCTCCCCCGCTCTGTCTCCATGGTGACAGTCCCCTCCCCCGCTCTGTCTCCATGGTGACAGGCTCCTCCCCCGCTCTGTCTCCATGGTGTGAGGCTCCTCCCCCGCTCTGTCTCCATGGTGACAGTCTCCTCCCCCGCTCTGTCTCCATGGTGAGAGGCCCCTCCCCCGCTCTGTCTCCATGGTGACGGGCCCCTCCCCCGCTCTGTCTCCATGGTGACAGTCCCCTCCCCCGCTCTGTCTCCATGGTGACAGTCTCCTCCCCCGCTCTGTCTCCATGGTGACAGTCCCCTCCCCCGCTCTGTCTCCATGGTGACAGTCCCCCTCCCCCGCTCTGTCTCCATGGTGAGAGGCCCCTCCCCCGCTCTGTCTCCATGGTGACAGTCCCCTCCCCCGCTCTGTCTCCATGGTGACAGTCTCCTCCCCCGCTCTGTCTCCATGGTGACAGTCCCCTCCCCCGCTCTGTCTCCATGGTGAGAGGCCCCTCCCCCGCTCTGTCTCCATGGTGACAGTCTCCTCCCCCGCTCTGTCTCCATGGTGAGAGGCCCCTCCCCCGCTCTGTCTCCATGGTGAAAGGCCCCTCCCCCGCTCTGTCTCCATGGTGAGAGGCCCCTCCCCCGCTCTGTCTCCATGGTGACAGTCCCCTCCCCCGCTCTGTCTCCATGGTGAGAGGCCCCTCCCCCGCTCTGTCTCCATGGTGAGAGTCCCCTCCCCCGCTCTGTCTCCATGGTGACAGTCCCCTCCCCCGCTCTGTCTCCATGGTGACAGTCCCCTCCCCCGCTTTGTCTCCATGGTGACAGTCTCCTCCCCCGCTCTGTCTCCATGGTGAGAGGCCCCTCCCCCGCTCTGTCTCCATGGTGACAGTCCCCTCCCCCGCTCTGTCTCCATGGTGACGGGCCCCTCCCCCGCTTTGTCTCCATGGTGACAGTCTCCTCCCCCGCTCTGTCTCCATGGTGAGAGGCCCCTCCCCCGCTCTGTCTCCATGGTGACAGTCCCCTCCCCCGCTCTGTCTCCATGGTGACAGTCCCCTCCCCCGCTCTGTCTCCATGGTGACAGTCCCCTCCCCCGCTCTGTCTCCATGGTGACAGTCCCCTCCCCCGCTCTGTCTCCATGGTGACAGGCCCCTCCCCCGCTCTGTCTCCATGGTGAGAGGCCCCTCCCCCGCTCTGTCTCCATGGTGACAGGCCCCTCCCCCGCTCTGTCTCCATGGTGACAGGCCCCTCCCCCGCTCTGTCTCCATGGTGACAGTCCCCTCCCCCGCTCTGTCTCCATGGTGACAAACTCCTCCCCCGCTCTGTCTCCATGGTGACAGTCCCCTCCCCCGCTCTGTCTCCATGGTGACGGGCCCCTCCCCCGCTCTGTCTCCATGGTGAGAGGCCCCTCCCCGCTCTGTCTCCATGGTGACAGTCCCCTCCCCCGCTCTGTCTCCATGGTGACAGGCCCCTCCCCCGCTCTGTCTCCATGGTGACAGTCCCCTCCCCCGCTCTGTCTCCATGGTGACAGTCCCCTCCCCCGCTCTGTCTCCATGGTGACAGGCCCCTCCCCCGCTCTGTCTCCATGGTGACAGTCCCCTCCCCCGCTCTGTCTCCATGGTGAGAGGCCCCTCCCCCGCTCTGTCTCCATGGTGAGAGGCCCCTCCCCCGCTCTGTCTCCATGGTGACAGTCCCCTCCCCCGCTCTGTCTCCATGGTGACAGTCCCCTCCCCCGCTCTGTCTCCATGGTGACAGTCCCCTCCCCCGCTCTGTCTCCATGGTGACAGGCCCCTCCCCCGCTCTGTCTCCATGGTGACAGGCCCCTCCCCCGCTCTGTCTCCATGGTGAGAGGCCCCTCCCCCGCTCTGTCTCCATGGTGACAGGCTCCTCCCCCGCTCTGTCTCCATGGTGACAGTCCCCTCCCCCGCTCTGTCTCCATGGTGACAGGCCCCTCCCCCGCTCTGTCTCCATGGTGAGAGGCCCCTCCCCCGCTCTGTCTCCATGGTGACAGGCTCCTCCCCCGCTCTGTCTCCATGGTGACAGTCCCCTCCCCCGCTCTGTCTCCATGGTGACAGGCCCCTCCCCCGCTCTGTCTCCATGGTGAGAGGCCCCTCCCCCGCTCTGTCTCCATGGTGACAGTCCCCTCCCCCGCTCTGTCTCCATGGTGAGAGGCCCCTCCCCCGCTCTGTCTCCATGGTGACAGTCCCCTCCCCCGCTCTGTCTCCATGGTGACAGGCCCCTCCCCCGCTCTGTCTCCATGGTGACAGTCCCCTCCCCCGCTCTGTCTCCATGGTGACAGTCCCCTCCCCCGCTCTGTCTCCATGGTGACAGTCCCCTCCCCCGCTCTGTCTCCATGGTGACAGGCCCCTCCCCCGCTCTGTCTCCATGGTGACAGGCCCCTCCCCCGCTCTGTCTCCATGGTGAGAGGCCCCTCCCCCGCTCTGTCTCCATGGTGACAGGCTCCTCCCCCGCTCTGTCTCCATGGTGACAGTCCCCTCCCCCGCTCTGTCTCCATGGTGACAGGCCCCTCCCCCGCTCTGTCTCCATGGTGAGAGGCCCCTCCCCCGCTCTGTCTCCATGGTGACAGGCTCCTCCCCCGCTCTGTCTCCATGGTGACAGTCCCCTCCCCCGCTCTGTCTCCATGGTGACAGGCCCCTCCCCCGCTCTGTCTCCATGGTGAGAGGCCCCTCCCCCGCTCTGTCTCCATGGTGACAGTCCCCTCCCCCGCTCTGTCTCCATGGTGACAGTCCCCTCCCCCGCTCTGTCTCCATGGTGACAGTCCCCTCCCCCGCTCTGTCTCCATGGTGACAGTCCCCTCCCCCGCTCTGTCTCCATGGTGACAGGCCCCTCCCCCGCTCTGTCTCCATGGTGAGAGGCTCCTCCCCCGCTCTGTCTCCATGGTGACAGGCCCCTCCCCCGCTCTGTATCCATGGTGACAGGCTCCTCACCCGCTCTGTCTCCATGGTGACAGGCCCCTCCCCCGCTCTGTCTCCATGGTGACAGTCTCCTCCCCCGCTCTGTCTCCATGGTGACAGGCCCCTCCCCCGCTCTGTCTCCATGGTGACAGGCCCCTCCCCCGCTCTGTCTCCATGGTGAGAGGCCCCTCCCCCGCTCTGTCTCCATGGTGACAGTCCTCTCCCCCGCTCTGTCTCCATGGTGACAGTCCCCTCCCCCGCTCTGTCTCCATGGTGAGAGGCCCCTCCCCCGCTCTGTCTCCATGGTGAGAGGCCCCTCCCCCGCTCTGTCTCCATGGTGACAGGCTCCTCCCCCGCTCTGTCTCCATGGTGACAGTCCCCTCCCCCGCTCTGTCTCCATGGTGAGAGGCCCCTCCCCCGCTCTGTCTCCATGGTGACAGTCCCCTCCCCCGCTCTGTCTCCATGGTGACAGGCCCCTCCCCCGCTCTGTCTCCATGGTGACAGTCCCCTCCCCCGCTCTGTCTCCATGGTGTCAGGCTCCTCCCCCGCTCTGTCTCCATGGTGACAGTCCCCTCCCCCGCTCTGTCTCCATGGTGAGAGGCCCCTCCCCCGCTCTGTCTCCATGGTGAGAGGCTCCTCCCCCGCTCTGTCTCCATGGTGACAGTCCCCTCCCCCGCTCTGTCTCCATGGTGACAGGCCCCTCCCCCGCTCTGTCTCCATGGTGACAGGCCCCTCCCCCTCCTCTGATTATTGAATTAATTTAACAATTGTATTAAAGGGATATTTCAGCACATTCTTCACCTGCTCTCTGAACTGAGTCTGGGTCACGGCGTAAATCACAGTGTTTGTGGAGCAGCTCAGGAGCTGGAGCATGAAGGACAATTCCAGCAGAAACCCAGGGAGATAAACAGACTGATAACCCAAATAGAACATCCGGTTATATATAGAATACACCATTAACAGGGCCCACAACAGCATGAAATTACCAGAGATAACTAACAGTAAAATGATAGATTTCCTTCGACTCTCCATCTCGGGGTCTCTGTGACTCTCCCCACTGCTGTGAGCCCGGAGTCTCCTGCGTCCTCTGCTGCTCACTAAAATGTGTCTGACGGTGAGAGCGTTGAGCAGCAGAATCAGCACAAATGGGATGACCGGGGTTAGAATGTTGTGGAGGAACTCGATTGTTCCCCAGACACGAGATTCCAGAACATCCATTGTTACCTCACAAAACCAGGGATCGTTCCACAGCCAATACCGACCCGTGAACATAAAATACCAGAAGATGTTCTTTAAACAGCTCAGCAAACTCACTGTTCCCACAACCACAGCACATGTTTTCTCACTGCAATATTTACTTTTCAGATTCTGACAACAAATGGCCACAAATCGATCAAAGGTGAAAGTGACGGTGAACCAGACAGAACAGTCTGTGACTGTGTAAAGCAGGACGGCGTGGATATTACACACGGGGATGGACAACAGGAACAGAAACTGTTCCCAATAAACAATGGGAATGTGTCTGAATATCAGGTCCAGGATAATGACCAGTAGATCCGCCGCTGACATGGCCACCAGGTACCGAGTGACACATTTGGAGAGACCGCACTTTCCCCGAGACAGGATCCCAATCGTCAGCAAGATAACTGTGAGGAAGGGAAATAAACAGAGAAATTAGACATCAGACTGGAGCAATGTTACCAGATCTGTGTATGTGTGTGAGTGTCAGAAATAAACAGAGAAATTAGACATCAGACTGGAGCAAAGTTACCAGATCAGTGTATGTGTGTGAGTGTCAGAAATAAACAGAGAAATTAGACATCAGACTGGAGCAATGTTACCGGATCTATGTATGTGTGTGAGTGTCAGAAATAAACAGATAAATTAGACATCAGACTGGAGCAAAGTTACCAGATCAGTGTATGTGTGTGAGTGTCAGAAATAAACAGAGAAATTAGACATCAGACTGGAGCAATGTTACCAGATCAGTGTATGTGTGTGAGTGTCAGAAATAAACAGAGAAATTAGACATCAGACTGGAGCAAAGTTAACAGATCAATGTATGTGTGTGAGTGTCAGAAATAAACAGAGAAATTAGACATCAGACTGGAGCAATGTTACCAGATCAGTGTATGTGTGTGAGTGTCAGAAATAAACAGAGAAATTAGACATCAGACTGGAGCAATGTTACCAGATCTGTGTATGTGTGTGAGTGTCAGAAATAAACAGAGAAATTAGAGAGAGAGAGGGTGTGCGCGTATTTGAGATAATGTGATTCAGCAAGTGTGTGTGTGGCCATCTGGCCATCTGCTCCCATCCCTAACGTTTTCTCCCCCAATCTGCCCTCTTAAACTGTTTAAATTCCCCTGGCTCTTTAAATCAGTTCATTTTAGCCCTATCTAAAGGCTAACAGTTAGTTTAGTGTATGTTACCTGGGCCCACTGCCCTCCCCCAGCCACACCTGCTCTTTGTTTTCTCAATGAAATTGATCCGGATGAAACTGACGAGCACAGCTGCCGATACTTCAATCTCCGATCCTGCTGTCTTCACAGTCCAGAGTGTCTGCAGCCACGGCATGCGGTAAGTCCATTGAGGTGAAGAAGGAGCTGCGGGACCCGAGAGAAGTCCTGTGAAAAGGTGCCCCGAACACCCAAAACATCCACGAACGGCCCCCCCGGCCGCAACTTCAAAGCGCCCGCGGGCGATGTTTCGGAGAGCATCTGCAGTGCACTGTCGGCAATGCTGCATGCCTTTATTTAAACCACTGCAAAAAAAAAAAAACCCTTAGCAAATGTAATCACCTCTAAGTCTGCCAAATGATGCTTCACCTCCCGAAGGACGTGGATGAGCTTTCCGGACGTCGATGGTGGGCACTGAGGAAATGGCTTATTACCTGCACCAGATTCCAACCCCCCTCCCCCCCCTTTACCCCACTTCCACACCCCCCCACCCCCGTCCCCTTCCCTGCTCCACCCTCTCAGCTCACCCCCTCACAACCCCATCCCAGCCCGCCCCCCTCGCACCATCTTCACCCCGCACCCCCTTCCCCTGCGCCCCCCCCACCCCCTCCCTCTACCCCTCCCCCTTGCATCCCCTCTCCTCCCACCGGCACCATCCTACACCTGTGTAGGGGCCCCAACAACCCCACTGCCTTGTGGGCGTCTCGGGAGAGACCAAGGCTAAGGGAGTAAACCCTAACAGAAAATCCGGAGCGGAACCCCGTAGGCGGTCATGTGTCACCTTTGGCATGTTTCCGGCAGTTCCTGCAGCCATACTGGTGCCAAACGTCGTGTCCTGCACTCCTTTGGACCCCACCAGAAAGGCCGAGAGGGGGGTTTTGACGACTGGGCAACTCTCAACCTCCATAAATTTGCCCAGGCATGCGCCATGGAGAGGTCACTCCATAGTTGCCTCACAGCGACTAAAACAACACGGAAGGCAGCAGTTACGGGTTATAAGTCCAGATAAATTGGCGTAGAAACTGGGCGCCACGGGTTGCCTTTGTTGGTGGGAGAGGTCATTGCACCTCACTGGACAGCTACCGCCCGCCTCAAACCGGGCAGCCCCCGGTCAATAAGGTTCTGTCCCGCCACAGTCTGCCTGCTTCAATGGGTGCTTGGAGCTCAGGGTCATTGCCCGAAAGGTGGACTGATACACCGCACCAAACAACATGAAAAAAGGAAAGAAGGTACCAGCCCTTCGCTTTGCAAGCTGGAACGTCAGAACTATGTGTCCTGGCCTGTCTTAAGACCTTACACAAATCAACAATTCTCGGAAGACCGCCATCATTAACAACGAGCTCAGTAGACTCAATGTGGACATTGCAGCACTTCAGGAGACTCGCCTCCCCGCGAGTGGCTCTCTAGCAGAGCAAGACTACACCTTCTTCTGGCAGGGCAGGGATCCTGAAGAACCAAGACAGCATGGAGTGGGCTTCGCCATCAGAAACTCCTTGCTCAGCGTGATAGAGCCTCCCTCAAATGGCTCGGAACGCATACTGTCCATCCGACTGCTCACCACCTCTGGTCCAGTACACCTACTCAGCATCTATGCTCCAACACTCTGTTCCGCACCTGAAGCTAAAGACCAGTTCTATGAACAACTCCATAACATCATTAGCAGCATCCCCAACACCGAACACCTATTCCTGCTGGGGGACTTAAATGCCAGGGTTGGGGCCGACCATGACTCATGGCCCTCCTGCCTTGGGCGCTATGGCGTTGGAAGGATGAATGAGAACGGGCAGAGACTGCTTGAGTTGTGTACCTATCATAACCTCTGCATCACCAACTCGTTCTTTCACACTAAACCCTGTCACCAGGTTTCATGGAGGCACCCAAGATCACGTCGTTGGCACCAGCTAGACCTCATTGTCACAAGGCGAGCCGCCTTAAACAGTGTTCAAATCACACGCAGCTTCCACAGTGCGGACTGCGACACCGACCACTCCCTGGTGTGCAGCAAGGTTAGACTCAGACCAAAGAAGTTGCATCATTCCAAGCAGAAGGGCCACCCGCGCATCAACACGAGCAGAATTTCTCACCCACAGCTGTTACAAAAATTTCTAAATTCACTTGTAACAGCCCTTCAAAACACTCCCACAGGGGATGCTGAGACCAAGTGGGCCCACATCAGAGACGCCATCTATGAGTCAGCTTTGACCACCTACGGCAAAAGTGCGAAGAGAAATGCAGACTGGTTTCAATCTCATAATGAAGAGCTGGAACCTGTCATAGCCGCTAAGCGCATTGCACTTTTGAACTACAAGAAAGCCCCCAGTGATTTAACATCCGCAGCACTTAAAGCAGCCAGAAGTACTGCACAAAGAACAGCTAGGCGTTGCGCAAACGACTACTGGCAACACCTATGCAGTCATATTCAGCTGGCCTCAGACACCGGAAACATCAGAGGAATGGATGATGGCATGAAGAGCGCTCTTGGGCCAACCATCAAGAAGATCACCCCCCTCAAATCTAAATCGGGGGACATAATCACTGACCAACGCAAACAGATGGACCGCTGGGTTGAGCACTACCTAGAACTGTACTCCAGGGTGAATGCTGTCACTGAGACTGCCCTCAATGCAGCCCAGCCTCTACCAGTCATGGATGAGCTGGACATACAGCCAACCAAATCGGAACTCAGTGATGCCATTGATTCCCTAGCCAGCGGAAAAGCCCCTGGGAAGGACAGCATTACCCCTGAAATAATCAAGAGTGCCAAGCCTGCTATACTCTCAGCACTACATGAACT
Organism: Heterodontus francisci; assembly: GCF_036365525.1. NCBI lineage: Eukaryota > Metazoa > Chordata > Chondrichthyes > Heterodontiformes > Heterodontidae > Heterodontus > Heterodontus francisci. Next base: position 81,380 of record NW_027140275.1, read on the forward strand.
GCTATGCCTGTGCTGGGACGAGGGAGCAGTACCACAGGACATGCGCGATGCCAATATCATCACCCTCTATAAAAACAAAGGTGACCGCGGTGACTGCAACAACTACCGTGGAATCTCCCTGCTCAGCATAGTGGGGAAAGTCTTTGCTCGAGTCGCTCTGAACAGGCTCCAGAAGCTGGCCGAGCGCGTCTACCCTGAGGCACAGTGTGGCTTTCGTGCAGAGAGATCGACTATTGACATGCTGTTCTCCCTTCGTCAGATACAGGAGAAATGCCGTGAACAACAGATGCCCCTCTACATTGCTTTCATTGATCTCACCAAAGCCTTTGACCTCGTCAGCAGACGTGGTCTCTTCAGACTACTAGAAAAGATCGGATGTCCACCAAAGCTACTAAGTATCATCACCTCATTCCATGACAATATGAAAGGCACAATTCAACATGGTGGCTCCTCATCAGAGCCCTTTCCTATCCTGAGTGGTGTGAAACAGGGCTGTGTTCTCGCACCCACACTTTTTGGGATTTTCTTCTCCCTGCTGCTTTCACATGCGTACAAATCCTCTGAAGAAGGAATTTTCCTCCACACAAGATCAGGGGGCAGGTTGTTCAACCTTGCCCGTCTAAGAGCGAAGTCCAAAGTACGGAAAGTCCTCATCAGAGAACTCCTCTTTGCTGACGATGCTGCTTTAACATCTCACACTGAAGAATGCCTGCAGAGTCTCATCGACAGGTTTGCGTCTGCCTGCAATGAATTTGGCCTAACCATCAGCCTCAAGAAAACGAACATCATGGGGCAGGATGTCAGAAATGCTCCATCCATCAATATTGGCGACCACGCTCTGGAAGTGGTTCAAGAGTTCACCTACCTAGGCTCAACTATCACCAGTAACCTGTCTCTAGATGCAGAAATCAACAAGCGCATGGGTAAGGCTTCCACTGCTATGTTCAGACTGGCCAAGAGAGTGTGGGAAAATGGCGCACTGACACGGAACACAAAAGTCCGAGTGTATCAGGCCTGTGTCCTCAGTACCTTGCTCTACGGCAGCGAGGCCTGGACAACGTATGCCAGCCAAGAGCGACGTCTCAATTCATTCCATCTTCGCTGCCTTCGGAGAATACTTGGCATCAGGTGGCAGGACTATATCTCCAACACAGAAGTCCTTGAAGCGGCCAACATCCCCAGCTTATACACACTACTGAGTCAGCGGCGCTTGAGATGGCTTGGCCATGTGAGCCGCATGGAAGATGGCAGGATCCCCAAAGACACATTGTACAGCGAGCTCGCCACTGGTATCAGACCCACCGGCCGTCCATGTCTCCGTTATAAAGACGTCTGCAAACGCGACATGAAATCGTGTGACATTGATCACAAGTCGTGGGAGTCAGTTGCCAGCATTCGCCAGAGCTGGCGGGCAGCCATAAAGACAGGGCTAAATTGTGGCGAGTCGAAGAGACTTAGTAGTTGGCAGGAAAAAAGACAGAGGCGCAAGGGGAGAGCCAACTGTGCAACAGCCCCAACAAACAAATTTCTCTGCAGCACCTGTGGAAGAGCCTGTCACTCCAGTATTGGCCTTTATAGCCACTCCAGGCGCTGCTTCACAAACCACTGACCACCTCCAGGCGCGTATCCATTGTCTCTCGAGATAAGGAGGCCCAAAAGAAGTTAAACTTTCCTGCCACCTTCAGAGATTTGTGTGTAAACACCCCGTGTGTCTCTGTTATTTCACCACCTTTATAGTAACACCATTTAACTTGTATTGTCTCTCCTCATTCATCCTTTCAAGATGTATTATCTCACACATCTGCAATTCCAATTAAATATTGAGAAGATTGAAGCCATTGTTTTCTGTCTCTGCTCCAAACATTTCCTAGTTACACATTCCATCCCACTCCTTTATAAATGTTTGAGACTAACTTAAACTGTTCATATACTTGGTTACATAGTTCACCTTGAGATGCCTTGAGATGAGTTTCCTACCAAATGTTCACACCATCACTAAAACGGCCTATCTCCACCCTTGGTGGAGTTGCATGCTGGTTAAAGAGGAAATGAAAGCAATAGTGAGGCAGGATATTAGATCTGACGATGTCGAATATGTATGGGTAGAGTTGACAAACACGAAGGGGCAATAAACCATGGTGGGGGTTGCATATAGACCCCCAGCCTGTAGTGCTGAATTTGGGAATGGCATTGAACAGGAAATTAGAGACGCAACCGATAAAGGAACATCTATAATTATGGCTGTCTTGAATCTGTATATAGATTGGGCAAATCAAATTGGTCACAATACATTGTGGAGGAATTCCTGGAGAATATACGGAATGGTTTTAAGCACCAATTCTTTGAGGCACCAACTGGAGAACAGGCCATGCTAGACTGGTTATTGTGTAATGAGAGAGGAATAATTGACAATCTAGATGTGCGAGATCCCTTGGGGATGAACGACCATAATATGATAAAATCCTTCATCACGATGGAGAGTGACCTAGTTGATTCTGAGATTAGGGTCGTGAATCTTAATCATGTAAGCGACGAAGGTATGAGGCATGAGCTGTCGATGATACATTGGGAAACGTTACTTAAAGAGATGACCCTGGATAGGCAATGGCAAACATTCAAAGAGGACATGGATAAACTGCAACAATTGTTTATCCCTGTCTGGCGCAAAAGTAAAACGAAAAAGGGAGCCAAATCATGGCTTACAAGGAGAATTAGAGATAGCATTAGATCCAAGGATGAGGCATATAAATTTTCCAGGAAAAAACAACAGACCTGAGGATTGGGAGCAGTTTAAAACTCAGCAAAGGAGAACCAAGGGATTGATTGAGAAGGGGAAAATGGAGTATGAGAGTAAGCTTACGGGGAACATAAAAACTGACTGTAAAAGTATGTGAAGCGGAAAATATTGGCGAAGACAAATGTAGGTCCGTTACCGTCAGAAACAGGGGAATGTATTCTGAGAAACAAAGAAATGGCTGACCAACTAAATGCAAACTTTAGTTCTGTCTTCACAAAGGAGGACACAAATATCATACCAGAAATGTTGGTGAGTACAGGGTTTAGTGAGAGAGAGGAACTGAAAGAAATCAGTATTAGTGGAGAAATGGTGTTGGGGATGGAGATGGTATTGAAGGCCGATAAATCCCCAGGGCCTGGTAATCTACATGCCAGAGTACTTAAGGTTGTGGCCCTAGAAATAGCGGATGCATTGGTGGTCATCTTCCAAGATTCTATGGACTCTGGAACAGTTCCTACAGATTGGAAGGTAGCTAATGTTACCCCACTATTAAAAATGGGAGGTAGAGAGAAAGCAGGGAATTATATACCATTCAGCCTGACATCGGTCGTGGGGAAAATCCTGGAGTCCATTATTAAATATTTTGCAGCAGAGCACTTAGAGAACAGGAGAATCGGGAAGAGTCAGCGTGGATTTATGAAAGGGAAATCATGCTTGATAAATCTGCTCGAATTCTTCGAGGATGTAACCAGTAGAGTTGATGTGGGGGAGCCAGTGGGTGTGGTTTATTTGCACTTTCAGAAGGCTCTCGACAAAGTTCCACGTAAGGGATTAGCATGTAAAATTAAAGTGGACGAGGCTGGGGGTAGTGTATTGCGACGGATAGAAAATTGGTTGGCAGACAGGAAACAAAGCATTGGAACATACGGATCTTTTTCTCAATGTCAGACAGTGATTATTGGGGTATCGCAGGGATCGGAGCTTGGACCCCAACTATTCACAATATATATTAATGATTTAGATGAGGAAACTAAATGTAATATCTCCAAATTTGCAGATGATACTAAATTGAGTGCGAGGGTGAGTTGTGAGGAGGATGCAGAGAGGCTTCAGGGTGATTTGGGCAAGTTGAGTGAGTGGGCAAATGCACGGCAGATGCAGTATAATGTGGATAAATGTGAAGTTATCCACTTTACTAGCAAAAACAGGAAGGCAGATTATTATCTGAACGGCTATAAACTGAGAGAGGGGAATACGCAGCGAGACCTGGGTGTTCTCGTACACCAGTCACTGAAGGTGAGCATGCAGGTGCAACAGGCGGTAGAAAAAGGAGAATGTATGTTGGCCTTCATAGAGACAGGATTCGAGTACAGGAGGAGGGATGTTTTGCTGCAATTATACAGAGCCTTTGTGAGGCCACACTTGGAATGTTCTTGCTATAGAGGGAGTGCAGTAGAGTTTTACCAGACTGATTCCTGGGGTGGTAGGACTGTCGTAGGAGGAGAGATTGAGTCGGTTAGGACTATATTCACTGGAATTCAGAAGAGTGAGGAGGGATCTCATCGAAACCTATAACATTCCAACATGACTTGACAGGGTAGATGCAGGAAGGATGTTCCCGATGGTGGGGGACTCTCGAACCACGGTTATAGTCTAAGGATATGGGGTAAAACCTTCAGGACTGAGATGAGGAGACGTTTCTTCATCCAAAGAGTGGTGAGCCTGTGGAAACCTCTCATCATGCCCATATCCAAGGGGGATTAGAAGATTCTGGCCAGTGCCTCGGCTATTTCCACCATTGCTTCCCTCAGCAACCCCCATACATCCCATCCAAACTGGATAAATATTCAACTTTATTGTGGTACTAAAGTGTTGGTTTGAAAAGGGTTAACTGAATTTGTTTGTTCCGTGACTGTAATTAATGTCAGTCTCCATGGACCCTAATTGTGTCACTGGACGTTTTCCATCTCCTATTAATAAGGGGATTCTTTCAATGTGTTATTCCATAGTGTCAGTGGGAACATCAGCCCTGGCACTTACAGAGATCAGCTGCTCCAGAGAGATAGAGAGAGGATAGATCAGAATCTGAGAACAAAAGACTGGAATGTTACAACAATGGGTCAGAATCTGAGAACAATAGATGGGAATGTTACAACAATGGACAGGAGTTTATCCTCGGATCTTTACTATCTTTCTACATATTATGATCGGTGCTCAATTAACACTCGTATCTATCTCGCACTGAAGATTATTCAATACATTTACTATCCCATCCAGGCTATTATTGGTGTCCCTGATAAGTCTCTCTATCTAGCTATTAATTCTTTAAACCATGTTTGACTGCATTACTGCTCCTGTAATTTACTCTGCCCTTCTTGTTGCCGTTGTATGCCTGGTGAATATCTCCAGCTATTAGCTCAACAAACCATTGTGAACTGTATTACAGTTCTTGTCATTTACTCTCTCATCTTTGCTGCTGTTGCTGTCTCTATTTCAGGCCAGGAGATCTTTAAACACTGTTTCACTGAAATACTGTTCTGTAATGTAAATTTTGGGAAGACTGAAGCCAGTGTCTTTGGTCTCCATCACAAACTCCATCCCCTATCTGGGAAGCACATACTCCACCCTGCCCAATATCTGAGCTTGAACCAGACAGTTTACAACTTCTGTGTTATATTTAAACCTGAGCTGAGTTCATCTCCATATTCTTTCCATCACCAACCCTGCTGAAAACCATCTCTGTGATATCACCCATCTCCACCTCTGCCTCAGCCCATCTACTGCGTAAACCCTCATCCACATCACAGTTAAATACACAGCTGACTATTCTAATTCCATCTTGGTCACCCTTCCCAGTTATAAACCTCCATAAACCACAGCCCAGCCAGAACTCTGCTGCCTGCATCCGATCTCACACCAAATCCCGATCACCAATCACCCCTGTGCTCACTGATCTCCATTGGCTCCCGGTCTGGCAGCACCTTAATTTTAATATTCTCATTCGTGTGTTTGAATCTCTCCATGGCATCACCCCTCCATTTATTCACTTTCCCCTGTCCATTTCACATAACCTGCAAATCTTTCGACTTCACTCTTTTTTCTGTTCTCCTTGCAAAGTGAATTTATTTCCCTCTGTATGTGTCCCGAGCCAGGATTATAGACTCTGCAGCAAAACTGCTGCTGCCGGTACAGAAGCTGGGATTCATAAAGAGATGTGAATCGCACAGCCGGCCACTTCCAGTGTGGTCTGCACAATATCCCATGCTGGGCGGGGCTCCAGCCCAGTCGTATCATCTATGTGCTGTTAGCGTGGTCTTCACAGCCGGACACTTCTACTGTGGCCTGCACACTGTCCCAAGCTGGGCAGGGCTCTCGCTCAATTGTACCTTGTATGTGTTGTTCCTTTGAGGGTGGATTTGAAAGTGATGTCAATGTACCATAGCAGCAGCTTTGATGTACTTCTTTGAAACTTGGTCAGTGCATGTCCAATGACCGCTCAGTTGAACTCTCAGTTGAACATACATTCAAAGGATGAATTTGAAAGGACCAGGCATCCAACTGACAGGTGAGCGGCTTTTGACTTACTTCTGCTATTGTAAAGTTAGTGGAGGTGCTGTGGATGGTTTTCTGGAGGTTGTGTTGTGAGCTGCTGCAGACATGCAGGGAGGACAGTAGATTTGGTGACCCAACACTGGACGAGGTATGGGGACTGTAGTTGCAGTGAAACTGGGTCTGTCACATGACCAACAAATGGAGCAGAGGCTGCAGAGAGGGGAAGCTCTGTAAAGAGGGAGGAGGAGGGGGCTGTGCACTACCCACCCCGGGTTTTCCAAGAGCACTTTTCCTACCTGCACCTATCCCAGGAGCAGTGTGTGAGATGACTCTGATTCAATAAGGAGGTGGTCACAGAGCTGTGTCACTTCCTGTAACACAACCTGGAGCCTCACACCAGGGTTAGGACGGAGTTGTCAGTGGCCGTTAAGGTCACAGTTTCATTGAACGTCTATGTATCTGGATCGTTCCAGGCAGGAGCAGGAGACATATCCAACAGAGAGTGGTAGAAATCGATAGTCATTTACAACACAGAAGGAGGCCATTCAGCCTCTGCATGCCAGCTCTTTTTGGAACAATCCAGTCAGTTCCACTTCTCCGCTCAATTCCCGTATCCCTGCAAGTTCATTCCCTTCAGGTGTCCATCCAGTTTCCTTTTGAAATCATTGATTGTCTCAGCTTCCACCACCCTCATGGGCAGTGAGTTCCAGCTCATTACCATCCACTGTGTAAAAAGGTTCTTCCTCATATTCCCCCTGTATCTCTTACCCGAAACCTTCCATCTGTGTCCCCTAGTCTGTGTTTCATCAGTTAATGGGAATAGCTTTTCCTTGTCTATCTTATCTAAGTCCATCATAATCATGTACACCTCTATCAAATCTCTCTCAATCTCCTTTACACCAGGAGAACAACTCCATCTTCTCCATACTCACTTTGTAACTAAACTCCCATCCCTGGAATCATTCTGGTAAATCTCCTCTGCACCCTCTCAGGGACTTTCACATCCTTCCTGCAGTGTGGTCACCAGAACTGTACACAGTTCTCGAGTTGGTGTCTAACCAAAGCTTTATGAAGGTTCCGCATAACTTCCCTTATTTTGTATCTTTGCATCTAATGATGAATCCCAATATCTGATATGATTTGCTAAACACCCTCCTAATATGTCCTGGCACCTTCAAAGATCAATACATATGGAGCCCCAGGTCCCTGTGTTCCTGCACAATCATTAGAACTGTGTCATTAAGTCTATATTGCCTTCCTTTTCCAACTGACAAAATAAATCACATCACACTCCTCTTTATTAAGTTCTACCTGCCACTTCTCTGTCCATTCTGTTAGCCGATCTATATCATGTTGCAGGTGGTTTGTGACATCCTCCAAGATTGCAATCATCAGAAAAAATGCAAATTATTCTCTGTATTCCAAGATCCATGTCATTTATATGTAGCAAAAAAAAAGCACAGTATTCCTCGCACTGACCATTGGGAAACATCACTGTCTACCATCCTCCAGTCTGAAAAACAACCATTTAACACATTTCTCTTTTTTCTGTCATTTGGACAATTTTTGATCCAAATGGATGCTATTCCTGAGATTCAATTTTGTTAACCAAGCTTTTGTGTGGTTGTTCGTCAAACAATTTCATAAAATCCATGCATACAACATCCACCACATTCCCTTCATCAACCTTCTCAGATCATCGAAATAAATTAAATTCGTTCAGTCAAGCATGATCTGCCTTTTTAGAAATCCGTGCTGACAATCCTTAAATAACTCAAACCTCTCCAAGTGTGTGCTGATTTTTCCCTGATTATAGCTTCTAAAACCTGACTCACCAATGATGTTAAACTAACTGAACAGTAGTTGCGAGGCCTGTGTGTTGTCCATTGATAATTCTGGGAGGTGAGGGTAACCATATATGTCGTCATCTTCTTCCTCAGCAGGGAGAAGCAGGATGAGAGATCCCGTGGCTTTGTCAGGATAGCGGGATTCCTGATGGTGTAGGTTGCTCTTCCGGGCCCCCAGTTCAATAGGGAGAGTCACAGGAACTGGAAGAACTCTCACTCCATTAGTGTACAGTTGGTGTGAGAGCATGCCCAGTACATCATATTGGTGAATGTCCACTATCCTGGCAGCAGCAAGGATACCTTCATTCTAAAGCAGTCAGCCGGTCCCAATACTCCGGGGCTCCTTGCAGAACCAGAATGCGGCTTCTCAGAGGCAAAGGAAACTCCTCTAGACACAGCTCATGTTTCTACACCCCCAAAACACATCCCACACCAACCAACCTCACAAAATTAACATGGGTGTAATGTGAGCAATGGAATCGCCAGGAACATGGTGGAACAGACCATCGGTGTGATGAAGCAATGCTTCCGATGTCTGAACCGCTCGGGTGGAGTCCTCCAGTCCACACTGGAGCAGGTGTCCAAGTTCATGGTGTTCTGCTGTACCCTTCATGTCATCACCATCATGAGGACACAGGCATTGGCACCAGGAATCCGGAGGCTACCTCAGGAGGAGGAGACATGGAGGATATTTCCTGTATGCCTTCCAGCCGGACAGGTTGTCGGAGAGTCCCTGCTAAGATTCCGGTTCCCACAGGACAACTTCTCTTTCCCGCCATGGATCCCCCATTCTCCACCATTACACCCATCTGAGATGCCCCATCACAGTGTTATTACAGCACAGAAGGAACTATTCAGCCAGTCGTGTCTGCACCGGCTCTCCAAATGCACAATTCACCTAATCCCATTCCCTGCCTTCTTCCCGGAACCCTGCACGTTCTTCCTTCTCATCTACCAGTTTATTCAGCTTTAGCATGTTCATAGATGTGGTCACCACACTGCTGAAGAGCATGCAGGGAGAGAGGGAATGGGTGATCAGCAGGCAGTCAAAAATTATCAGGCAGGTAGTGGGGGAGACCCCTGAGTGCATCCCACTCTCCAACAGGTATTCAGTTCTGTATACTGAGGGAAGTGATGATTCTCCTGGGGAGTGCAGCCACAGCAAGTCCATGGCACCACGGGTGGCTAAGCTGCAGAGAGGCATACAGGGATGACTGGAAGAGCCATAGTGATAGGTGAGTCAATAGTCAGGGGAACAGACTGGCGTTTCTGTGGCCACAGACGTGAATCCAGGATGGTGTGTTGTCTCCCAGGTGCCAGGGTCAAGGATGTCACTCAGCGACTGCAGAGCATCTTGAATGAGGAGGGGAACAGCCATAAGTCGTGGTCCACATGGGAACCAACGACATAGGTAGAAAGCGGGATGTGGTATTGCAGTCAGAATTTAGGGAGCGAGGGAAGAAATTAGCAAGCAGGACCTCAAACATAGTCAAAAAGTAGAATTCTCCAGATTACTCCCAGTGCCAGGTGCAACTTAGTATAGAAATAGAAAGATAAGGCAGACGAATGTGTTGCTGGAAAGATGATGCAGGAGGGAGGGATTCATATTCCTGGGATACTGGGACCGGCTCTGGGGGAGATGGGACCTTTACAGGCCGGACGGGTTGCACGTGAACAGAGCCAGGACTGGGCTCCTTGCGAAACGTTTTGCAAGTGCTGTTGGGGAGGGTTTAAACTAGTTTAGCAGGGAGGTGGGGGACCTGAGGGTAGACTCAGCTGGGAAAAAATCAGAAATGAAAATGGAAGGTGGCAAATTAATGGATGAGTCAAGAAGACAGAGGAAATGAGGGTGAGAAAATGAAAAAAAGGTTTGGCAGTGCTCAAGGGTATCTGTTTCAATGTATGGAGTTCTGCAAATAAAGCAGATGAGCGGAGGGCAAAGATAGACATGTGGCAGTATGATATCATAGTTATTACAGAAAAATGGCTTAAGGTGGGACAGGAATGGCAACTCAACGTTCCTGGTTCCCGGGTTTTCAGACGCAATAGGGAGGGGGTTAAGAAAGGAGGGGATTGGCAATTCTGGTCAAGGAATCTTTTGCAGCTGTGAGGAGGGATGATATGTTGGAAGGTTCATCAAGTGAGGCCATATGGATTCAGCTAAGGAACCACTGCTGGGAGTGTGATCTCGACAGCCAAATAGTCAGAGGTTGATAGAGGAGCAGATAAGTAGGCAAGTCTCTGAGAAGTGCAAGAACAATAGGGCAGTAATAGTAGGGTATTTTAATCACCCCGATGTTAACGAGGATAATTTTAGTATGAAAAGAATTGAGGGAGCAGAATTCTTGAGGTGCATTCAGGACAACATTTTTGTCCAGCATGCAGAAAGTCCAACAGGAGAGGGTGCAGTTTTAGACTTTGTTTTTGGAAATGACGACGGGCAGGTGGATGGAGTGTCAGGGGAGAGCATTTTGGTGGGAGTGATCATAATTCAGTCAGTTATAACATAACTATGGAAACGTACAGACATAGAATAGGAGTTAGAGTTCTCAATTGGTGCAAGGCCAATTTTACTAAACCGAGGAGCGAAAGTGGACTGGAAACAGCGACTTGAAGTTAAATCAGTCTCAGAGCACTGGGAGGCATTCAAAGTGGAGATTCAAGGGGTTCAGTGTAAACATGTTCCCACAAAGGAAAAGAGTGAGGCGGCCAAATCTAGAGTCCCATGGATGTCAAGGATCCTATATGGTAAGATAAGACAGAAAATGAAAGCATATATCCGACACTGAGAACTCAATACTACAGAAAGTTGAGAGGAGTTTAGAAAGTTTAAAAACGAAAGAGGTGAGTTTATTATACTTAACAATATAAAACACATCCACACGAGAATCACACAGAAATAGATTACAGAGTGAGAAGTAAATTTATGGTTGGATTGGAGTCCAGAATAAATATAAAAATAAAATACGCATTCTGTGAGGTTGGACGATTCGGAGGTCTTCTGGCTGAAGTTGTATTCTTGAAGTCTTTGGCTATTGGAAGTGTCCTTTGTGGCTGGCCCACATGGCTCAGGGATTTCTTGGAGGCAGACTTGTAGGTGTCTTCCTTTCCCTGATGTCTCTGTCTGTGGTAATCTATAGACCTGGAGGGACCACAGTCGGATGTGATTTTCAAAATTGTGATGTTATCTGAAGAGAGAGAAGGGACACAACCCTTCTGCTTCTGCACAATTTGAACCACTGGCTTGTCTGTCTTTGCCCAGCAGAAACTAACAGCTTTCACAGAGATGGGCAGAAGGTCTCATGACTGCCTCACTGTATTCTCTAGACCCTTATAATGAGATTCAAGGTTGGAAACTTCTATCTCCCCAGGGTTCAGGATACCAGTATTTACACTTGGAGGAGTTTGCTCTTTCAAAGTCAGTGTGTCAGGGTGGCCTTGTATGCCATGTCAATGATTGTAAGCTTAGGTCATTCAATCTCTAGAACAAGCCAGTGATTTGGGTCCAGGCCCATCAGACGTGTCTCCTGTTGTAGGCCTTGGAATGTGAAAAAGTATTTCAGATGCCAATTGCGGTGGCCATCTTGGCTGCCAGTTTTTTCAAGTTTAACTGTCGGATTTTTCCATTAAATATTTAGTGTAAGTTTCCAATCTATGAATTAAAATTGCTCATTTGGCATATTTTGTTATCTTGACACGGCAAATGTGATAATAGGAGCATTTCATTGCAGAATTGTGGGAAGAAATAGACGGAAACACACATTTATTCACAATAATCACTTCTCAAATTCACACATTAATCTTAGAATTACTGCAGCTGACATTTTCTGTTGCAGTTGTGCTGATTTAATTGTGTTGGAGTTTTTTTTCTGGGATGGTTATGTGTCGGTTTCGACCCTGGACAATGCATCAACAGCTACTATATAATTTTTATCTCTCCTGCAATGAAGCTTTAACCATTCAGGTTCCTGCACCTTGATAATCGTTCTCCCTAAACCGACAGTGAGTAATAACATGTTTCTTTCACCCCTGTGAGGTGTCTGAGATTTCCTCTGGGCCTTTGTTCTTACTGAGTTCTGCTTTGAAATTGTTGGGTTTGATTAGATTTGGGTTTGGGATCTGATCATTGGGTTCTTCAGTGGGTATATCCACACTGAGCTCACTTTTAGCTTTCTGGTGAGGTACACAAGTGCTGGTTACTTGAGGGTATTTTCCCTTCACTTTTCCCTTTACTATGGGGAGGATCTTTTTTTCTAATCTGCCCTATATTCTCAGGGATATTAGTGTTCGCAGATGTCTGTCCAGCTTTCACTGCACTCTCCTGCGGCACTTCGACTAAGTAAGGCATCACCCTCACCATTGGCTTGCATGTTTGGGACCTTTCCTTGCCATTGCATGTTTATATAAATGCTGTTTGCAGCCTATTTAGGGTGCCTCTTGGATCTGTATTTAAGGAGGAGAGTGTGGGGATGTATTTATCTAACATTTCAGGGTTGACTAATCGGAGAATAGGAAATTCCAGTTGGTATTCCTCCTGGCCCTCCTCTAACCTGTCCTCACGATTCTTTTCAATCCTTCCCTCCTGACTGTCTGACAGATCTGCAGTTGTCTGTCCCCTCCACAGCCTTTACTTTTTTTTCCTTTGGTCTGGGGTGTCAATTAAATAATTTACCGGGCTATTCCTTTTGCCACTCGATATGGACCACTGAACCGGGATTTCAGGGATTCCCCCTGCATTGGGAGTAGTAACAATACATGGTCTCTTGGCTGAAATGTTCTAACCTTGACATTTCTTTATGTTTACATTTTCACAGCTGCCTGGGAGATCTTTAGGTGTTCCTGAGCCATTGCACAGGCTCCCCTGAGCCGCTCCCAGAGCATGGAAATGTAGTCTAACACGGAAGACTCGTTCCTCTGTCCCAAAAACTTCTCCTTGATTAGTTTAAGAGAACCTCTCACCTCGTGTCCAAAAACTAATTCAAAGAGACTAGAGCCAGTGGAATCATTGGTTAAGTCCCTGATAGGCAACAGGAGAAATCCCAGCCCTCTGTCCCAGTCATGGGGTTTCTCATAGCAGTATGGCCTGATCATTGTTTTTTAGGGTCTGGTGGTACTGCTCCAAAGCCCCCTGTGACTGTGGTTGGTCAGCCTTGGACTTTATTTGGGTTATGTCCAGATTACCCATGACCGTTTCAAAAAGATTAGACATAAAATGTTTACCCTGGTACATCTGGATCTCAGCAGGCAGCCCATATCGGGTAAAGAATTGGGTTAGCCCCTCCACAACTACCTTGGCAGAGATAGTTGTTCCAGAGAATGGTCTCTGGGAATCGGGTCACCACATCCATAATGGTGAGAAGATACTGGTAATCCCTCTATTGTTTTCAGCAGGTGCCCTACACAATCGACCAACACACTTCTGAAGGGTTCCCAAAAAGCTGGTATTGCAATTAGGGGTGAAGGTTTAACTGCAGATTAAGGCTTCCCCACAACCTGGCACGTGTGACCAGTTTTACAGAACTCCACCACATCTTTGTGGAGTTGTGGCCAGTCAAAATGCTGTCTTATGTGGGCTTCGATTTTTCATACACCGACATGTCCAGCCATTGGAAGTTCGTGGGCCATTCTTAATATTTCTTTAAGTGGACCTCAGCGGCACCACTATCTGGTGAACCACTGTCCTCTCTTCATATGCATGTCTGTGAGGAGGTCTCCACTTCCTCATCAGCACCTCATTCTTTAAATAGTGGCACTCTGCAACTCCCTCTGCTTCAGTTTTTGTTTGGACAGTCTGTGATATATTTTTAACACTGGGTCCTGTTGCTGAGCCTCAACTAAGGAAGATCTGTTTAACACATCCTTTGGGTCCATTACCTTCCGAAAGAAGGTTTCAGACAACCAGCCAGTAGGTTCATCCATCTGCAGTGTCAGTTCAAAGGATTGTTTGGCCATGGACCGAGTCACCACACAATCAGGGAGAATGTCAGGGACCTTCTCCTGTAACTGCTCTTTCTCCCTGACCTCTTTTGATTTCTCGAGAACTACTGGGGAAGCTGCCACCTTTTCCCCTGTCAGATTATTACCTGGGAGTAGGTCGACACATCCACCGGTAAACTAGGTACAATCCCCATGGTTACCGGTCCTGAAACTAGGTCACACTCCAACTGCACCCGATATAAAAGTATGGACATATACCATCTTCCGATACCATTCACTAACACTCTAGCATTCACTGCACGCTCGGAGGAAGGTCATGCCTTTTCCCAGCAGAAGTGATTGGGTGGCCCCTCTATCCCTCAGTCTGACTACGGGCTTGCTTGCCTCATTGGAGGAGTATGGGAACACTTTTTCTTGGGATACAGATTCCAGGTAACTCTCGCTGATTTTGTTAAGTTTTCCTGCTCTCTCTGTGGTAGGTTTACTGGGTCTGACTGCCGCAGTTAGAGGCACAGTCTGATCTGCCGTGCTTTCCATCGGGGCCCGTTTTCCTGCACTGATCTAGTGGACTCTGATTAATCCTACAGGTTTTCCCCGTCATTTCCATCATTCAGCTCGACGGTGATCTGCTTTATTACAGTGGAAACATGCAGATCGTCGGCCATTACTCCTGGTCTCAGTATCGTCCTATTTGGCGTGAGGATGGGCCCCTGTGTGTCCAGCTTTTCCTTCTAGCCAATGGCCAGCCGGGATCCAATCACCCTCCTTTTATTCTCTGGTCTTCGGGGAGACAAGGGAAGTGTTTCCCTTTGGTGGTAAGGCCTTGTGTACAAGAGAAAATTCATCAGCCTGCAAAGCAACCAGCCTGGCTCTTTGAACCTCTTGTCCCTCTTTGTGGGTTTTAATGGGAGGGGGAGCGAGTTTTTGAATTCCTCGAGAACGATCTGAGGTTTACATATGTGGGCTCTATCTTGAGTGTCAATATCTACTGGTCAAAAGAAAACATAAAAACAGACTGTAAAATCTTTCTATAGATACATAAAAAGGAAACGTTTGGCTCAGACAAATGTGTGTCCATTGCGGCAAAGTCAGGGGAATTTATAATGGGGAACAGAGAAATGGCAGAGAAGCGAAATGATTATCTTGTGTGTGTCCTAACTGAGGGAGATACAAGAAATCTCCCAGAATTAGAGATCCAAGGGACTCGGGAGAATGAGGACGTGAAGGAAATTAGTATTAGTAAAAAGGTTGCATTGGAGAAATTAATGGGGCTGAAGGTTGACAAGGCCCCAGGACATGATATCCTGCATCTCAGAGTGTTGAAAGAGGTAACTATGGAGATAGTGGGTGCATTGATGATCATCTTTCAAAATACTATCGAGTCCAGAGCGGTTCCTGCAGATTGGAAGGTAGCAAATGTCACTCCACTATTAACGAAGGGAGGGAGAAAGAAAACCGGAAATTAAGGATCTGTTAGCCTTACATCAGTCGTTGGTAAAAAGCTGGAATCTATTCCAAAGGATGTGATAAATGGACACTTGGATAATAATGATCTGTTTGGGCATAGTCAACATGGATTTATGAATGGGAAATCATTCTTGACGAACCTGTTGGAGTTTTTATTGAGGATGTTACTAACAGAATTGATAAAGGGGAGTCGGTGAATGTGTATTACTTGGATTTTCCGAAGGCTTTCGATAAAGTCTCCCACAAGAGATTGGTTAACAAAATTAAAGCATGCATTAAGGATTGGTTAACAGGCAGAAAGTAGTGAGTAGGAATAAATGGCTCATTCTTGCATTGGCCAGCTGCGACTAGTGGGGTGCTGCAGGGATGAGTGCTTGGGCCCCAGCTGTTCACAACATATATCAATGATTTGGATGTGAGGACAAAAGTAATATTTCCAAGTTCGTGGATGATACCAAACTAGGTGCGTATGTATGCTGTGAGGAAGATGCAAAGCGGTTTCAAGGCGATTTGGACAGACTTAGTGAGTGGGCAAGAACATGGCAGAGGCAATATAATGTGGAAAAATGTGAGGTTATCCACTTTGGTAGGAGAAACAGATGGGAAGCGTATTTCTTAAATGGTAAGAGATTAGAAAGTGTAGATGTACAAAGGGACCGGGGTGTCCTTGTCAATAAGTCACTGAAAGCTAACATGCAGGTGCAGCAAGCAATTAGGAAGGCTAATGGTCTGTTAGCCTTTATCACAAGAGGATTTGTGTACAGGAGTAGTGAAGCCTTGCTTCAATTGTATAGAACCTTGGTTTGACCACACCTGGAGTGCTGTGTGCAGTTTTGGTCCCCTTACCTCAGGAAGGATATTATTGCCATAGAGGGAGTGCAACGAAGATTCACCAGACTTGTTCCTGGGATGGCGGGACTGTCCTGTGAAGAGAGAGTGGGGAAACTGGGCCTGTATTCTCTAGACTTTCAAAGAACGAGAGGTGATCTCATTGAAACCTACATAATACTGAAACGGCTAGACCGGGTAAATGCTGGTGAGATGTTTCCTCCAGTTGGGGAGTCTAGAGCCAGCAGACACAATTTTAAAATAATAGAGAAGCCAGTTAGGACAGAGATGAGGGGAAATTTCTTTACTCAGAGGGTTGTGATCTTTGGAATTCTCTACCCCAGAGGGCTGTGGAATCTCAGTCATTGTGTATGTTTAAAGTGGAGGTTGATAGTTTTCTAAATACCAGTGACATAAACGGATATGGGGATAGTGAGGGAAAAAGGCATTGAAGTGGATGATCAGCCATCATGATATTGAATGGTGGGCCAGGCTCGATGGGCTGAATTGCCTACTCCAGCTGCGATGTTCCAAAGCTGCTTACCTCTTTCAAACTCGAGCTAAGTTTAATCAGGCTGCCTTCAGAGGGTTCAGAATTTTTGCTGGTACACCTCTGGTACTATCTCGTATGTACCCAGGATAGCAATTTTAGTCATCACAAAATCAGATGAATTTTCATCTGGCAACAGTGAATAAACCTCATGGGCTTTTCCTGTTATTTTATTTTGTAAAAACAGTGTCCATCTCTCTGCGGGCTATTTCAGCTGCTTTGCAAGTTTTCCAATAGTGACGAAAAATTCTGCCACATCCTCCTCGTTGAACTTTCGCATGAACTCGGACAACTTTAAGAGATCAGCGCATGGCCTTGAGCTAGGGGCAGCTCCCTCACTGGCTGTGCCTTCACTGGGTGTATTGGGTCTTTCTCTAGTTGTTTGAGCTGCCTTAAATCCCTTTCCTCCTTCTGGAACACTCTTACTTTCTCCCTTTCACTCTGCTCTTTCTCGCTCTCTCTGGAATTCTAATTCCAGTCTCTTCTGTTCTAGTTTTACCTTAGCTAACATTACTCTATCTGTTAGTGATTCTAACCCTGTGTGAGTCTTCAGCTTCAAGTGAAAAATGGTTGGACACAGGTCTTAGGATTTCAGGTTCTGAGCTTTTGGACGGAGAGTAATCCTTAACTGTCCAGCCACATTACTCAACTTTTCAACTGATAAGACTTTTAACCTGTACCGAGTTACTTCACTGGCTATGTAACTCCTTTACAGCGAATGGAACTCCTTTATCCAAAAAGACAGGGAGACAGAAAGCTGGAAGCTCCAGGCTAGTTAGCTTTATATCTGTCTTGCAGAAAATGTGAGAAGTTATGATTAAAGACGTAATAGATAAAATCAAGATAATCAGGCAGAGTCAACATGGTTTTCTCAAAAGGAAATCATGTTTAACAAAATTTATTCGACTTCTTTGAAGAAGTAGCATGTGCTGTGGAGAAAGGGAAACAGGTGGATGTACTGTACTTAGAGTTCCAGAATGCATTTGATAAGGTGTCACATCAAACGGTATTGCTCATGGTGTAGGGGGTAACATATTGGCATGGATAGAAGATTTCCTAGTTCACAGGAAACAGAAGGTAGGCATAAATAGGTCATTTTCTGGTTGGCAAGGTGTAATGAGTGGTGTGCCACAGGAATCAATATTGGGGCCTCAACTTTTTACAATTTATAGAAATGACTTGGATGAATGGACCAAAGGTATAGTTGCTAAATTTGCTGATGACGCAAAGTTAGGCAGTAAAGTAAATTGTGAAGAGGACATCAGGAGGTTAAACATGGAATATAGATAGGTGAAGTCAGTGGGCAAAGATCTGGCAAATGGAGTGCAATGTGGAAAAATGTGAAATTGTCTATTTTGGCACGAAGAATGAAAAGAATCATATTATCTAAATGGTGAGAGATTGCAGAGCTCTGAGGTGTAGAGGGATCTGGGTGTTCTAGTGCATGAATCGCAAAAGGTGAGTATGCAGGTACAGCACGTAATTAGGAAAGCTAATAGAATGTTATTGATTATCATGAGGGGAATTGAATACAAAAGTAGGAAGATTATGCTTCAGCTGTACAGGGCATTGGTGAGACCACATCTGGAATACTGTGTACAGTAGTGGTCTCCTTATTTAAGGAAGGATGTAAATGCATTGTAGCAGTTCAGAAAAGGTTTGCGAGACTAATACCTGGAATCGGTGGATTGTTTTATGAGGAAAGATTGGACAGGCTAGGCTTGTATCCAGTGCAGTTTAGAAGAGTAAGAGGCGACTTGATTGGAACATATAAGATAATGAGGGGTCGTGACAGGGTGGGTGTGGAAAGGATGTTACCCCTTGTGGGAGAATCTAGAACTAGGGGTCACTATTTAAAAATAAGGGGTCACCCATTGAAAACAGGAAAGCGGAGAATTGCTTTCTCTCAGAGGGTCGTGAGATTTTGGAACTCTCGTCCTCTAAAGGCAGTGGAAGCAGAATCTTTAAATATTTTAAGTCAGAGATAGATAGATTCTTGATAAACAAGGGATAAAAGGTTATCGTAGGTAGGTGAGAATGTGAAGTCGAGGTTAAACTCGGATTAGCGATGATCTTATTGAATGACAAAGCAGGCTTGAGGGGCCGAGTGGCCTGCTCCTGCTCTTAATTCGTATGTTCACGTGTTCGTTTGCTCTGGTTTTGGAAGGTGCTGGCTTTGAATGTGGATATTGTAGTGCTCCAGCAGTGAAAAACACAATAAAACTGCTTTGAAATTGTTTTCTCAGGATCAATTGCTTTTACCACTTCTCTGGCCACAGGCGAGGTACCAGAGGACTGGTGGACAGCGAATGTGGTACCGTATTCAAGAAGGGTAGCAGGGATTTTAGTTTAGTTTAGTTTAGAGATACAGCACTGAAGCAGGCCCTTCGGCCCACCAAGTCTGTACCGACCATCAACCTCACATTTATGTTAATCCTACACTAATCCCATATTCCTACCACATCCCCACCTGTCCCTATATTCCCCTACCACCTACCTATACTAGGGGCAATTGCTAATGGCCAATTTACCTATCAACCTGCAAGTCTTTGGCATGTGGGGGAAAACTGGAGCACCCGGAGGAAACCCACGCAGAAACAGGGAGAACTTGTAAACTCCACACAGGCAGTACCCAGAATTGAACCCGGGTCACTGGAGCTGTGAGGCTGCGGTGCTAACCACTGCGCCACTCTGCCACGTGTACCAGGTGAGTACAGGCCCGTGAGTTTAACATCAGTGGTTGGGAAACTATTGGAAAAAAATCTGCGGCACAGGATTAATCTCCATTTGGAGAGGCAGAGATCAATCAGGGATAGTTAGCATGGCTTTGTCGGGGGAGATCGCGTCTAACAAATTTGATTGAATTTTTGATGAAGTGACTAAATGTGTCGATGAGGGTAAAGCAGTTGATGAAGTCTACATGGACTTCAGTACGGCTTTTGATATGGTCCCGCATGGGGCATTGGTTACGAATGTAAGAGCCCATGGGATCAAGGGTAATTTGGCATATGGAGCCAAAATTGCCTTAGTGGCTGGAGGCAGAGGGTGATGGTTGAGGGTTGATTTTACGAGTGGAAGCCTGTGACCAGTGGTGTACCACAGGGATCGGTGCTGCGACCCTTGCTGTTTGTATTATGCATTAATGATTTAGACGTGAATTTGGGAGGCATGATCAGTAAGTTCGCAGATGACACGAAAATTGGTGGTGATGTAAATAGTGAGGAGGAAAGCTTGAGATTACAGGACGATATAGATCGGCTGGTAAAATGGGCAAACAGTGGCAAATGGAATTTAATCCTGAGAAATGTGAGGTGATGCATTTTGGGAGGAATAACAAGGCAAGGGAATATAGAAGGGATGGTAGGACCTCAGGAAGTACCGAGGGTCAGAAGGACCATGGTGTACTTGTCTATAGATCACTGAAGCCAGCAGTACAAGTAGATAAGGTGGTTAGGAAGGCATCTAGGGCAATTGCCGAGATATAGAATGTAAGAGCAGGGAGGCTATGATGGAGATATATAAATCGCTAGTTAGGCCACAGCTGGAGTACTGTGTACGGATCTGGTCACCACACTATAGGAAGGATGTGATTGCACTGGGGAGGGTCAGAGTAGATTCACCAGGATGTTGCCTGGGCTAGAGCGTTTCAGCTATGAAGAGAGATTGGATAGGCTAGGGTTGTTTTCCTTAGAGCAGAGATGGCTGACTGGGGACCTGACTGAGGTGCACAAAATTATAAGGGGCTGTGATAGGAAGAAAATGTTTCCCTTATCGGAAGTGTCAATAACCAGGGGGGCAAAGACTTAAGTTAAGGTGCACGAGGTTTAGCGAAAATTTGAGGAAAAATTATTCTAACCCAGAAGGTGGTTGGAATCTGGAACACACTGCCTGAAGTGTGGTAGAGGCAGGAACCAACACAACAACATTCAAGATGTATTTAGATGAGCACGTAAAGCGCCATACCATACAAGATTATGGGCCAAGTTCTGAAAATTGGGATTAGAATGGATAGGCCTGATGGCCGGCGTGGACACGGTGGGCCAATGGGACTGTTTCTGTGCTGTATAACCCTGTGACTCCAATTTGTCGTTTGTTGCTGGGTTATGGTCACTAGAACCTCCAGAGTTCTGTCGAAGCCAGATGGGGATGGGTCCTAGGCTCCCCATTTGTCCTAGCTTTTATTTGATCACAACAAGGTTTATTCCTTTTCAACAGTGGACGTGCTTACCACCTCAGTGAGTGTTTTACGTTTTTATTTTTGTTGTGATCGTGAAAGAACCAATCAGAGAGATTTTCTTGAGTTTAAGCTGGAGGTGAGTTTATTACATTGTAAAATTCTAATTGGATCGAAACAAAATAATTGAAATATACGCTATACATTCACGCAGACACTGACACGAGATTCACACACAAATAAATTAGAATGAGAAATAAATTTGTGGTTGGATATGAATCCGGAATAATTTCTTTTAAAAAAAACAAGATCTGTGAGATGGATGATTCTGTGGTCTGCGCCTTTGCCAACCTTAGTTATGAGTTTCATGTCATCTGCAAGACATGAACTTATGTATTTCTTCACATACAGGTCTATGTCATTCATATATCTATCTACATGTCAGGAACAGCACTAGTTCTAATACAGGCCCCTGAGAAACAATACTGCATACTCCCCCTCCCCCAGTCTGAACAATGCCTGTTCACCACTTCTGTCTGCTTTCTGTCCCTGAGTCAGTGTCATATCCACACTATAACTGTCACATTAATCCATGTGTTCCACTTTTCATAACAAGTCTATGACATGTCATTTGATCGCAGGCCATTTGAAAGTCCCTGTACATAATACTAAACACACTATCCTCATCAACACTCACAGTTATGTCATCGACAAACTTGATCAAGATTATCAGGTATGATTTTCCATTGACCTATCCGTGCTGCTTGTCATTTATTATCCCCTGTTTTCCCGAGCAAGATATATATTTGTACTGGGTTACGGCCTCTAGAAATTTCCAACCATCAGCATTACACTGACTGGTCAGTAGTTATAGGGTTTATCTAATCTCTCCATTTGGAAACAGTGTGTGACCTTGATAGCCTTCCACTCCTCTGATAACACTCTCACATCCAAGTGGGACTGTAAAATTCTGGCCAGCGCCTCGGCAATTTCCACCATTCTTTCCCTCAACAAACCTCATGTATCCTATCTAAACCGGGTAAATCGTATACTTTATTGTGGTACAATAAGTGTTGGATTGAAATGGGTTAACTAAACCTGTTTGTTCAGTGACTGTAATTAATGTCAGTCCCCATGGACCCTAATTGTATCACTGGAGGATTGCCCTCTTTTATTAATAAGGGACTCCTTTCAAAGTGCTATCCCATAGTGTCAGTGGGAGCATCAACCCTGACACGAACAGGGATCCACGGCTGCAGTGAGATGGAGAGGATATATCAGAATCTGAGAACAATGAATTGGAATGTAACAACAATGGGTCAGAATCTGAGAATAGTAGATTGGAATGTTACAGCAATGGGCAGCAGGAGTTTATCCTATTGGCTTGGCGAAGTTACTGCAGATTATTTTTGGATAACATTAGAATGGCGGATCTATTTTGCACTGAAGATGATTGAAACGATTTACTATCCCATCCTCACTATTATTGGTGTACCTGGTAAGTCTCTGTATCTAACTATTTGATCTATAAACCATATTTCACTGACTTAGCGTTCTTGTCATGTAAAATCATGCGAAGCCTCAAGCCATTTTCTTCAGTCTCTGTCACAAACTCAATTCCCTATCCACTCCATTCCACTCCCTGCCCAATGTCTGAGGCTGAAGCAGACTGTTTCAACATCTGTGCTCCATTCATACCTGAGCTGAGTCCATCCTCATATTCTCTCCATCACCAACTCTGCCTACTACCACCTCTGTAATATTTCCCGTCTCCACCTCTGCCTCAGCCCATCTGCTGCATAAACCCTCATCCGTGCCATTGTTAAATCCATACTTCACTAGTCCAATTCTATCCTGGTCACCCTCCCAGTTATAAACCTCCATAAACCACAGCCCATCCAGAACTCAGCTGTCTGTATCCTAACTCACACCAAATCCCGATCACCCATCACCCCTGTGCTCACTGATTCACATTGGCACCCAGTCTGGCAGCACCTTAATTTTAATATCCTCATTCTTGTGTTTGAATTCCTCCATGGATTCACCCCCCCAAATTAGTCACATTCCCCTCTCCATTTCACAAACTATTTAAAATCTTATGCCTTCAAGTTTAAGTCGAATTTTCTTTTTAAAGTGAGTTGCTTTCACACTATATCTTCCCTGGAAGCTTTTCACTCTATGGCTCACTGGTACCAACATGATGGAAACCTGGATCCATAAAATGATGTGAACTGCAAAGCCATCCACTTCTAGTGCAGCCAGCACAGTGCCCTATGCTGGGCAGGTCACTAGCTTGGGTGTACCATGTATAGTGTGAGGAGGGGTCTGAATGAATGTCACTCATTCCAGCAGTTTTGATGTACGTCTTTGAAACTTGGACTGTGCATGTCCACTGACCGCCTGTGTTGGTCACTCTCAGCTGAATATACATTCAGCAGCATGAGGAACACCAAGGAGGAGTTAGATATGGCTCTTGGGGTGAAATGGATCAAAGGATATGGGGGGAATGCGGGAATAAGTTACTGATGATCTACCATGGTCATAATGAATGGTGGAGCAGGCTCGTAGGGCCGAATGGCCTACTTCTGCTCCTAATTTCTATGTTTCTATGTTCACTGTTATTTAAAAAGACCAGGCATCCAACTTACAGGTTAGGGGCCTTTGACATACTTTTGCTATTGTAAAGTTAGTGGAGGTGCTGTGGGTGGTTTTCTGGAGGTTGTGTTGTGAGCTGCTGCAGGTATCCAGGGAGGACAAGGATTTGGTGAACCAACTCTGGACGAGGTATGGGGTCTGTAGTTACAATGTCTCTGGGTCTGTAACATGGCCATCAAATGGAGCAGAGTCTGCAGACAAGGGAAGCTCTGTAAAGAGGGAGGAGGAGGTGGCTCTGCCCTACCCATCCCGCGTTTTCCAAGAGCATTTTTCCTACCTACACCTGACCCAGGAGCAGTGTGTGAGGTGACTCTAATTCACTAAGGAGGTGGTCACAGAGCTGTGTCACCTCCTGTAACATGACCTGGAGCCTCACACCAGGGTGAGGACGGAACTGTCGGTGGTTGTTAAGGTCATAATTTCATTGAAATTCTATGTATCTGGATATTTCCAGGCAGGAGCGGGTGACGTATCCATTATCTCTCTCTATGCTGTCCATTGATGTACATGCTGGTGACGAAGGCCATCCATCTCGGGTGAGGTAAATATATCATTTACTCCCTCAGCAGGGAGAAGTAGGATGAGAGATCCCATGGCTTTGTCATGATAGCAGGATTCCTGAAGGTGTAGGTGGCTCTGCGGGGCCCCCATGTCAATGGGGAGAGGTACAGGAACTGATAGATCTCTCACTCCATTGATGTATAGTTGGTGTGCTAACATGCCGAGTACATCATGTTGGTGAATTTCCACTACCCTGGCAGCAGCAATGATAACTTGATTCTGAAGCAGTCAGCCGGTCCCACCACTTCGGGTCTCCGTGGAGAACCGGAATGCGGTTCCTCAGAGACAATGGCATCCGCCACCACCCGCCCCCCCCCAACGCCCATCACCCCTCCACACATGGCTATACCTTCTACACACCTAAATCCACTTCCCACTGCCAGTCAAACACTCCAGCAGGAACACGATGGAACAGACCATCGGTGTGATGAAGCAATACTTCCAATGTCTGAACCGCTCAGGGGAAGCCCTGCAGTACACACTGGAGCAGGTGTGCAAGTTCATGGTGTTCTGCTGCAACCTTCAAATCATCACCATCATGAGGACGCGGGCATTGGCACCAGGAATCCGGAGGCCACTTCAGGAGGAGGAGGAGGAGGCTGGGAGGATATTTCCTGGATGTCTTCTACCCAAACAGGCTGTTAGAGAGTCCCTGCCAAGATTCCAGTTCCCATAGGACAACCTCCCTTTCCCACCATGGACAACCCCCCCCCCCCCATTTTCCACCATTACACTCATCTTAGACGCCCCATCACAGCGTTCTCTTGGTCACCATCCTGCAATAAAAACCACCACCAAAAACCTTTTCATTAACATATTTATCCATCACCAATTATACAAACATTACTGAACTATTCGCCCTTGTGTATTCCCTTAGTGCCTGTCTTGTGGGTTCCCTCAACTTGCCTAGTGCTCCTACACAGTGTTTCCACAGTGACTGCAGCATGGCTGGTGGAAGGCTGATGACCTTCACTGGGGAGACTGCAGATGGCCTTGCAGGGCGTCCTCGAGCAGCTCTGGGTCTTGAGGGCTCGGATTCGGACTGCACCACCTCGACATAGGCAGCAGCAGCCTGGGCTGGCTGATGGGTAACAGCAAGGACACTCACAAATACTGTTATCATGTGAGAAGACAGCAGGTTCATACTCCACGGAGACCCTGTCACTCCCACCTGGTGACACCTCAGCAATCCTAGTAATCTATTGGATCATAGATTGCTGGACTGCTTTGAAAGCATGAAAACTCATTTGATCTCTGAGTTCAACAGCCATGATGACAGCAGTCTGATCCTGCATGGCAGCAAGCATGGATCTCATGGCCTCAGTCTGAGTTTCCACTGCAGTACTGAGACGTTGGGTGTCTGCTGTCTGTGCTGCAGTGGAAGCTGAGACAATGGTCACCAGGCGCTGTATCACGGCTGGATCCGCTAGTGCTGTCATGGAGTTAGTGACCACTTCCTCAGGAGAAAGAATGGACTTCAATCTCCGTGAAATGTTCTGACCCATGTTGGAGCTGGACTCCTCCATGTTCCTTGACAGTGACAACAGACTGTCTGACAGGCCAGTCAATGGACAAAGAATCTCAATGTACATGTCCATCAGCATTCTCCTGTATGCTGTTCCAGCAATGTTCTTATCTGTGTCCTCTTTATCATAAACAGTTTCCCCCTGGCCTGGCTGCAGCTCACTCGTGCTCGGTGACTCACCACGTGCACATTCCAACTCTATACCAGACTCTAAGGTCCACGCAGTCTAAGTATTTGATCTGGTGACTGTGAGTGTCAGACCAAGTGATGGGGCTTCACCATCAGTCCTGTGCTGCTGCTGTCTCTCTCTGTCTCCTGGGGCTGTGGCGAAGGGGAAGCTGGCAGTTTTGGGTTATCATTGGAAAGTATAAAATCAGAAGGGAAGGGTTGGGGTGAGAGAATGGGGGTGCGATAGAACGCAGGAGGTCCATGGTCCCAACATCTGCAGCTTGTACATCATCCTAGACAGCAGGATGGGGGGGGGGGGGCGGGGGAGGTGGGAGTTAAGAAGGGACATAAGGCAGGAACATATCATTATTCTGAATGCTCTAGGTGATGCCGGATGCTATGGGCTCTGTCACAGCCGTTCATATGATGTGGAGAACCATCTACTCCTTCAGGCACAAGCGATGAAGGTATCCTGGTCCCCGCCGGATTACTGCTGCGATTATGGGCCACCTTGTCCTGTAAGAGGGAGAGCAGAATGTCAGTGACTGTGTTGCAATGTATTTGGGTGATGTGCCTGCCATAGCTAAATAGCTGGTCGTATGTGGACGCAGTGAGAGGTGGATGTGAGGCTGGTATCAGTGGAAGGTCTGTGAGGGTGAGATGGAGTAGGTGAATGTTAGGTGTGAGTCCTGATTGTTAGGGACTGCTGATTTGTGAGTGATGGGGGTGTGGTACATTGAGCAGTGTGAGAGGTTGGTGGTGTTGGGGGTAGGAGATGCCATGTGGAGATGAATTCACTGACATTGACCACCCGAGTGAGCTCATTAAACTTCTTCTGGATCTGCTGCCAGGCCCTCGGGGCCAGACGTCTTGCATTGACCTCCCTGGCCGCCTGCTCCCATTCCCTTCGGAGGACGTTTCTTGAGGGTCTTCAACGCACCCCACAGAAACATGGCCTCTCTCCTCCTATCACCCCACAGATGCACCACATCTGTGAATCGCAGAGCCCTCTCTCTGTCCTAGTATTCCATTTACCTTGTCTCCAATTGCATTCACAGTCAGCAGCAGCAGCCTCCTGTGATCCATTGCAGTTTCCCTTTAAGAGGGACAGACTACCTTTAAGAGCTGAATCCTGGCTGAAACACGAGCCGGCCTCACACACAGTAACGCGTGCAGACAGAGAGCAGTGCTGGACACCCAGGGCGGCACTGGAATTGATGGAAATGAGGAGGCAGCAGGAAGTTTCTGTGTCACCTGCCTCAACAGGAACGGGCATGGGCACATCATGAATCACAGTCCCTACGCTCAAAAAGCAGCACATATATCTTTTTATCTTCCTCCAATTACTTCTCAGTCTCTTTCTCTCTCTCTCTCTCCCTCTCTCTCTCTCTCTCCCTCTCTTCCGCTCCTCTATCTCGCACTGTTGCTCATAGAATCATAGATTTATGCTGCGCAGAAGGAAGCTATTCAGCCCACTGTGTCAGTGCTGTCTCTTTGAAAGCGCTATCTTATTAGATCCTCTCCCCTCCTCTTTCCCCAGACTCCTGCTTTTTCCCTTTACAACTAATTATTAAATTCCCTTTTGAAAGATAGAATCATAGAATTATGGAACGTTTAAGGTAAGGAAAAAGGCCACTTGGCCCATCGTATCTGTGCTGACTGAAAAACGATCCCCCTATTCGAATCTCACATTTCAGCATTTGATCCACAGCTCTGCAGATTACGGCACTGGAGGTGTATATCCAGGCTCCTGTTGAATGGGTTGAGGGTCTCTGCCTCAACTACACTTTCAGGCAGTGAGTTCCAGACCCCACCACACTCTGTATGAAAAAGTTTTCCTCATCTCCCCTCTGATCTTTCGACCAATCACTTTAAATCCACCCCCCCCCCCACCCCCGCCCCCCATGTCACTGAATTTTCTGCCAAGGTGAATAGACCCTTCACCTCCACTCTGTCCAGGCCCCTCAAAATGTTGGACATTTCAGTCCGATCTCCTCTCAGCCTTCTCTATTCCAAATTGAACAACCCCAGCCTATCCAATCGTTCCTCACAGCTGCATTTTTTCTAGTCCAAGCAACATCCTCATCAATCTCCTTTGTATCCTCTCTAGTGCAATTACATCCTTTCTGTAATGAGGTGACCAGAATTGCACTCAGTACTCAAGTTGTGGCCTAGCCAATGAGTTATGCAGTTCCAGCATAATGTCCCAGCTCTTTTATTCCATACCTCAGCAAATAAAGGAAAAGATTCCATCTGCCTTCTCCACCATATTACTATTGAATCTGCTTCCATCATGTTTTCAGGCAGTGAGTTCCAGATCCCAACAACTCGCTGTGTGAGAAAATTCTCCTCATTTCACCTCTGGTTCTTTGTCAATTACCTTCAATCTGTGTCTTCTTGACACTGAACTTTCAGACACTGGAAACATTTTCACATTAATTACCCTATCAAAACCCTTCATGATTTTGAATTCTGTATGAAATCTCCTCTTACCCTTCACTGTTCTAAAGAGAAAAATCCCAGTTTTTCCAATCTCTCCATGTAACTGAATTCCCAGATCCCTGGTACCATTCTAGTAAATCACCTCTGTATCTTCACTAAGTCCTTGTCATCCTTACCAAAGTGTGGCGATCAGAATTGGACACAATTCTCCAGCTGGGACCTAACCAATGATGGATAAAAATCAGCATTTCCTCCTGAGTTTTATTACTCTGTGCTGTGTTTATAAAGCCAAGGACACTATATGTTGCTTTTTTTTCAGCAGCCTTCTCAGTGTCCGCCTGCCTCAGAAATTAGTACAGCCCGAGGTCTGTCCATTAAAACACCAACATTAGTTTGCCTTTCCTCATATTTCCTACCGATATGTATCACTTCACATTTCAATGTGTAAAGTTCAATCTGCCGGGTGACTGGCCATTTCACCAGTCACTCTCTGTCCTCATTGGGACAGACCAGGCTCTATCCTCAGACTGTGCTGAGTTAGCGGCTTTCACCCAGTGTGGCACTGAGCTCCAAATAGAGCAGAAAAGACTCAATTCCATCCCTGGCCTGCGTTAATCCCACCCAGTGTGGTACTGACCCACACAGAGAGCAGGAAAGACCCAATTCTATCCCCGACCTTTGTTAATCCCACCCGGTGTGGTACTGACCCACACAGAGAGCAGGAAAGACCCAATTCTATCCCCGGTCTGTGTTAATCCCACCCGGTGTGGTACTGACCCACACAGAGAGCAGGAAAGACCCAATTCTATCCCCGGTCTGTGTTAATCCCACCCGGTGTGGTACTGACCCCCACAGAGAGCAGGAAAGACCCAATTCTATCACCGGCTTGTGTTAATCCCACCCGGTGTGGTACTGACCCACACAGAGAGCAGGAAAGACCCAATTCAATCCCGGCCTGTGTTAATCCCACCCGGTGTGGTACTGACCCACACAGAGAGCAGGAAAGACCCAATTCTATCCCCGACCTGTGTTAATCCCACCCGGTGTGGTACTGACCCACACAGAGAGCAGGAAAGACCCAATTCTATCCCCGGTCTGTGTTAATCCCACCCGGTGTGATACTGACACACACAGAGAGCAGGAAAGACCCAATTCTATCCCCAGCCTGTGTTAATCCAACCCGATGTGGTACTGACCCACACAGAGAGCAGGAAAGACCCAATTCTATCCCCGACCTGTGTTAATCCCACCCGGTGTGGTACTGACCCACACAGAGAGCAGGAAAGACCCAATTCTATCCCCGACCTGTGTTAATCCCACCCGGTGTGGTACTGACCCACACAGAGAGCAGGAAAGACCCAATTCTATCCTCAGCCTGTGTTAATCCCACCCAGTGTGGTACTGACCCACACAGAGAGCTGGAAAGAACAATTCTGTCCCCGGTCTGTGTTAATCCCACCCGGTGTGGTACTGACCCACACAGAGAGCAGGAAAGAACAATTCTGTCCCCGGTCTGTGTTAATCCCACCCGGTATGGTACTGACACACAGAGAGCAGGAAAGATCCAGTTCTATCCCCGGTCTCTTAATTCCACCCGATGTGGTATTGACTCACACAGAGAGCAGGATAGATCCAATTCTATCCCCGGCCTCTTGATCCCAAGCAGTGTGGTACTGACATACACATGCACACAGAGAGCAGGAAAGGACCGATTCTATCCCTGATCTGTGTCATTCCCACACAGTGTGGTACCGACCCCCAAATACACACACAGAGCAGGAAATTTCTATTTCTTTCCTGGCCTGTGCGAATCCAGAAAGTTGTGTTAATGAGCCCCACACACTGAGCAGGAGATTTCCATCTCTCTCCCTCGCCTGTGTTAATCCAACAAGGTGTGTTCCAAGTGCAAGTAACGATCAGCCTCTGCTTAAAATTGCTGACCGTCAATTGTACCCATCAGGTAAGTTTTCAATAGTTTCTGTTTTCACAGACTCAAAGAATCATACAGCACTGAGAAGGTTATTTGGCCCATCGTGTCTGTGCATGCTGTTTGAAGGAGCAATCCTATTTGTCCCTCTCCTCTACACAATTCCCATATCGCTGAAAATCTCCTCTGATACTATTGAACCAATTCTCTTTTTTAAATTTATTATTGAATCTGCTTCACCACTCTTTCAGGCTGTGAATTTCGCATTATAATAAATCAATGCATTTTTGTTGGTCAATCACCTTAAAAATGTGTCCTCTGGTTACTGACAGTACTTCCAGTGAAACCAAATTCTCTGTCTTTACTTCACCAAATACTGTTCAAGATTTTGCATATCTCTATTCAATCTCCATTTAACATTCCTGCTCCAAAGAGAACAATTACAGTTTGCAGTCAAGGGACACGAGATAGAGGGGAGGGGGAAGAATTCAGCTCGGACTCTGACACAAAACACCATCATCACCATATTCCCCTCCTCCGAGGCACAGACCATCTAGACTTGGACAGATATCACCGTTCCTTCATCATCACTGGGTTAAAAGCCTGACATCCTTTCTGCAACAATATTGTGGGAACACTTTCACCACATGGACTGCAGTGGTTTAGGATGAGGGCCCATCATTTTCTCATGGTAACTAGGGATGGGGAAGTAATGCCAGCCGTGTCAGTATCACCCATATCCTGGGAACAAATAGACAGGAAATAAAATAAGAATAAAATCAATGAGTTTGTAATTGACTGATCGAAGTGATCAAAGAGAGAGACGTCATAACCCAATATAGCCAATTGTCAACACAATTCACCTCACCTGGCCCTTGTGTTTGCCTTTCTTCTGTTACCTGTATGAGGATACAAGTAACAATGAGCCGCTGGCTCAAAAACTGCTGGACATCAATTGTACACACGAAATAAGGACTCAATGAATTCTGTTACCATAGAATCGGAGAATCACAAAGCATGGAAGCACGTTTTATTTTACCCCTCTTTCCTCCTCTTTTCCCAAAGCCCTGCAAATCCCCCTCTGCAGCATTTATCCAGTTCCCTTTTGAAACTTGCTCTTGAATCTACTTCCAGCACATCTTCAGGCCGTGTATTCCAGATTAAAGCAACTCACTGCAGAAAAAAATGTTTTCCTTCTGCCACCTCTGGTTCTTTTGCCAAGTATTTGAGTATTGTTATTGGTCCTTTTCCGAGTGGAAACAGCTTACTCTGTCAAAACCGCACATAATTGTGATCTGTTCTAGTAAATTCTCCCTTGACCTAATCTGCTCTAATTCCTGTTTCTGTACTCTCCCCGTGAACATGAATTCCCTCATTCCTGGACCATTCCAGTAAATATCCTCTGCACCTTCTCCAAGGTTCTGACATCCTTTCTAATAAGTAATACTCAGAATTGGACGCAATTCCTCAACTGAGACCTAACCAGTAATTTACAAAGTTTCAGTTAACTTCCTTACTTTTGCACGCTATGCCTCTATTTATAAAGCTCGATATCCTGGATGTGTATTTAGTAATTTTATCGACTTGTTCTGCTACATTCAAAGACATCTGTTCATGCATCCAATTTAAAACTGCCCCATTTCATTTACATTGCCTCACCTCATTCTTCCTCCCTTCACTCATGTCTGCACTAAATTTCATCTGCCTCATTTCGTCATGTCATCTCTCTCCCTGAATCCCTCTGATATCATCCTTATTTTTTTACATTTCCGAGTTTCTGTCACCTGAGAACATTGAAATTATGCCTTTTATATATAAGTAAATGTTACACACAAACACAATACGCAGATATATGTTTATGCATGTTTTTATAAAAGAACAATGGCCTAAATACCGACCATTGGGGAGCATCACTGTATAATCCTCTTCACTGTCTGAGCAACAATAGATCACGACTCCCCTCTGTATTCTGTCCCTTAGCCAATGTCATATCCACACTGTCATTGCCTCTTGAATCCATGAGGTTCAGACTTCCTAACAAATCTATTAAATGGCATTTGATTCCACGAGTTTTGATTGTTCATATACAAAGTAGCGACCACGCTATCCGCAGCAACACTCTCCATTACTTCATCAAAGAATTTGATCAAGTTTGTCAGACATGATTTGCCACGAACATATCTGGTGGACCTTCTTGTCATTTATAAACTCATGCTATTCAGACCACGATTATCTTGTCCCAGATTACAGTCTCTACAAGCTTCCCCAACATTTCAATGAGGTTAGACTGATGGGTCAGTAGTTTTAGGGTGTAGCCTATCACTACTGTTTCGAACAGGGTGCAGAATTTGCGACACTCCAGTCCTCTGTCATCACTCCCACAACCAAGGAGGATTGGACGATTCTGGCCAGTGGCTCCGCTATTTCCAACATTCCTTCCCTCAGTAACCCTCATACATTCCGTCTTGACCGGGTAAATGTTTATTGTGATACGGAAAGTGCTGGATTGAAAGGTGTTGACTGAACTTGTTTGTTCAGTGACAGTAATTAATGTAAGTCTCCATGGAGCCTAATTGTGTCGCTGGAGGGTTTCCAACGTCTATTAATACAGGACTCCTTCCAATGTGTTATCCCACAGTATCACCCCGCCCTCGCCACCCCTCCCACCGGCACTGACAGGGATAAGTGCTCCAGAGAGAGGGAGAGGATAGATCAGAAGCTGAGAACAATCGATTGGAATGTTACAACAATGGGTCAGAATCTGAGAACAATAGATTGGAATGTTACAACAATGGACAGGAGTTTCTCGTGGGCGTCTGACTTTCTACTAATCTTTCTACAAATTATCATCGGCTTTCTTTACAATATCGGATCTATTTCGCGCTTTTGACTATTCAAACGAATTACTATCCCATCCTCGGTATTGTTGGTGTCCCTGGTAAGTCTCTCTCTACCTAGCTATTAATGTTATAACCTATGATTAACTTCAGTACTGTTCTTGTCAATTACTCTGCCTTTCTTGCTATTATTGTTGTTCCTGGTAAGCCTCTCTATCCAGCTATTAGAACTATAGATCATGTTTCACTGCATTTCTGTTCCTTTTATTTAAATATTGGGAAGACTAAATCCACTGCCATCGGTTTCTGTCACAAATTCTGTCTCTGTCCACTTACTCGATCACGCTCCCTGTCCAATGTCTGAGACTAAACCAGACTCTTCACAACGTCAGCGATTCCTTTCATCCTAAGCTAAGTTCCAATTCAATATCCTGTTGATCACTAACCCTGCCTACAGCCACCTCTATAATTTTGTTCATCTCCACATTTCCTTCAGTTCATCTACTTATAAACCCTCAGCCGTGTCTTTCTTAGATCCTCACCTGATGATTCCAATGTCTTCCTGGTAACACTCACAATAACAAAGCTCGCTAAACGTCAGCTCATTCAGAAATCTACTGGCTGCATCACAACTCACAACCGGTCCAGATCACCCATCACCCCTGTACTCACTCACATAACCTACCTCCCAGTCTGGCAATGCCACAATTTTGATATAATCATACTTGGATTAAAAGCTCTAAATGGCCTCTGCCTTCCAATTATCCCCATTCCCCTGTCGGTTTCCCATAATCCTTCCATTTGTTCTATTTGAAGTGTTTATCATTTCTCGTTTTGAAGTGAATTTCATTAGCTACGGATCTGTCTCTAACTGTGATTTGGTCTCAGTACTATCACTGGTGCTGGTGCAGTGGAATCCACACTGCTGGGCATTTCTGGTGTAGCGTACACAGTGCTCATGCTGGACAGGGCACTAGTCTAAGAGTACCCTGCATGCACTGGTAGACTGAACAGGGGTCTGGATTTTATATCAACAACCTGTTCCAGCAGATTTGAAACTTGGCCTATGCATGTTCACTGACCACCTGTGTTAGTCACTCTCAGTTAAGCATACATTCAGCTGGCACAAGGAATCCCCTTTCCTTTTTCCTTTTGGGCCTCCTTATCTCGAGAGACAATGGATACGCGCCTGGAGGTGGTCAGTGGTTTGTGAAGCAGCGCCTGGAGTGGCTATAAAGGCCAATTCTGGAGTGACAGGCTCTTCCACAGGTGCTGCAGAGAAATTTGTTTGTTGGGGCTGTTGCACAGTTGGCTCTCCCCTTGCGCCTCTGTCTTTTTTCCTGCCAACTACTAAGTCTCTTCGACTCGCCACAATTTAGCCCTGTCTTTATGGCTGCCCGCCAGCTCTGGCGAATGCTGGCAACTGACTCCCACGACTTGTGATCAATGTCACACAATTTCATGTCGCGTTTGCAGACGTCTTTATAACGGAGACATGGACGGCCGGTGGGTCTGATACCAGTGGCGAGCTCGCTGTACAATGTGTCT
This sequence comes from Heterodontus francisci, assembly GCF_036365525.1. Lineage (NCBI taxonomy): Eukaryota > Metazoa > Chordata > Chondrichthyes > Heterodontiformes > Heterodontidae > Heterodontus > Heterodontus francisci. The sequence goes on from NW_027140275.1 coordinate 116,135, forward strand.
TTGGGGATCCTGCCATCTTCCATGCGGCTCACATGGCCAAGCCATCTCAAGCGCCGCTGACTCAGTAGTGTGTATAAGCTGGGGGTGTTGGCCGCTTCAAGGACTTCTGTGTTGGAGATATAGTCCTGCCACCTGATGCCAAGTATTCTCCGAAGGCAGCGAAGATGGAATGAATTGAGACGTCGCTCTTGGCTGGCATACGTTGTCCAGGCCTCGCTGCCATAGAGCAAGGTACTGAGGACACAGGCCTGATACACTCGGACTTTTGTGTTCCGTGTCAGTGCGCCATTTTCTCACACTCTCTTGGCCAGTCTGGACATAGCAGTGGAAGCCTTACCCATGCGCTTGTTGATTTCTGCATCTAGAGACAGGTTACTGGTGATAGTTGAGCCTAGGTAGGTGAACTCTTGAACCACTTCCAGAGCGTGGTCGAAATATTGATGGATGGAGCATTTCTGACATCCTGCCCCATGATGTTCGTTTTCTTGAGGCTGATGGTTAGGCCAAATTCATTGCAGGCAGACGCAAACCTGTCGATGAGACTCTGCAGGCATTCTTCAGTGTGAGATGTTAAAGCAGCATCGTCAGCAAAGAGGAGTTCTCTGATGAGGACTTTCCGTACTTTGGACTTCGCTCTTAGACGGGCAAGGTTGAACAACCTGCCCCCTGATCTTGTGTGGAGGAAAATTCCTTCTTCAGAGGATTTGAACGCATGTGAAAGCAGCAGGGAGAAGAAAATCCCAAAAAGTGTGGGTGCAAGAACACAGCCCTGTTTCACACCACTCAGGATAGGAAAGGGCTCTGATGAGGAGCCACCATGTTGAATTGTGCCTTTCATATTGTCATGGAATGAGGTGATGATACTTAGTAGCTTTGGTGGACATCCGATCTTTTCTAGTAGTCTGAAGAGACCACCTCTGCTGACGAGGTCAAAGGCTTTGGTGAGATCAATGAAAGCAATGTAGAGGGGCATCTGTTGTTCACGGCATTTCTCCTGTATCTGACGAAGGGAGAACAGCATGTCAATAGTCGATCTCTCTGCACGAAAGCCACACTGTGCCTCAGGGTAGACGCGCTCGGCCAGCTTCTGGAGCCTGTTCAGAGCGACTCGAGCAAAGACTTTCCCCACTATGCTGAGCAGGGAGATTCCACGGTAGTTGTTGCAGTCACCGCGGTCACCTTTGTTTTTATAGAGGGTGATGATGTTGGCATCGCGCATGTCCTGGGGTACTGCTCCCTCGTCCCAGCACAGGCATAGCAGTTCATGTAGTGCTGAGAGTATAGCAGGCTTGGCACTCTTGATTATTTCAGGGGTAATGCTGTCCTTCCCAGGGGCTTTTCCGCTGGCTAGGGAATCAATGGCATCACTGAGTTCCGATTTGGTTGGCTGTATGTCCAGCTCATCCATGACTGGTAGAGGCTGGGCTGCATTGAGGGCAGTCTCAGTGACAGCATTCTCCATGGAAATTATGACGCGATTAGGCAAGATTTAGGATGTGTAGGATGGGGAAGGAAACTGCAGGGGATGGGCACAAACGAAATGTGGAGCTTATTCAAGGAGCAGCTAATGCGTGTCCTTGATAAGTATGTACCTGTCAGGCAGGGAGGAAGTTGTCGAGCAAGGGAGCCGTGGTTTACTCAAGAAGTTGAAGCGCTTGTCAAGAGGAAGAGGGCGGCTTATGTTAGGATGAGACGTGAAGGCTCAGTTAGGGCGATAGAGAGTTACAAGCTAGCCAGGAAGGATCTAAAGGGAGGGCTAAGAAGAGCAAGGAGAGGACACGAGAAGTCATTGGCGGATAGGATCAAAGAAAACCCTAAGGCTTTCTATAGGTATATCAGGAATAAACGAATGATAAGAGTTAGAACAGGGCCAATCAAGGATAGTAGTGGGAAGTTGTGTGCGGAATCAGAGGAGATAGGGGAAGCGTTAAATGAATATTTTTCGTCAGTATTTACAGTAGAGAAAGAAAATGTTGCCGAGGAGATTACTGAGATACAGCCTACTAGGCTAGATGGGATTGAGATTCACAAGGAGGAGGTGTTAGCAATTTTGGAAAGAGTGAAAATAGATAAGTCCCCTGGGCCAGATGGGATTTATCCTAGGATTCTCTGGGAAGCCAGGGAGGAGATTGCAGAGCCGTTGTTGTTGATCTTCAAGTCGTCATTGTCGACAGGAGTAGTGCCGGAGGACTGGAGGATAGCAAATGTTGTCCCCTTGTTCAAGAAGGGGAGTAGAGACAGCCCTGGTAATTATAGACCTGTGAGCCTTACTTCGGTTGTGGGTAAAATGTTGGAAAAGGTTATAAGAGACAGGATTTATAATCATCTTGAAAAGAATAAGTTCATTTGCGATAGTCAGCACGGTTTTGTGAAAGGTAGGTCGTGCCTCACAAACCTTATTGAGTTTTTCGAGAAGGTGACCAAACAGGTGGATGAGGGTAAAGCCGTGGATGTGGTGTATATGGATTTCAGTAAGGCGTTTGATAAGGTTCCCCACGGTAGGCTATTGCAGAAAATACGCAAGTATGGGGTTGAAGGTGATTTAGAGCTTTGGATCAGAAATTGGCTAGCTGAAAGAAGACAGAGGGTGGTGGTTGATGGCAAATGTTCATCCTGGAGTTTAGTTACTAGTGGTGTACCGCAAGGTTCTGTTTTGGGGCCACTGCTGTTTGTCATTTTTATAAACGACCTGGATGAGGGTGTAGAAGGGTGGGTTAGTAAATTTGCGGATGACACGAAGGTCGGTGGAGTTGTGGATAGTGTCGAAGGGTGTTGTAGGGTACAGAGGGACATAGATAGGCTGCAGAGCTGGGCTGAGAGATGGCAAATGGAGTATAATGCGGAGAAGTGTGAGGTGATTCACTTTGGAAGGAGTAACAGCAATGCAGAGTACTGGGCTAATGGGAAGATTCTTGGTAGTGTAGATGAGCAGAGAGATCTTGGTATCCAGGTACATAAATCCCTGAAAGTTGCTACCCAGGTTAATAGGGCTGTTAAGAAGGCATATGGTGTGTTAGCCTTTATTAGTAGGGGGATCGAGTTTCAGAGCCACGGGGTCATGATGCAGCTGTACAAAACTCTGGTGAGGCCGCACCTGGAGTATTGCGTGCAGTTCTGGTCACCGCATTATAGGAAGGATGTCGAAGCTTTGGAAAGGGTGCAGAGGAGATTTACTAGGATGTTGCCTGGTATGGAAGGAAGGTCTTACGAGGAAAGGCTGAGGGACTTGGGGTTGTTTTCGTTAGAGAGAAGGAGGAGGAGAGGTGACTTAATAGAGACATACAAGATAATCAGAGGGTTAGATAGGGTGGATAGTGAGAGTCTTTTTCCTCGGATGAGGATGGCAAACACGAGGGGACATAGCTTTAAGTTGAGGGGTGAAAGATATAGGACAGATGTCAGAGGTAGTTTCTTTACGCAGAGAGTAGTAGGGGCGTGGAACGCCCTGCCTGCAACAGTAGTAGACTCGCCAACTTTAAGGGCATTTAAGTGGTCATTGGATAGACATATGGATGTAAATGGAATAGTGTAGGTCAGATGATCGGCGCAACATCGAGGGCCGAAGGGCCTGTACTGCGCTGTAATATTCTAATATTCTAATTCTAATTCTAGGTAGTGCTCAACCCAGCGGTCCATCTGTTTGCGTTGGTCAGTGATTATGTCCCCCGATTTAGATTTGAGGGGGGTGATCTTCTTGATGGTTGGCCCAAGGGCTCTCTTCATGCCATCATACATTCCTCTGATGTTTCCGGTGTCTGAGGACAGCTGAATATGACTGCATAGGTGTTGCCAGTAGTCGTTTGCGCAACGCCTAGCTGTTCTTTGTGCAGTACTTCTGGCTGCTTTAAGTGCTGCGGATGTTAAATCGCTGGGGGCTTTCTTGTAGTTCAAGAGTGCAATGCGCTTAGCGGCTATGACAGGTTCCAGCTCTTCATTATGAGATTGAAACCAGTCTGCATTTCTCTTCGCACTTTTGCCGTAGGTGGTCAAAGCTGACTCATAGATGGCGTCTCTGATGTGGGCCCACTTGGTCTCAGCATCCCCTGTGGGAGTGTTTTGAAGGGCTGCTACAAGTGAATTTAGAAATTTTTGTAACAGCTGTGGGTGAGAAATTCTGCACGTGTTGATGCGCGGGTGGCCCTTCTGCTTGGAATGATGCAACTCCTTTGGTCTGAGTCTAACCTTGCTGCACACCAGGGAGTGGTCGGTGTCGCAGTCCGCACTGTGGAAGCTGCGTGTGATTTGAACACTGTTTAAGGCGGCTCGCCTTGTGGCAATGAAGTCTAGCTGGTGCCAACGACGTGATCTTGGGTACGTCCATGAAACCTGGTGACAGGGTTTAGTGTGAAAGAACGAGTTGGTGTGATGCAGAGGTTATGATAGGTACACAACTCAAGCAGTCTCTGTCCGTTCTCATTCATCCTTCCAACGCCATAGCGCCCAAGGCAGGATCCCCTCTAGGGTTATTGAAAATGACCAGGCATCCAACTTACAGGTGAGGGGCTTTTGACTTACTTCTGCTATTGCAAAGTTAGTGGAGGTGCTGTGGATAGTTTTCTGGAGGTTGTGCTGTGAGCAGCTGCAGTCATTCAGGGAGGACAGAGGATTTAGTGACCCAACTCTAGACGAGGTATGGGGACTGTAGTTACAGTGTCTCTGGGTCCGTAACATGATCAACAAATAGAGCAGAGGTTGCAGATAGGGGAAGGTCTGTAAAGAGGGAGGAGGAGGGGGCTCTGCCCTACCCACCCCGGGTTTTCCAAGAGCACTATTCCTACCTACACCTAGCACAGGAGCAGTGTGTGAGGTGACTGTGATTCAATAAGGATGTGGTCACAGAGCTGTGTCACCTCCTGTAACACGACCTGGAGCCTCACACCAGGGTGAGGACGGAGCTGTCCGTAGCCGTTAAGGTCACAGTTTCATTAAACTTCTATGTATCTGGATCTTGCCAGGCAGCAGCGGGCGACGTATCCATTATCTCTCTCTATGCTGTTCATTGATGTATCTGCTGGTTAATGGAGGCCATCTATGTCGGGTGAGGTGAATATTTCATTTTCACCCTCCGCAGGGTGAAGCAGGGTGAGAGGCCCCGTGGCATTGTCAGGGTAGCGGGATTCCTAATGGCTCTGCACGGCCCGAATGTCAATGGGGAGAGGTACAGGAGCTGAAAGAAATCTCACTCCATTAATGTACAGTTGGTGTGTGAGCATGCCCAGTACATCATGTTGGTGAATGTCCACTATCCTGGCAGCAGCCACCATACCTTCATTCTGAAGCAGGCAGCCGGTCCCAACACTTCGGGCCTCTATGCAGAACCAGAATGTGGCTCCTCGGAGACAATGCCTACCTCACTCTGTACATGACTCATAATTCTACCCCCAACATCAATGCCAACCAACCGCATGAAAATAACCTGTATATAACGTGAGCAATGGAGTCACCAGGAACATGGTGGAACAGACCATCGGTGTGATGAAGCAATGCTTCCGATGTCTGAACCGCTCGGGGGGAGCTCTCCAGTACTCACTGGAGCAGCTGTCTAAGTTCATGGTGTTCTGCTGCACCCTTCATATCATCATGATCATGAGGACAGTCATTGGCACCAGGAATCCGGAGGCTACCTCAGGAGGAGGAGTGAGGGAGGATATTTCCTGGATGCCTTCGACCCGGACAGGCTGTAGGAGAGTCACTGCTCAGAGTCCATTTCCCATAGGACAACTTCCCTTTCCCACCATGGATCCCCAATTCTCCACCATTACACCCATCTGAGACGCACCATCACAGTGTCCCCCTGGTTACTATCCTGCAATAAAAATCACCAATAAAAATCTTTTCATTAACATCTTTATCCAACAACACATCCAATTATACAATCAAAACTGAACTATTCACCCTTGGGTATTCCCTTCGTGCCTGTCTTGTGGGTTCCCTCGACCTGTCCAGTGCTCCTACACAGTGTTTCCCCAGTGACTGCAGCATGGCTAATGGAAGGCTGCTGACTTTTACTGGGCTGACTGCTGATGGCCTTGAAGGACGTCCTCGAGCAGCTCTGGGCCTTGAGGGATTCAAGACTACACCACCTCGACATGGGCAGCAGCAGCCTGGGCTGGCTGATGGGTAACAGCAAGGACACTGGTGGCGTGACAGTGAAGGGATAACAAATACTGTCATCCTGAGAGAGGACAGCAGGTTCATGCTCCACGCAGACACTGTCACTGCCACGGGGCAACACCTCAGTAATCCTAGTAATCCACTGGATCACAGATTGCTGGACTGCTGTGAGAGCCTGCAAACCCCTTTGAACACTGAGATCCTCAGCCTTGACGACAGCAGTCTGAGCCTGCCTGGCAGCAAGCACGGATGTCATGACCTCAGCCTGACCTTCCACTGCAGCATCGAGACTAGATTTTTTTACATTTAGATTTAGATTTCAATATACAGCACCGAAACAGGCCCTACGGCCCACCGAGTCTGTGCTTACCATCAACCAGCCGTTTATACTAATCCTACACTAATCCCATATTCCTACCACATCCCCACCTGTTCTTATATTCCCCTACCACCTACCTATACTAGGGGCAATTTTGTAATGGACAAGTTACCTATCAAACTGCAAGTCTTTTGGTGGTTGGAGGAACCCGGAGCACCCGGAGGAAACCCACGCAGACACAGGGAGAAGTTGCAAACTCCACACAGGCAGTACCCAGAATTGAACCCGGGTCGCTGGAGCTGTGAGGCTGCGGTGCTTACCACTGCGGCACTGTGCTGACGTTGGGTGTCTGCCGCCTGTGCTGCAGTGGAAGCTGAGACAATGGTCACCAGACACTGTATCACGGCTTGGTCCACTAGTGCTGTCATGGAGTTAGTGACTACTTCCACAGGGGAAAGAATGGGCTTCAAGCTCTGTACAATGTCCTGTGCCATGTTGGAGCCGGACTCCTCCATGTTCCTTGATAGTGACAATAAACTGTCTGACAGGCCTGTCAATGGACAAAGTATCTCAGTGTACATGTCCATCAGCATTCTCCTGTATGCTGTTCCAGCAATGTTCACATCTGAGTCCTGTGTATTATAACTCGTTTGTGACCTCGCCCTCTGGTGAGCTGACACATGAACTATCCTTTCCCCCTGGCCTGGCTGTAGCTCCCTCGTGCTCGGTGACTCACCACGTGTAGATTCTGACTCTATACCAGCCTCTAAAGCACACACAGTGTAAGTATTTCAACTGTTGGCTGTGAGTATTAGACCAAGTGCTGGGGCTTCGCCATCAGTGCTGTGCTGCTGCTCTCTCCCTGTCTCCTGGATCTGCTGTGACTGGGAAGCTGGCAGTTTTGGGTTATCATTGGAAAGTATAAAATCAGAAGGGGAGGGTTGTGGTGAGGGATTGGGAATGGGATGGAAAGCAGGAGGATAACGGCCCCACCATCTGCAGCTTGTATATCATCCCAGACAGCAGGATGAGGGGGAGGTGGGAGTTAAGAAGGGACATAAGGCAGGAACATAGCATCATCCTGAATACTTTCGGTGATGCCAGATGCTACGGGCTCTGTCACAGCCGGACCCATGATGTGGAGCATCATCACCTCCCTCAGGCTCAGGGGTTGAAGGTCTGCCTGGTCCCCGCCGGTTCACTGCTGCTCTCTATGATTATGGGCCACCTTGTCCTGTAAGAGAGAGGGCAGAATGTCAGTGATTGTGTTGCACTGTGTTTGAGTGATGTGCCTGCCAAAGCTGAATAGCTGGAGATATGTGGAGACGGTGAGATGTGGGTGTGAGACTGGTATCAGGGGAAGGTATGTGAGGGTGAGGTGGAGTATGTGAATGTTGGGTGCGAGTCCTGAGTGTTAAGGACTGCTGATGGGTGAGTGATGGGTGTGTGGTACATTGAGCAGTGTGAGAGGTTGGTTGTGTTGGGGGTAGGAGATGCCATGTGGAGATGAATTCCATGACATTGACCCGTGTGAGCTCATTAAACTTCTCTGGCTCTGTTGTTAGGTCGTCGGGGCCATACTTCATGCATGCACCTCCCTGGCCTCCTGCTCCCATTCCCTTCGGAGTGCATTCCTTGAAGGTCTCCACACCACCCTACAGAAACATGGGCACTCTTCTCCTATCACCCTCCATGACTAAGGCGTCTAGCAACACTAAAATAAAAGCAAAATACTGCGGATGCTGGAAATCTGAAACAAAAACAAGAAATGCTGGGATCACTCAGCAGGTCTGGCAGCTTCTGCGGAAAGAGAAGCAGAGTTAACGTTTCAGAAATGTTAACTCTGCTTCTCTTTCCACAGATGCTGCCAGCCCTGCTGAGTGATTCCAGTATTTCTTGTTTTTGCCTCGAGCAACACATCCGTGAAGCGCACAGCCGTCTCCCCGTCCTAGTACTCCATTTACCTTGTCTCCAATAGCATCATTCACAGTCAGCAGCAGCAGCCTCCCGTGATTCAGTGCCGCTTCCCTTCAGGAGGGACAGACAGCCTTTAAAAGCTGAATGCTGGCTGAAAGACGAGCCAGGCTCACACACAGTTAGGTCCCTGTTAAGCGTGCAGACAGACAGCAGCGCGGGACACCATGGGCGATACGAAGAATTCATGGAAATGAGGAGACAGCAGGAGCTTTGTGTGTCATCTGCCTCAACAGGAATGGACACAGGCAGATCATGATCACTTTGCCCAAAAAGCGATGAAAACCTGATTTTCTCGTTCTTGCTATTTCCCTTTCCATCTTTCACATTTACTCCCTATCTCTCCCTCTTTTCACTTTCTGTCTCTTTCTCATAGAATCAGAGATTGATGCACCACAGAAGGAGGTCTGTCGGCCCATTGTGTCAGTGCTGTCCCTTTGAAAGAGCTATCTAATTAGTTCCACGCCCCCTCCCCTTTCCCCAGACTCCTGCGTGTTTTCTCCTTTTCAAGTATTTGTTAAATTCCCTTTTGAAAGATATTATTGAATCTGCTTCCACCATGTTTTCAGGCAGTGAATTCCAGATCCCAACAACTCACTGTGTAAGAAAATTCTCTTCATTTCACCTCTGGTTCTTTGTCAATTACCTTCAATCTGTGTCTTCTTAATATTGAATTTTCTGACACTGGAAACCGTTTCACATTAATTCCCCTATGAAAACCGCTCATGATTTTGAATTCTATTTGAAATCTCTTACCCTTCACTGCTCTAAAGAGAACAATCCCAGCTTTTCCAATCTCTCCATGCAACTGAATTCCCAGATCCCTGCTACCATTCCAGTAAATCACCGCTGTATCTTCAGTAAGTCCTTGACATCCTTACCAAAGTATGGTGATCAGAATTGGACACAATTCTCCAGCTGGGACCTAACCAATGATGTATAAAGATCAGCAGTTCCTCCTGAGTTTTATTACTCTGATTCTCTCTCTCTCCAACACCAAGGACACTGCATGTTACCTTCAAAGATCTGTGTGTGGACATGCCAGGTCTCTCTAATCCTGCACCCTCTTTATAATGGTATCATTTAGATTATATTGTTTTTCCACATGCTTCCTACCCAAATGTCTCACTTCACACTTCACTGAGATAAATTACATCTGCCATGTTTCTGCCCATTTTACCAGTAAGTCTCTGTCTTCCTGAAGTTTGTTAATATCCTTCTCACTGTTTATTAACATTTCTGAGCTTCCATCCATCTGAAAAGTTTGACATTGTCCCGGCTCTACACAACCCAACAGCAATAACAAACAGCAACAGTGATCCCGACTGTGACACTGGGGAATCCCACAGTGTACGTCCCTCCAGACTGAACAATAACCATTCTCCAATACTCTCTGCTTTCTGTCACTGACTTAATTTCCTGCATGCTGGCATTGTAAATAAAGGAACAGTCGCCCATTTATGTAACGTGTTTCATGACCACTGCATGTCCCAAAGTGACGTCCAATTAATAAATACTTCTTAATGTTTAGTCAGTCTTATAATGTAGGAAACCGGGCAGCCAATTTCTACACAGCAAGATCCCACAAGTAACAATGTGATGATGATCAGATCTGTTTTTGTGATGTTGAATGAAGGGTAAATACTGACCAGGACACTGGGGAGAATTCCCCTGCTCTTTGAAATAATCCCATGGGATCTTTAACATCCACCTGGGAGGGCAGTCGTGGCCTTGGTTTAACGTTTCATTCTAAAGATGGCACCTCTCACAGTGCAACACTCCCTCAGTACTGCACTGCAGTGTCAGCCTTGATTCTTGTGATCAAGTCCTGCACTGACACTTGATCCACGAAGCTTGTGACTGAAAGGGGAGAGAGCTACAAACTGAGCCAAGGCTGACATTGGTCCTTTAATCCCATGTGTTTCTAATTTGGTAACACGGCTGCTTTGTGGTAGTTTATCAAAAGCCTGGTGAAAGGATAGGAATATTGGGAAAGTGCAAGGAGTAACAATCATAGAATTATCGAATAGCACAGACTGAATGAGGTCATTCGGCCCATCAAGTCAGTGCTGGCCCTTTCAAAGAGCCAGTAAGTCCCACTCCCTGACTCTTTCGCTATATTCTTGCACTTTTTTCTGCTTCAGATATTTATCCAATTCCATTTTGGGATCTATTATTGAATCAGTATCCATCAGCCTATCAGGCAGTGCAGTCCAAATCCAAACCACTCTGAAACAAAAATCCAATCGCCTTAAATCTGTGTCTCTGGTTAGCGGCCCCTTGGACACTGAAAACAGTTTCTCTTTATTTAATTTATCTTATCCCTTCCTAATGTTAAACACCTCAATCAAGTCTCCTCTGAAAGTTCTCTGCTCTAAGCAGAACAACCCCAGCTACATAACTGTAATCGCTCATGCCTGGACAAATTCTAGTAAAACAGTTCTTTACCCTCTCCGAAGGCTTCATGTCCTTCCTAAAGTGTGGTTCCCGGTATTTGACACAAGACTCCAGGTGCAGCTAAATTAGTATTTTATATATGGTTGGCATAATGGCCTTGCTTTTGCTCTTTCTTCCTCTATTTATCAAACCTCGGATCCCACATATTTATTAACGGTTTCGTTAACCTTTCCTACCACCTTCAAAGATTTGTGTACAAACACCCCAGGTGTCTCTGTTATTTCACTACCTTTACAGTTGTACCATATAACTTGTATTTTCTCCCCTCATTCATCTTTCCAAAATGTATTGCCTCACACATCTGCAATGTCAATTAAATATTGAGACGATTGAAGCCATTGTTTTCTGCCTCTGTTCCAAACATTTTAAGAGACAGAAAACGTTAGTGGGGGTTGTGTAATTAGAGACGCATGCGAGAAAGGAACATCTGTAATTATGGGTGACTTTAATCTGCGTATAGATTGGTCAAATCAAATTTGTCACATCACTGTAGAGTAGGAAATCCTGGAGTGTGTACGAAATTGTTTTCTGGACCAATACGTTGAGGAACCAACTAGAGAACTGGCCATCCGAGACTGGGTATTGTGTAATGAGAGAGGAATAATTGACAATCTAGTTGTGTGAAATCCCTTGGAGATGAGCGACCATGATATTCTCGAATTCTTAATCAAGATGGAGAGTGACCTCGCTGAATCTGAGACTAGGGTCCTGAACATTAATAAAGGAAACTCTGAAGGTATGAGGCACGAGTTGGCAATGATGGATTGACTAATGTTACCTGAAGGGATGATGGTGGATGGGCAATGGCAAATATTCAAAGAGCGCATGGATGAACTGCAACAATTGTTTATTACTGTGTGGCGCAAAAGTAAAATGGGAAAGGTAGCCAAACCATGGCTTACTAGGAAAATTAGAGATAGCATTAAATTCCAGGAAGAGGCATATACATTTTCCAGAAAGAAACAACAGACCTGAGGATTGGGAGCAGTTTAGAATTCAGCAAAGGAGGTCCAAGGGATTGATTAAAAATGGAATAAAAAAGTACGAGAGTAAGCTTGTGGGGAACATAAAAACTGATTGTAAAAGTTTCTGTAGGTATGTGAAGAGGAAAAATTGGTGAAAACAAATGTAGGTCCCTTACAGTCAAACAGGGGAATTTATTATGGGTAACAAAGAAATGGCTAACCAACTAAATGCATACCTTGGTTCTGTCTTCAGAAAGGATGACACAAATATCACACCAGAAATGTTGGGGAACACAGGGTTTAGTGAGAGAGAGGAACTGAAGGAAATCAGTATTAGTGGAGAAATGGTGTTGGGGAAATTGATGGGATTGACGGCCGATAAATCCTCAGGGTCTGATAATCTACATTCCAGATTACTTAAGGAAGTGACCGTAGAAAAAGTGGATTTATTGTTGGTGATCTTCCAAGATTCTAAAGATTGGAGGGTAGCTAATGTTACCCCACTATTTAAAAAGGGAGGTAGAGAGAAAGGAGGGAATTATAGACCAGTCAGCCTGACGTCGATCGTGCGGAAAATTCTAGAGTCCATTGTCAAAGATTTTATCGCAGAGCACTTGGAGAACAGTGGTAGAATCGGACAGAGTCATCATGGATTTACGAAAGGGAAATCATGCTTGACAAATCTACTAGAATTCTTCTAGGATGCAACTAGTAGAGTTGATGACGGGGAGCCAGTGGGTGTGTTTATTTGGACTTTCAGAAGGCTCTCAACAAAGTCCCACATAAGAGATTAGGGTGTAAAATTAAAGCGCATGGGATTGGGGGTAGTGTATTGCGATGAATAGAAAATTGGTTGGCAGACAGGAAACAAACTGCAGGAGAAAACCGGTCTTTTTCTGAATGTCAGGCAGTGACTCGTGGGGTACCACAATGATCAGTGTTCGGGCCCCAGTTATTCACAATATACATTAATTATTTAGATGAGGGAACTAATTTTAATATCTCCAAATTTTCAGATGAGACAAAACTGGGTGGGAGGGTGAGTTTTGAGGAGGATGCAAAGAGGCTTTAGGGTGATAGAGACAGGTTGAGTCAGTGGGCAAATGCATGGCAGATGCAGTATAATGTGGATAAATATGAGGTTATCTACTTTCGTAGCAAAAACAGGAAGGCAGATAATCTGAATGGCTATAAACTGCGAGAGGGTAAAATGCAACGAGACCTGGATGTTCTCGGACACCAGTCACTGAAGGTAAGGATGCAGGTGCAACAAGCAGAAAAAAAGGCAAATGGTATTATGGCCAGTGACTCTGCTATTGCCACCATTCCTTCTCTCAGCAACCATTATTCTTCCCAACCATAATAAAAGCAAAATGTTCCGCTTTGCGGAACATCGAAAAAGTGACCGCTTTGCGGAACATCGAAAAACCGTGATGCCACAACCAGTCGCATCTTCCCCTCCCTTCCCCTGTCAGCATTCCGAAGGGATCGTTCCCTCCGCGACACCCTGGTCCACTCCTCCATTACCCCCACCACCTCGTCCCCGTCCCAGGGCACCTTCCCTTGCAATCGCAGGAGGTGTAATACCTGCCCATTTACCTCCTCTCTCCTCACTATCCCAGGCCCCAAACACTCCTTTCAGGTGAAGCAGCGATTTACTTGTACTTCTTTCAATGTAGTATACTGTATTCACTGCTCACAATGTGGTCTCCTCTACATTGGGGAGACCAAGCGCAGACTGGGTGACCGCTTTGCGGAACATCTCTGCTCAGTCCGCAAGCAGGACCCTGAGCTTCCGGTTGCTTGCCATTTCAACACTCCCCCCTGCTCTCATGCTCACATCTCTGTCCTGGGATTGCTGCAGTGTTCCAGTGAACATCAACGCAAGCTCGAGGAACAGCATCTCATCTACCGATTAGGCACAGTACAGCCTGCCGGACTGAACATTGAGTTCAATAATTCCAGAGCATGACAGCCCCCCACTTTACTTTCTTTTTCAGTCATTTTTAGTTATTTTTTCTTCCTTTTTTTTGCATTCCTTTTTACATTGTTTACAATCTTTTTTTGCATTTATTTCATTTCATCTTAGTTTGTTCAGTTTGCTTACCCACTGTTTTTTTCAGGTTGTTTTTCTTCAGGTTTGCACTTGCTGATGTTCAATATTCAATATATTCACACCTAATCTGTACTAATGCTTTGTCTTTCAACACACCATTAACATATTGTTTGCCTTTGCTCCGTGACCTTTTGGTCAGCTATGTGGCCTGGTCCAATCTGCACCTTCTCCTTTGTTATCTCTTGCCCAACCCCCACCTCACTTGTTTATAATCTGTGACTTTTCTAATATTTGTCAGTTCCGAAGAAGGGTCACTGACCCGAAACGTTAACTCTGCTTCTCTTTCCACAGATGCTGCCAGACCTGCTGAGTGAATCCAGCATTTCTTGTTTTTGTTTCATTCTTCCCAACCAGACTGGGTAAATGGTCGGGTTTATTGTGGTAAAAAAAATGATTGGATTGAAAAGGGTTAACTGAATCTGTTTGTTCAGTGACTGTAATTAATGTCAGTCTCCATGGACCCTAATTGTGTCACTGGAAGTTTTCCATCTTCTATTAATAAGGGATTCCTTTCAATGTGTTATATCATAGTGTCAGCGGGAAAATTAGCACTAACAGAGATCAGCAGCTTCCGAGAGAGAGCGAGGAAAGATCAGAAACTGAGGACAATAGATCGGAATGTGATAACAATGGATCAGAATCTGAGAACAATAGATTGGAATGTTACAACAATGGACAAGGGTTTATCCTCGGAACTTTACTATCTTTCCACAAATTATGATCGGTACTCATTAAACACGCGTATCTATCGTGCACTCAAGATTATTCAATACATTTACTATCCGATCCTGGCTGCTATTTGTGTCCCTTGTAAGTCTCTCTATTAATCTATTAATTCTATAAACCATGTTTAACTGCATTACTGCTCCTGTCATTTACTCTGCCCTTCTTGCTGCCGTTGTATTCCTGGTGAATATCCCCAGCTATCAGCTCCATAAACCATTGTGAACTGTATTACAGTTCTCGTAATTTACTCTCTCTCTTTGCTGCTGTTGCTGTCTCTATTTCAGGCTAGGAGATCTGTAAACCCTGTTTCACTTCAATGTTGTTTTGCACTGTAAATTTTGGGAAGACTGTAGCTAATGTCATTGGTCTCCATCACAAACTCCATCCCCTATCTGGGAAACACATACTCCACGCTGCCCAATATCCGAGGCTCAACCAGACAGTTTACAACTTCTGTGTTATATTAAAACCTGAGCTGAGTTCATCTCCATATTCGCTCCATCACCAACCCTACCTACTACCACCTCTGTAATATCACCCATCTCCACCTCTGCCTCAGCCCATTTGCTGCATAAACCCTCATCCGTGTCATTGTTAAATCCACACTTGACTATTCCAATTCTATCCTGGTCACCCTCCCAGTTATAAAACTCCATAAACCACAGCCCATACAGAACGCTGCTGCCAGTATCCTAACTCACACCAAATCCTGATCACCCTAAACCCCTGTGCTCACTGATCTACATTGGCTCCCAGTCTGGCAGCACCTTAATTTTAATATTCTTATTCTTGTGTTTGAATCCCTCCATGACCTCACCCCTCTAATTAGTCCCATTCCCCTCTCCATTCCCATATTCATGAAAATCTTTTGACTTCAATCTTTTTCAGTTCTCCTTTTAAAGTGAATTTCTTTCCCTCTGTATCTGAGCCGATCCAAGATTTTAGACTTTACAACACTACTGGTGCTGACGGTACAGAAGCTGTAATCCATAAAGAGATGTGAAATTCTACTGTGGCCTGCACAATACCCCATGCTGGGCAGAGCTCCAGCCCAGTTGTATCATTTATGTGCTGTTAGTGTAGCCTTCACAGCCGGCCAGTTCCAGTGTGGCCTGCAAAATGCACCATGTTGTGCAGGGTTCCAGCTCAATCGTACCATGTATGTGTTGTTTCTTTGAGGGTGGTTTTGAATTTAATATCAATGTACCACTCCAGCAGCTTTGATGGACGTCGTTGAAACTTGGGCTGTGCATGTCCACTGACCGCATGTGTTAGTCACTCTCAGCTGAACATACATTCAGCAGCACGAGGAACCCCCTCTGGTATTATTTAAAAGGACCAGGCATCCAACTTACAGTTGACGGGCTTTTGACTTACTTCTGCTATTGTAAAGTTAGTGGTGGTGCTGTGGATGGTTTTCTGGAGGCTGTGTTGTGAGCCGTTGCAGACATTCAGGGAGGACAGAGGATTTCGTGACCCAAGACTGGACAATGAATAGGGACTGTACTTACGGTGTCTCTGGGCTATGACATGACCAACAAATGGAGCAGAGGCTGCAGAGAGAGGAAGCTCTGTAAAGTGGGAGGAGGAGCGGGCTGTGCCCTACTCACCCCGGATTTTCCAAGAGCACTTTTCCTACCTAAACCTAACCCAGGAGCAGTGTGTGAGGTGACTCTGATTCAATAAGGAGGTGGTCATATAGCAGTGTCACTTCCTGTAACACGACCTGGAGCCTCACACCAGGGTGAGGATCGAGCTGTCAGTGTAGGTTTAGGTCACAGTTTCATCGAACTTCTGTGTATCTGGATCTTTCCAGAGAGGAGCAGGAGACATATCCAACATAGAGTCACAGAGAGTGATAGAGATATTTACGACACAGAAGGTGGCCATTCAGCCCCTCTGCGACAGCTCTCTCTGGAACAATTCAGTCAGTCCCAATCCCCCGCTCAATCCCCATATCCCTGCAAGTTCCTTTCCTTCAGGTGTCCATCCAGTTTCCTTTTGAAATCATTGATTGTCTCAGCTTCCACTACCCTCATGGGCAGTGAGTTCCAGCTCATTACTATCCACTGTGTAAAAAAGTTCTTCCTCATATTCCCCCTGCATCTCCTACCCAAAACCTTCCATTTGTGTCCCCCTAGTCTGTGTTTCATCAGTTAATGGGAGCAGTTTTTCCTTGTCGATCGTATCTAAGCCTATCATAATCCTGTAAACCTATATCAAATCTCTCTCAATTTCCTTTACTCCAGGGAGAACAACCCCATCTTCTCCAAACTAACCTTGTAACTAAAACCTCCATCCGTGGAACCATTCTGGTCAATCTCCTCTGCACCCTCTCAGGGACCTTCACATCCTTCCTAAAGTGTGGCGACCAGAACTGGACATAGTTCTCTAGGTGGGGCCTAACCAAAGCTTTATAACGTTCCAGCATAACTTCCCAGCTTTTGTATCTTTGTCTCTGATGATGAAACTCAAGATCTGATATGCTTTGTGTTGGAGAAAATCCAGACTGTGCCCAATTGGCGAACAAATTCTCTGGACTCAGACGTTGGGAACAAACACTTTATTGCATGATATCATGGGGGAGCACACCTTACCTAAAGGCGGTCCAGTGCTACTCCCAAGAGCTACAGATCGCCGTCGACTTATATAGTATAACAGAGGCAGAGCTAACAATTTCACAATTAGATAAACGCCCACAAGATGATCACGACATCGCCTACGTGACTGTGCGCCACGCAGAGTCTGAGGTCTGCAAAACATCAGTCTCAACAATAACAAGCTAGTTCCTTAATTCAATGCCCACTCCAGATACTATATCTGGCCGTTACTTCTGGCTAGGTTGCACAAACATGATAAAAGCGGAAGAGTCAGCAACGAACAGTCTGTGTTCACTTCCCCAAAATCCATCATGAGCTCTGTCCCTTCCTAAGACAGTGGGTTGTGGTCAGTTGTTCTGTCTACATTTTATGACCGTTGGTTAGGTTAGCTACAAGCTGCGTCCTGTTTTTCCATTTCTACAAAGTTAAGTAATAATTAGCAAAGCTCAGAAAATTCTCCAACACTTTGCTAAACAGCCTCCTAATATGTCCTGCCACATTCAAAGATCAATTCATATGGAGGCCCAGGTCCCTCTGATCCTGCACAATCTTTAGAACTGTGTCATTCAGCCTACATTGCTTTCCTATTCCTTCTGATGAAATACATCACCTCACATTCCTCTGTATTAAATGCTACCTGTCCCTTCTCTGTCCATTCTGTCAGCCTATCTATGTCCTATCTATGCCCAAAGGAAAAGGAAGCATTTTTAAGGGCTGGAAGGCTAGGAACAGATGAAGCACTTGAGAAATATGAATACAGTAGGAAGGAACTTAAGCAAGGAGTTAGGTGGGCTACAAGGGGTCATGAAAAGTCATTGGCAAACAGGATTAAGGAAAGTCCCAAGGCTTTTTATACGTAGATTAAAGAGCAAGAGGGTAACCAGGGAAAGGGTTTGCCCACTCAAGGACAGAGAGGGAATCTATCCGTGGAGCCAGAGGAAATGGGCGAGGTGCGAAATGAGTACTTTGCATCAGTATTCACCAAGGAGAAGGACTTAGTGGATGATGAGCCTAGGAAAGGGAATGGAGATAGTCTCAGTCATCTCATTATCAAAAGGGAGGAGGTGTTGGGTGTCTTGAAAAACATTAAGGTAGATAAGTCCCCAGGGCCTGTTGGGATCTACCCTAGAATACTGAGGGAGGCAAGGGAAGAAATTGCTGGGGCTTTGACAGAAATCTTTGCATCCTCATTGGCTACAGGTGAGGTCCCAGAGGACTGGAGAATAGCCAATGTTGTTCCTTTGTTTAAGAAGGGAGGCAAGGATAATCCAAGAAATTATAGGCCGGTGAGCCCTATGTCAGTGGTAGGGAAACTATTAGAGAGGAGTCTTCGGGACAGGATTTACTCTCATTTGGAAACAAACGAACTTATTAGCGAGAGACAGCATGGTTTTGTGAAGGGGTGGTCGTGTCTTACTAATCTGATTGAGTTTTTTGAGGAAGTGACGAAGGTGATTGATGAGGGAAGGGCGGTGGAAGTTGTCGGTATGGACTTTAGTAAAGCCTTTGACAAGGTCCCGCATGGCAGACTGGTGCAAAAGGTGAAGTCACACGGGATCAGAGGTGAGCTGGCAAGATGGATACAGAACTGGCTTGGTCACAGAAGACAGAAGGTAACAGTGGATGGGTGTTTTTCTGAATGGAGAGATGTGATTTGTGGTGTTCCGCAGGGATCAGTGCTGGGAACTTTCCTGTTTGTAGTATATATAAATGATTTGGAGGAAATTGTAGCTGGTCTGATTAGTAAGTTTGCGGATGACACATAGGTTGGTGGAATTGCGGGTAGTGATGAGGATACAGCAGGATATAGATCGGTTGGAGACTTGGGTGGAGAAATGGCAGATGGAGTTTAATCTAGACATATGTGTGGTAATGCATTTTGGAAGGTCTAATGCAGGTGGGAGGTATACTGTAAATGGCAGAAACCTTAGGAGCATTGACAGGCAGAGATCTGGGCGTACAGGTCCACAAATCACTGAAAGTGGCATCGCAGGTGGATAAGGTAGTCAAGAAGGCAGACGGCATGCTTATCGTCATTGGTCTGGGCATAGAGTATAAAAATTGGCAAGTCATGTTGCAGCTGTACAGAACCTTAGTTAGGCCACACTTAGAATATTGCTTGCAAGTCTGGTCGCCATACTACGAGAAGGATGTGGAGGCTTTGGAGCCGGTACAGAGGAGGTTTTCCAGGATATTGCCTGGTCTGGAGGGCATTAGCTATGAGGAGAGGTTGAAAAAACTCAGATTGTTTTCACTGGAACGACGGAGGTGGAGGGGCGACATAATAGAGGTTTACAAAGTTGTGAGCGGCATGGACAGAGTGGATAGTCAGAACCTTTTTCCCAGGGTGGAAGAGTCAGTTACTAGGGGACATAGGTTTAAGGTGCGAGGGGCAAAGTTTAGAGGGGATGTTCGAGGCAAGTTTTTTACGCAGAGGGTGGTGAGTGCGTGGAACTTGCTGCCAGGGGAGGTGGTGTTAGCAGGTACGATAGCGACGTTTAAGAGACATCTTGACAAATATATGAATAGGAATGGAATAGAAGGATATGGGCCCCGGAAGAGCAGAAGGTATTAGTTTCGGCAGGCATCAAGATTGGCGCAGGCTTGGAGGGCCGAATGGCCTGCTCCTGTACTGTACTGTTCTTTGTTCTTTGCTCTGTTGCGGACGGTTTGTAGCATCCTCCCTGTTTACCACACCTGCAAGATTGGTATCTTCGGAAAATTTTGAAATTCTACTTAGCATTCCAAGATCCATGTCATTTATATATACCAACATAATAACAGTGTTCCTAAGCACTGAACCTTGGGGAACATCACTGTCTACCATCCTCCAGTCTGAAAAACAACCATTTAACACATTTCTCTTTTTCATGTCCTCTGGGCAATTTTTGATCCAATTGGATGCTATTCCATGAGGTTCAATTTTATTAACCCAGCTTTTGTGTGGTTCTTCATCAAATAATTTCATAAAATCCACGGAGACAACATCCACCATATTCCCTTCATCAACCTTCTCTGATTTTCTAAATAAATTCAATTAGTTCATCAAGCATGGTCTGCCTTTTAGAAATCCGTGCTGACAATCCTCAATTAACTCAATCTCTCCAAGTGTGTGTTGTCCTTTTTCCCTGATTAATGCTTCTAAAACCTTACTCACCACTGATGTTAAACTAACTGACCAGTAGTTGCGAGGCCTGTGTGTTGTCCATTGATAATTCTGGGAGTTGAGGGTGACCATCTATGTCATCATTTTCTCCCTCAGCAGGGAGAAGCAGGATGAGAGATCCCGTGGATTTGTCAGGACAGCGGGATTCCTGATGGTGTATGTGGCTCTGCGGCCCCCATGTCAACGGGGAGAGGTACAGGAACTGAAAGAATTCTCGGTCCATGAATGTACAGTTGGTGTGTGACCATGCCCAGTATATCATGTTGGTGAATGTCCACACCACTAACCTGGCAGCAGCCACCATACCTTCATTCTGATGCAGTCAGCCGGTTCCAGCACTTTGTCCCCCCATGCAGAACCAGAATTTGGCTCCTTGGTGATAAAAGAAACCGTTCTCTCGATGCAGCTCATGTTTCTACACCCACAAACCACCTCCCACCGCCAACCAACATCACACAATTAACATGTGCATCACGTGAGCAATGGAGTCACCAGGAACATGGTGGGACAGACCATCGGTGTGATGAAGCAATGCTTCTGACGTCTGAACCGCTCAGGGAGAGTCCATAAATAAACACTGGAGTAGGTGTTCAAGTTCATGGTGTTCTGCTGCACCCTTCATATCATCACCATCATGAGGACACAGTCATTGGCACCAGGAATCCGGAGCACACCTCAGGAGGAGGAGGAGGAGGCAGGGAGGATATTGCTTGGATGCCATCGACCCGGACAGACTGTCAGAGAGTCCCTGCTAAGATTCCAGTTCCATAGGAGAACTTCCCTTTCCCACCATGGGTTTCCCATTCTCCACCATTACACCCATCTGAGACGCCCCATCACAGCGTCCCGTTGGTCATCATACTGCCCTAAAAACCACCAACAAAAATCTTTTCATGAACATCTTTATCCAACAACACATCCAACTATACAAACAAAACTGAACTATTCACCCTTGTGTATTCCCTTAGTGCCTGTCTTGTGGTTTCCTCGACTTGCCTAGTGCTCCTACAGAGTGTTTCTCCAATGACCGCAGCATGGCTGGTGGAAGGCTTCTGACATTCACTGGGGAGACTGCAGGTGGCCTTGTAGGACATCCTCGAGCAGCTCTGGGCCTTGTGGGCTTGGATTCAGACTGCACCACATCAACATTGGCAGCAGCAGGCTGGGCTGGCTGATGGGTAACAGCAAGGACACTGGTGGAGTGACAGTGAAGGGAGAACAAATACTGTCATCCTGAGAGAGGACAGCAGGTACATGCTCCACGGGGACACTGTCACTCCCCCGGGGCGACATCTCAGCAATCCTAGTAATCTACTGGATCACAGATTGCTGGACTGCTGTGAGAGCCTGCAAACCCCTTTGAACACTGAGATCCACAGCCATGATGACAGCAGTCTGATCCTGCATGGCAGCAAACATGGATCTCATGTCCTTAGTCTGAGCTTCCACTGCAGCACTGAGACGTTGGGTGTCTGCCGTCTGTGCTGCAGTGGAAGCTGAGACAATGGTTACCAGACACTGTATTAGGGCTAAGTCCGCTAGTGCAGTCATAGAGTTAGTGACCAATTCCACAGGGGAAAGAATGGGCTTCAAGCTCTGTGAAATGCCCTGTGCCACGTTGGAGCTGGACTCCTCCATGTTCCTTGACAGTGATAACAGACTGTCTGACAGGCCTGTCAATGGACAAAGTATCTCAGTGTACATATCCATCAGCATTCTCTTGTATGCTGTTCCAGCAATATTTACATCTGAGTCCTGTGTATTATAACTCGTTTGTGACCTCGTCCTCCGGTGATCTGACACTTGAACTATCCTTTCCCTCGGCCTGGCTGCAGCTCATTCGTGCTCGGTGACTCACCACGTGCAGATTGCGACTCTATACCAGCCTCTAAGATACACGCAGTGTAAGTATTTGATCTGGTGACTATGAATTTCAGACCAAATGATGTGGCATCACTCTCAGTGTTGTGATGCTGCTCTCTCTCTCTGTCTCCTGGGTCTGCTGTGACTGGGGAGCTGGCAGCTTTGGGTTGTCATTGGAAAGTATAAAATCAGAAGAGGAGGGTTGTGGTGAGGGATTGGGGGTGGGATGGAAAGCATGAATTTATGGTCCCGCCATCTGCAGCTTGTACATCATCCCAGACAGCAGGAGGAGGGGGAGGTGGGAGTTAAGAAGAGACATAAGGCAGGTGCATAACATCATGCTGAATGCTCTCGGTGATGCCGGATGCTATGGGCTCTGTCACAGCCGGTCCCATGATGTGAGGAACCATCTCCTCCCTCAGGCTCAGGGGATAAAGGTCTGCCTGGTCCCCGTCGGTTCACTGCTGCTCTCTGTGATTGTCGGCCACCATGTTCTGTAAGAGAGAGGGCAGAATGTCAATGATTGTGTTGCACTGTGTTTGGGTGATGTCCTTGGCACAGTTGAATAGCTGCAGGAATGTGGAGTCAGTGAGAGGTGGGTGTGAGGCTGGCATCAGTGGAACGTATGTAAGAGTGAGATGGAGTATGTGATTGTTAGGTGTGAGTCCTGAGTGTTAGGGACTGCTGATGGGTGAGTGATGGGGGTGTGGTCTATTGAGCAGTGTGAGAGTTTGGTGGTGTTGGGGTTAGGAGATGCCATGTGGAGATTAATTCACTGACATTGACCACCCGTGTGAGCTCATTAAACTTCTCCTGGCTCTGCTGCCAGGTCCTCAGGGCCAGACTTCTTGGATTGACCTCCCTGGCCACCTGCTCCCATTCCCTTCGGAGGACGTTTCTTGAGGGTCTCCAGCCCACTCCACGGAAACATGGCCTCTCTCCTTTTTCAGACGCCATGACTAAGGCCTCCAACACCACATCCGTGAACAGCAGATCCCTCTCTCTGTCCTAGATTCCATTGACCTTGTCTCCAATTGCAGCATTCCCAATCAGCAACAGCAGCCTCCTGTGATTCAGCACAACTTCCCATTAAGAGGGACAGACTGCCTTGAAGAGCTGAAGCCTGGCTGAAACACGAGCCAGCCTCACACACAGTTGGGCCCCTGTTAAACTTGCAGACAGTCAGCAGATCGGGTCGCTTTGTGGTGTACAGAGAATGCATGGAAATGAGGAGGCAGCAGGACGTTTGTGTGTCACCGGTCTCAACAGGAACGGGGACGGGCAAATCATGACTCCTCTGCTGAAAAAGTGATGCAAACACGATTTTTTCGCTCTTTCTATTGACCTTTCCCTCTTTCACGTTTTTTGTCTCTCTCCCTCACGCACTTCACTCTTTGTCTCTTTCTCATAGAATTAGAGAGTGGCGCAGTACAGAAAGAGGCTATTCGGCCCATTGTGTTAGTACTGTCTCTTTGAAAGAGCTATCTAATTAGCTCCTCTCCCCTCCTCTTTCCCCAGACTCCTGTTGCCAATGTGGAAAAACCTTTCCTTCAATCTCAGTTTCTCCCTCTTGCAGCAGTCACACAGTTTCCAGCCTCTTCACACAGCCACAGTCAGCTGAACCTCGTTAACTACTCAGCACCTCCAATTAGGCAGCAGCCAACCCCAGTGCTGTACTTGTCCTATGAGTATTTAATGGGGGACAGTGTGGAGTGAGCTTTATTCTGGATCTAAGCCGTGCTTTACCTGTCATGGCAGTGTTTGATGGGGACAGTGTAGAGTGAGCTTTACTCTGCATCTAACCTGTACTGCCTCTGCCACAAACATGTGTTCATCTAAAACTCTTCTGCCTGTATATAAACTCAAAGCAAGTCCCGTTCATCCATCACTCCATTGCTCGTTGACCTACATTGGCCCCTGCTCCGGCAACATCTTGATTTGAAAACACTCATCCTCATGTTCAAACCTAACTCATTGTCAAATTCCCAGTGATGAAACTGTCTCCTCAAAATACTAAATGTTATTTTGTTTGTTAGAACCACAGGGACTGCAGTGGTTCAAGATTCACCATTTTCTCATGGTAACCAGGAATGGGGAAGTAATGCTGGCCTTGTCAGTATCACCCATCCTGAGAACAAATAGACAGGAAATAAAATAGTAATAAAATCAATGAATTTGTAATTGACGGATTGAAACCAGGCGAGGTCTGTGATCAGAGTGAGACGTCATAATCCAATAAACAAATTATCAACACAATTTATCTCACCAGCTCCTTGTATCTGTCTTTCTGCTGTTGTCTTCATCAGAAAACAAGTAACAATTAATCTCGGGATTAAAAACTACTGAATGTCAATTGTGCACATGAGATACGTACTCAATGGTTTCTGTTATCAGACAGTCAGAGAGTCACACAGCACAGGAGGAGACCATTTAACAAATCGTACCATTTCCAGCTCTTTGAAGGAAATTTTCAATGATTCCTCTCCCCTGTTCTTTTCTCCCAGTCCAGAAAATCACCCTGTTAGTATTGATCCAATTCCCATTTGAAAGTTTCTGTTAAATCTGCTTCCACAACCCTTTCAGGAAGTGAATTCCAAATCATAAACACTCGCTGTGTAAAGAAAAGAAAATCTCCTCATCTCTCCTCTGTTTGTTTGTTAATCAACATTAAACTGTGTTATTTGGTTACTGACCCTTCATCCAGTCAAACCAGATTCTCTTTATTTATTCTTCAAAACACATCATCATTTTCAGCCCCTCTATTAAATCTCCCTTTTAGCTTCTCTGCTCTAAGGAGAACAATCCCAGATTCTCTCCCCATAACTGAAGTCCCTCATCCCTGTTACCATTCTAGTATATCACCGAGACACCATCTCCAAGGCCTTGAAATCTTCATAAAATGTGTTGTCCAGAATTGGAAACAATATCCCGGCTGAGGCTCAAACATTCATTTCTAGTGTTAGCGGAATGTTCTGGTGTTTTTTTTTTATTCTTTGCTTCTAGTTATAAAGCTAAGGATCCCGGATGCATTTTTAAAATCTTCACAACTTGTGCAGCCACCATTGAAGATTTGTGTACATACGCACCCAGTCTCTGTGCTCCTGTACCATCTTCTAAATGGTGCAGTTTAGTTTCTGTTCACTCCCCTTATTCTCCCTCACAAAATAATCACTTCCCCAATTCTATGTGTTAAATTTCATTCACCATGTGTATTCTCATTTCACCATCTGACTGTCCATGTCCTCCTGAAGCAGCTACTATCCTTCACACTGATTACTACATTTATAAGTTTCCTGCCTTAACAATTACACTTTGTTTCCTGCCACTGAGCCAATTTTGTATCAACCTGGTTGTATTTCCCTGGATTACATGGGATTTTATTTTTTTCACCATTCTGACATGTGGGACCTTGTCAAAAACCTTGATAAAAATTCCATGTAGACCACATGAACTGCACTACCCTCATCTATCTTCCTTGTTACTTCTTCAAAAAATTCAATCAAGTTGGTCAAACTAGAGCATCCCTTAACAAATCCATGCTGACTATCCTTGATTAGCCTGTGCCTTTCTAACAGACAGTTTATCTTGTCTCGCAGAATAGATTCCAATAATTTGCCCACTACTGAGGTTAGACTGACTGGCCTGTAATTTTTCAGTCTAACTCTGGCTCCCTTTATAAACAGAGGTATAATGTAAACAGTACTCCAATCCTCTGGCACCACACTTGTACCCACTGACGACTGGAAAATGATGGTCAGACCCTCTGCTATTTCCTCTCTTGCCTCTTTTAACAGCCTAGGATGCATTTTATCTGGATCTGGTGACTTATCAGCTTTCAAGGATGCTAATCCCATTAATACTTCCTCTCTCCCTATGTATATCACATCAAATACTTCATATTCCTCCTCCTTAGCTACAATATCTGCATTATACCCCTCTTTTGTAACGTGAAACACGAAGTATTCATTAAGAACCATACCAACATCTTCCACCCCTGCACATGCATATGCAATTATGTATATACACTTATGTTTACAGACTTTCAAAAGGCCTGTGATCAAATGACATTTCATAGAACTGTTATGAAAATGGAACACATGGATTAATGTGACAGTGATAGTGTGGATATGACAATGACTCAGGGACAGAAAGCAGAGAGAAGTAGTGAACAGACATGGTTCAGACTGGTGGAGGAGGGGGAGCATACAGTGCAATTTCTCAGGGGTCAGTATTAGAACCAGTACTCTTCCTGACGTTGATGGGTGTTTTATTGACTGGAGGGCTGCTTCTAGTGGCATTCCACAGGGCTCAGTACTGCGTCCCCTGCTGTTTGTGGTATATATTGATGATTTGGACGTCAATGTAGAAGCATGATCAAGAGGTTTGTCGATGACACACAGATTGGCCATGTGGTAGATAGCGAGGAGGATTGCTGTCGGCTGCAGGAAGATATCGATGGCAGAAAAGTGCCAAATGGGATTCAACCTGATTAAGTATGAGGCGATGTAATTGAGGAGGTCAAACAAGGCAAAGGAATATACGATAAATGGGAACATGTGAGAAGTGTAGAGAAAGTGAGGGACCTTTGGAGTCAATGTCCACATATACCTGAAGGTAGCAGGACAGGTCGATAAGGTGGTTAAGAAGGCATATGGAATCAATTCCTTTATTAGCCAAAGTATAGAATATAAGAGCACAGAGGTTATGCTGGAACTGTATAACTCTTTGTATAGACCATAACTTGAGTACTGTGTGCAGTTCTGGTGACCTCATTACAGAAAAGATGTACTTGCACCAGAGAGGGTACAGGGGAGATTTACGAGGATGTTGCCAGGACTGGCAAAATGCAGCTATGAGGAAAGATTGGATAGGCTGGGGTTGTTCTCCTTGGAACAGAGAAGGCTGAGGGGAGATCTGATTGAAATGTACAACATTTTTAGGGGCCTAGATGGAGTGGAGGTGAAGGGTCTATCCACCTTTGCAGAGAGGTCAGCGATGAGGGGGCATAGATTTAAAATGATTGGTGGAAAGATTAGAGGGGAGTTGAGGAAAACACTTGTTAACCCAGAAATAGGAAATTGGCTCAGGGGCAGGAAACAAAGGGTAATTGTTGAGGGTATTTTAGAAATTGAAGGGATTTTTCCAGTGGCGTTCCACAAGGCTCAGTACTGTGTCCCCTGCGTTGGTGTGAGTCTGGAACTCAGTGCCTGAAAGGGTAGTTCAGTCAGGGACCCTCAACCCATTCAAAAGAAGTCTGGAAATGCAGCTCAAGTGCTGCAATCTGCAGGGTTATTAACCAAATGCTGGAAGGTGGGATTCGAATAGATGGATCGTTTATCGGCTGGCACAGCAATAACACGCAAAGCGGCCTCTTTCTGTACCTTAACCTTTCTTTGTTTCTATGATTCCATTACACGAAACTCGCTATTCTCATTGACACTCACAGTTATGTCCGCAACGAACTCGATCAAGATTAGAAAATGACTTCCTGTTAACCTATCTCTGCTGCTTGTCATTTATTAACCCATGATTTTACAGGCAACGAGTGCTTCGTGCTGGGTTACGGCCTCCAGAATTTTCCAACCACCAACATTAGACTGACTGCTCAGTAGTTACAGGATTTGTCCAACCTCTCCTTTTGTAAACAAGGTGTAAATTTTCAGCCTTCCAGTCCTCTGTCAGCACTCCCATATCCAAGGAGGATTCGAAGGTTCTGACCAGTGCTGCTGCTGTTTCCACAATTCTTTCCCTCATTGAACCTCAGATATCCTATCCAGACTGGATAAATGTTCTACTTTATTGTGGTACAAAAAGTGTTGGATTGAAAGGAGTTATCTAAACCTGTTTGTTCAGTGACTGTAATCAATGTCAGTCTCCATGGGCCATAAATGTGTCACTGGAGGGTTTCCATCTTCTATTAATAAGGGGCTCCTTTCAATGTATTATCCCATATTGTCAGCGGGAACATCACCGCCGGCATTAACAGGGATCAGCAGCTCCAGAGAGAGAGGGAGAGGATAGATCAGAATCTGAGAACAATAGAATGGAATGTTACAACAATGGATCAGAATCTGAGAACAATAGATTGGAATGTTACTACAATGGATCAGAATCTGAGAACAATAGACTGGAATGTTACAGCAATGGGTCAGAAACTGAGAACAATAGATTGGAATGTTACTACAATGGATCAGAATCTGAGAACAATAGATTGGAATGTTACTACAATGGATCAGAATCTGAGAACAATAGATTGGAATATTACAGCAACGGGTCAGAAACTGAGAACAATAGATTGGAATGTTACTACAATGGATCAGAATCTGAGAACAATAGATTGGAATGTTACTACAATGGATCAGAATCTGAGAACAATAGACTGGAATGTTACAGCAATGGGTCAGAAACTGAGAACAATAGATTGGAATGTTACAACAATGGGTCAGAATCTGAGAATAATAGATTGGAATGTTACAACAATGGGTCAGAATCTGAGAATAATAGATTGGAATGTTACTACAATGGACAGCAGGCGTTTCTCCAATTGGTTTTACTGGCTCTCTGCAGATTATGGTTGGATAACATTTGAACGGCGGATCTTTTATGCTCTGAAGATTATTCAATCGATTTATTATCCCATCCTCGCTATTATTGGTGTCCCTGGTAAGTCTCTGTATCCAACTATTAGTTTTATAAACCATATTTCACGGATTTGGAGCTCTTGTCATTTAAATCCTGTCTTCAGTTTCTCTCAAAAACTCTATTCCCTATTCACGATCTACATTCCCTCACTGGCAATTGTCTAAGGCTGAACCAGGAAGTTTACAACCTCTGCTATCTGTTCAATGCTGATCTGAGTTCATTCCCATATTCTCTCCATCCGCAACCCTGCCTATTGTTTCGGCCAGGTGAGGAGGGGTCACAGTCGCTTCTCTTGCCCTTCCTCTTATTTGACCGCAATAGGGTTTGTCCTTTTCAGAGAGTGGATGTGCTAACCATCTCAGTGAGTATTTTACCGTTTCCCATTGATGTGATGGTGAAGCAACCTATCGGACAGGTTCTCATGAGTTTAAACACGGAAGACGTGAGTTTATTATGCTTAACAATCTAAACCCGATCGAAATAAAATCATAAAAAGTACACCACACACTTACACACACACTCACGAGAATCACACACAACGATATTACAGAGTGAGAAGTACATTTGTGGTTGGATTGGAGTATACTCATTCTGTGATGTTGGACGATTCGGTGGTCTTCTGGCTCAATTTGTATTCTTGAAGTATTTGGCTGGTCAAAATGCCCTTTGTTGCTGGCCCACGTGGATCAGTGTTTTCTTGGTGGCAGACTTGTGGGTGGCTTTCTTCCCCTGGTGTCTCTGTCTGTAGTAATCTGTAGGCTTGGAGGGTCCACAGTCACATGTGTTTGTCAAACGTCTGTTGTTATCTTGACAGAGAGACGGAGAGAGATAGGCGGGATACAGTCCGTCTGCTTCTACACAGCTTGAATCACTGACTTGTCGTCTTTGTCCAGGGGAAACTCCCAGCTTTCACAGAGATGGACAGAAGGCCTCATGACTGATTCACTGTGTTCTCTGGTCACTTATAATGAGATTCAAGGTTAGGAACTTCTATCTCCCCAGGACTCAGGATACCAGTATTTACACTTGGAGGAGTTTGTTCTTTTAAAGTCAATGTGTCAGGATGGCCTTGTATGCCGTGTTAATGAATGCAATCTACGGTAATTCGATAACTAGAGCAAGCCAACGTTTTCGCTCCAGGCTCATCAGACATGTGTCTCCTGTTGGAGATCTTGGAATGTGAAAAGGTGTTTCAGATACCAATTGCGGTGGCAATCTCGGCTCCCAGATTTTTCAAGGCTAACTGTAGGATTTTTTTCCATTAAGGTTTACTGTAATTTTCCAACCGATGAATTAAAATTCCTCATTTGACTTATTGTATTATCTTGACACCGCTGAAGCACACGGAAAGAAATGTGATAACAGGAACATTTCATTACATAATTGTGGGAAGAAATAGAGGGAAACACACATTCAATCTCAATAATAACTACTCAAATTGACACATTAATTTTCGAATTACTGCAGCTGACATTGTCTGTTACAGTTGTGCTGAATTAATTGTGTTGGAGTTTTGTCTGGGATGGTTACGTGTCGGGTTCCACCCTGGACAATTCATCAGCGATTACATTGTTTTTTTTTCTCACTTGCAATGAAGCTTGAATCATTCAGGTTCCTGCACCTTGATAACCTTTCTCCCTAAACCGACAGTGTGTAATGCATTGTTTATTTTAGCCCCTGTGAGGTGTTTGAGGTTTCATCTGGGCCTTTGATCTTGTTGAGTTCTGCTTTGAAATTGTTGTGTTTGATGAGCTTTGGGTTTGGGACCTGATCATTGGGTTCTTCAATGGGTAGATCCACACTGACCTTACTTTTAGCTTTCTGGTGAGGTACATAAGTGCTGTTCACTTTAGGGTCTTTTCCCTTCCCTTTTCTCATTACTATGGGGAGGATTCTTTTTCTGATCTGCCCTATGTCCTCTGGGACATTAGTGCTCACAAGTGTCTGTCCGGCTTTCACTGCACTCTCCTGTAGCACTTCCACGAGGTCAGCCATCTCCCTCACCATTGGCTTCCCTTTTTGGAAACCTTCCTTTGTCCTTGCACGTTTCTGCAAATGCTGTTGGCAGCCTTTTTAGGGTACCTGTTTGACCTGCATTTAAGGAGGAGAGCGTGTGGTCTAATTTCTCTAACATTTCAGGGTTGGCTAATTGGAGAGTAGGGGGTTCTAGTTGGGAATCCTCCTGGCCCTCCTCGAACGTGTCCTCACTGTCCTTTTCAATCCTTCCCTCCAGACTGTCTGACAGATCTGTACTTGTCTATTCCCTCCACAGCCTTCACTTTTTTTTCCTTTGGTCTGCTGTGTCAATTAAATAATTTACCTGACTATTCCGTTTGCCACTCGACATGGACCACTGAACTGGGCTTTAGGGGGTTCACCCTGCATTGGGAGTAGTAACAATACCTGGTCTCTGTCCTGAAATGTTCTAGCCGCGGCATTTTTGCCTGCTTACATTTTCATAGCTATCTGGGAGGTTTTTAGGTGTTCCTGAGCCATTGCACAGGCTCTCGTGAACTATTGCCAGAGCATGGAAATGTTGTCTAACATGGAAGACTCATCCCTGTATCCCAAAAACTTCTCCTTGATTAGTTAAAGAGGATCTCTCATCTTGTGTCTATAAACTAATTCAAAGAGACCAAAGCCAGTGAAATCACTGGATAAGTCCCTGGTAACCAACAGGAGAAATCCCAGCCCTTTGTTAAAGTCATAGGGTTACTCATAGCAGTATGAGCTGATCATTGCCTTTAGGGTCTGGTGGTACCGCTCCAAAGCCCGTTGTGACTGCGGGTGGTAGGCTCAGGACTTTAGCTGGGTTATGTTTAGATTACCCATGACATTTTCAAAAATACTGGACATTAAATGTGTGCCCAGGTCCATCTGGATCTCAGCAGGCAAACCATATCGTGTAAAGAATTGGTTCAGCCCCTCCACCACTACATTGGCTGAGACAGCTCCTCAGGGGAATGGCCTCTGGGTATTGGTCCAATACGTTCATAATGGTGAGAAGATACTGGTAGACCCCACTTTGTTTTCAGCATGTGTCCCACACAATCCACCAGCACTCTGCTGAAGGGTTCCCCAAAAACTGTATGGGAATTAGGGATGCAGGTTTTATTGCTGGTTGTGGCTTCCGCACAACCTGGCACATGTGTCCAGTTTTACAGAGCTCCACCACATCTTCGTGGAACAAAGAACAGTACAGCACAGGAACAGGCCATTCGGCCCTCCAAGCCTGCGCCGATCTTGATGCCTGCCTAAACTAAAATCTGCTGCACTTCCGGGGACTGCATCCTCAATTCCCATCCTATTCATGTATTTGTCAAGATGCCTCTTAAACGTCGCTATCGTACCTGCTTCCACCACCTCCACCGGCAGCAAATTCCAGGCACTCACCATCCTCTGTGTAAAGAACTTGCCTCGCACATCCCCTCTAAACTTTGCCCCTCTCACCTTAAACCTATTTTCCATAGTAACTGACTCTTCCACCCTTGGATAAAGCTGCTGACTATCCAATCTGTCCATGCCACTCATAACTTTGTAAACCTCTATCATGTCGCCCCTCCACCTCCGTCGTTCCAGTGAAAAGAATCTGAGTTTATCCAACCTCTCCTCATAGCTAATGCTCTCCAGACCAGGCAACATCCTGGTAAACCTCTTCTGTACCCTCTCCAAGGCCTCCACGTCCTTCTGGTAGTGTGGCGACCACAATATTCTAAGTGTGGCCTAACTAAGCTTCTATACAGCTGCAGCATGACTGGCAAATTTTTATACTCTGTGCTCCGACCGATGAAGGCAAGCATGCCGTATGCCTTCTTGACTACCTTATCCACCTGCGTAGCCATTTTCAGTGACCTGTGGACCTGTACGCCCAGATCTCTCTGCCTGTCAATACTCCTAAGGGTTCTGCCATTGACTGTGTACGTCCCACTGCATTAGACCTTCCAAAATGCATTACCTCATATTTGTCCGGATTAAACTCCATCAGCCATTTCTCTGCCCAAGTATCCAACCGATCTATAGCCTGCTGTATCCTTTGACAATCATCATCACTATCCACAACTCCACCAATCTTTGTGTTGTCCGCAAACTTACTAATCAGACCAGCTACATTTTCCTCCAAATCATTTATAGGCACGACAAACAGCAAAGGTCACAGGACTGAGGAACACCACAAGTCACAGCCCACCATTCAGGTAAACACCCTTGCACTGCTACCCTCTGTCTTCTATGCCCGAGCCAGTTCTGTATCCATCTTGCCAGCTCACCGCTGATCCCGTGTGACTTCACCTTTTGTACCAGTCTGCCATGAGGGACCTTGTCAAAGGCTTTACTGAAGTCCATGTAGACAACATCCACTGCCCTTCCTTCATCAATCATCTTCGTTACTTCCTCAAAAAACTCAATCAAGTTAGTGAGACACGACCTCCCCTTTACAAAACCATGCTGTCTCTCGCGAATAAGTTCGTTTGTTTCTAAATGGGAGTAAATCCTCTCCCGATGAATGCTCTCTAATAATTTCCCGACCACTGACGTAAGGCTCACCGGCCTATAATTTCCTGGATTATCCTTGGTACCCTTCTTAAACAAAGGAACAACATTGGCTATTCTCCAGTCCTCTGGGACCTCACCTTTTTTTTTAATTAGAATTAGAATATTACAGCGCAGTACAGGCCCTTCGGCCCTCGATGTTGTGCCGATCATTTGACCTACACTATTCCATTTACATCCATATGTCTATCCAATGACCACTTAAATGCCCTTAAAGTTGGCGAGTCTACTACTGTTGCAGGCAGGGCGTTCCACGCCCCTACTACTCTCTGCGTAAAGAAACTACCTCTGACATCTGTCCTATATCTTTCACCCCTCAACTTAAAGCTATGTCCCCTCGTGTTTGCCACCCTCATCCGAGGAAAAAGACTCTCACTATCCACCCTATCTAACCCTCTGATTATCTTGTATTTCTCTATTAAGTCACCTATCCTCCTCCTTCTCTCTACCGAAAACAACCCCAAGTCCCTCAGCCTTTCCTCGTAAGACCTTCCTTCCATACCAGGCAACATCCTAGTAAATCTCCTCTGCACCCTTTCCAAAGCTTCCACATCCTTCCTATAATGCGGTGACCAGAACTGCACGCAATACTCAAGGTGCGGCCTCACCAGAGTTTTGTACAGCTGCATCATGACCTCGTGGCTCCGAAACTCGATCCCCCTACTAATAAAGGCTAACACACCATATGCCTTCTTAACAGCCCTATTAACCTGTGTAGCAACTTTCAGGGATTTATGTACCTGGATACCAAGATCTCTCTGCTCATCCATCTTCCCATTAGCCCAGTACTCTGCATTGCTGTTACTCCTTCCAAAGTGAATCACCTCACACTTCTCCGCATTAAACTCCATTTGCCATCTCTCAGCCCAGCTCTGCAGCCTATCTATGTCCCTCTGTACCCTACAACACCCTTCGACACTATCCACAACTCCACCGACCTTCGTGTCATCCGCAAATTTACTAACCCACCCTTCTACACCCTCATCCAGGACGTTTATAAAAATGACAAACAGCAGTGGCCCCAAAACAGAACCTTGCGGTACACCACTAGTAACTAAACTCCAGGATGAACATTTGCCATCAACCACCACCCTCTGTCTTCTTTCAGCTAGCCAATTTCTGATCCAAAGCTCTAAATCACCTTCAACTCCATACTTCCGTATTTTCTGCAGTAGCCGACCGTGGGGAACCTTATCAAACGCCTTACTGAAATCCATATACACCACATCCACTGCTTTACCCTCATCCACCTGTTTGGTCACCTTCTCGAAAAGCTCAATAAGGTTTGTGAGGCACGACCTACCTTTCACAAAACCGTGCTGACTATCGCAAATGAACTTATTCTTTTCAAGAAGATTATAAATCCTGTCTCTTATAACCTTTTCCAACATTTTACCCACAACCGAAGTAAGGCTCACAGGTCTATAATTACCAGGGCTGTCTCTACTCCCCTTCTTGAACAAGGGGACAACATTTGCTATCCTCCAGTCCTCCGGCACTACTCCTGTCGACAATGACGACATAAAGATCAACAACAACGGCTCTGCAATCTCCTCCCTGGCTTCCCAGAGAATCCTAGGATAAATCCCATCTGGCCCAGGGGACCTATCTATTTCCATTCTTTCCAAAATTGCTAACACCTCCTCCTTGTGAATCTCAATCCCATCTAGTCTAGTAGGCTGTATCTCAGTAATCTCCTCTGCAACATTTTCTTTTTCTACTGTAAATACTGACGAAAAATATTCATTTAACGCTTCCCCTATCTCCACTGATTCCACACGCAACTTCCCACTACTATCCTTGATTGGCCCTGTTCTAACTCTGATCATTCGTTTATTCCTGATATACCTACAGAAAGCCTTAGGGTTTTAGTTTTTTTTTTTTTTAGAGATACAGCACTGAAACAGGCCCTTCGGCCCACCGAGTCTGTGCCGACCATCAACCACCCATTTATACTAATCCTACACTAATCCCATATCCCTACCACGTCCCCACCTGTCCCTATATTTCCCGACCACCTACCTATAAAAGGGGCAATTTATAATGGCCAATTAACCTATCAACCTGCAAGTCTTTGGCATGTGGGAGGAAACCGGAGCACCCGGAGGAAACCCACGCAGACACAGGGAGAACTTGCAAACTCCACACAGGCAGTACCCAGAATTGAACCCGGGTCGCTGGAGCTGTGAGGCTGCGGTGCTAACCACTGCGCCACTGTGCCGCCCTTAATTTTCTTTGATCCTATCCGCCAATGACTTCTCGTGTCCTCTCCTTGCTCTTCTTAGCCCTCCCTTTAGATCCTTCCTGGCTAGCTTGTAACTCTCAAGCGCCCTAACTGAGCCTTCACGTCTCATCCTAACATCAGCCGCCCTCTTCGTCTTGACAAGTGCTTCAACTTCTTGAGTAAAGCACGGCTCCCTCGCTCGACAACTTCCTCCCTGCCTCACAGGTACATACTTATCAAGGACACGCATTAGATGCTCCTTGAATAAGCTCCACATTTCGTTTGTGCCCATCCCCTGCAGTTTCCTTCCCCATCCTACACATCCTAAATCTTGCCTAATCGCGTCATAATTTCCTTTCCCCCAGCTATAATTCTTGCCCTGCGGTATATACCTGTCCCTTCCCATCGCTCAGGTACACCTAACCGAATTGTGATCACTATCGCCAAAGTGCTCACCTACATCTAAATCAAACACCTGGCCGGGTTCATTACCCAGTACCAAATCCAATGTGGCATCGCCCCTGGTTGGCCTGTCCACATACTGTGTCAGAAAACCCTCCTGCACACACTGGACAAAAACAGACCCATCTAAAGTACTCGAACTATAGTATTTCCAGTCAATATTTGGAAAGTTAAAGTCCCCCATCACCACTACCCTGTTACTCTCGCTCCTGTCGAGAATCATCTTCGCTATCCTTTCCTCTACATCTCTGGAACTATTCGGAGGTCTATAGAAAACTCCCAACAGGGTGACCTCTCCTCTCCTGTTTCTAACCTCGGCCCATACTACCTCAGTAGACGAGTCCTCAAACGTCCTTTCTGCCGCTGTAATACTTTCCTTGATTATCAATGCCACACCCCCCCCCCCCCCCCCTTTTACCCTCTTCTCTGTTCTTACTGAAACATCTAAATCCCGGAACCTGCAACATCCATTCCTGCCCCTGCTCTACCCATGTCTCTGAAATGGCCACAACATCAGGATCCCAGGTACCAACCCATGCTGCAAGCTCACCCACCTTATTCCGGATGCTCCTGGCGTTGAAGTAGACACACTTTAAACCAAGTTCTTGCTTGCCAGTGCCCTCTTGCGTCCCTGTAACCTTATCCCCTACCTCACTACTCTCAACAGCCTGTACACTGGAACTACAATTTAGGTTCCCATTCCCCTGCTGATTTAGTTTAAACCCCCCCGAAGAGCACTAACAAATCTCCCCCCCAGGATATTGGTACCCCTCTGGTTCAGGTGAAGACCATCCTGTTTGTAGAGGTCCCACCTACCCCAGAAATAGCCCCAATTATCCAGGAAACCAAAACCCTCCCTCCTACACCATCCCTGCAGCCACGTGTTCAACTCCTCTCTCTCCCTATTCCTCTCTTCGCTAGCACGTGGCACAGGCAACAACCCAGAGATAAAAACTCTGGTTGTTCTCGCTCTAAGCTTCCACCCTAGCTCCCTGAATTTCTGCCTTAAATCCCCATCTCTCTTCCTACTTATGTCGTTGGTGCCTATGTGGACCACGACTTGGGGGTGCTCCCCCTCCCCCTTAAGGATCCCAAAAACACGATCGGAGACATCACGTACCCTGGCACCTGGGAGGCAACACACCAACCGTGAGTCTCTCTCGTTCCCACAGAACCTCCTATCTGTTCCCCTAACTATGGAGTCCCCAATGACTAATGCTCTGCTCCTCTTCCCTTTTCCCTTCTGAGCAACAGGGACAGACTCTGTGCCAGAGACCAGCACCCCATTGCTTACCCCTGGTAAGTCGTCCCCCCCAACAGTATCCAAAACGGTATACCTGTTGTTGAGGGAAACGGCCACAGGGGATCCCTGCACTGCCTGCTGGTTCCCTTTCCTTCCCCTGACGGTAACCCATCTACCTACTTCTTTTACCTGAGGTGTGACTGCCTCCCTATAACTCCTGTCAATAATCCCCTCTGCCTCCCGAATGATCCGAAGTTCATCCAGCTCCAGCTCCAGTTCCCTAACGCGGTCTGCGAGGAGCTGGAGTTGGGTGCACTTCCCGCAGATGCAGTCAGCAGGGACACTCTTGGCGACCCCTACCTCCCACATTCTGCAGGAGGAACATACAACTGCCTTTACCTCCATTCCCACTATTCTAGATTCCCAATAAATCTGCTGAAAAACCAAACGAAAAAAAAAAGGTCCATTAAAAACCTGTAGCCAATGAGGATGCAAAGGTTTCAGTCAAGGCCCCAGCAATTTCTTCCCTTGCCTCCCTCAGTATTCTGTGGTAGATACCATCAGGCCCTGGGGACTTATCTACCTTAATGCTTTGCAAGACGCCCAACGCCTCCTTTTTGATAACGACATGACCGAGACTATCTATACTCCCTTCCATTGGCTTATCATCCACCAAGTCCTTCTCTTTGGTGAATTGTGAGTTGTGGCCAGTCTAAATGTTCTCTTATGCGGTCTTCGATTTTTCGTACACCGACATGTCCAGTCAGTGGATGTTCGTGGGCCATTCTTAATATTTCTTTAATGGACCTCAGCTGCACCACTATGCGGTGAACCACTGTCCAGTCTTCATCTGCAGGTCTGTGAGCAGGTCTCCACTGCCACATCAGCTCCTCATTCTTTAAATAGTAGCACTCTGCAACCCCCTCTGCTTCAGTTTTGGTTTGGACAGTCTGTGCTATTTTCTTAACACAGAGACTCGACTAAGGACGATCTGTTTAACACATACTTTGGGTCCTCTAACTTCCCAAAGAAGGTTTCAGACAACCAGACAGTAGGGTCATCCGTCTGCTGTGTAAGTTCAGGAGATTGTTTGGCCATGGACCGAGTCACCACACAATCAGGGAGAATGCCTGGGATCTTCTTCTGTAAATGTTCTGTCTCTCTGACCTCTTTTGGTGTCTCAAGAACTACTGGGGAAGCTGCCACCTTTTCCCTTAGATTTTTAGATTAGAGATACAGCACTGAAACAGGCCCTTCGGCCCACCGAGTCTGTGCCGAACATCAACCACCCATTTTATACTAATCCTACACTAATCCCATATTCCCAACAAACATCCCCACCTATCCCTATATTTCCCTACCACCTACCTATACTAGTGACAATTTATAATGGCCAATTTACCTATCAACCTGCAAGTCTTTTGGCTTGTGGGAGGAAACCGGAGCACCCGGAGAAAACCCACGCAGACACAGGGAGAACTTGCAAACTCCACACAGGCAGTACCCGGAATCGAACCCGGGTCCCTGGAGCTGTGAGGCTGCGGTGCTAACCACTGCGCCACTGTGCCGCCCTTGCCAGATCATTACCCAGGAGCAGGTCGACCCATACACCTGTAATCTTGGTACAATTCCCATGGTTACCGGTCCTGAAACTGGGTCACACACCAAGTGCAGCTGATATAAAGGTATGGACATATACTGTCTTCCGATAGCATTCACTCACACTCCAGCATTCACTGTACTCTCTGGAGGAAAGGTGATGCCTTTTCCCAAGTGAAGGGATTGGGTGGCCCCTGTATCCCTCAGTATGACGATGGGCTTGCTTGCGCCACTCGAGGGGTATGGGGTCACTTTACCTTGGAATACTAAATCCTGGTAACTCTGGGATTTTGTTAAGTTTTCCATACGCTCGGCGGTCGGTTTACTGGGTGTGACTGCGACAGTTAAAAGCACAGCCTGATCTGCTGTGTTTTCCATCAGGGCCCGTTTTCCTGCACTGCTCTGGTGGACCCTGATTAATCCTACAGGTTTTCCCCGTCACGTCCATTAGTCATCTCGAAGGTGATCTGCCTTATTCCAGTGAAAACATACAGATCTTCAGCCATTACTCCTGCTCTCAGTACCGTCCTATTTGGCCTGAGGATGGACCCTTGTGTGTCCCGCTTTTCGTTCTTGCCCATGGCTGCTCGGACTCCGATCACCCTTCCACCTTTTATTCTCGGATCTTTGGGGTGACTAGGAACGGAGTTCCCTCTGGGGTTAAGGCTTTGCGTACAAGGGAAAATTCATCAGCCAGAATATCTGTGAACCTTCTGGCCCTCTATGTGGGTTTTAATGCGAGGGGGCGAGTTTGTGAACTCCTCGAGGAGGATCACCGCTCTGAGGGTTTCATATGTGGGCTCTATCTTGAGCGCTCATATCACTGGCCAAAAACAAACACAAAATGGACTGTAAAATCCTCTACAGGTACGGAAAAAGGAAAAGTTTAGCTAAGACAAATGTGGGTCCATTACAGGCAGTGTCAGGAGAATTTATAATGGGGAATTGAGAAATGGCAGAGAAGCTGAATGATTATTTTGTGTCTGCCTTCACTGAGGAAGAAACAAGAAATCTCCCAGAGTTAGAGATCTAAGGGACTAGGGGGATTGAGGAAGTGAATGAAATTAGTATGCGTAAGAAGGTTAGCTTGGAGAAATTAATGGAGCTGAAGGTTGACAAGTCCCCAGGACCTGATATTCTACATCCCAGAGTGTTGAAAGAGGTAGCTTTGGAAATAGTGGATGCATTGGTGAATATCTTTCAATATTTTGTAGATTCTGGAACTGTTCCTGTAGATTAGAATATAGAAAATGTCTTCCCACTATTTAAGAATGGATGGAGATAGAAAACAGGGCACTACAGACATGTTAGCCTTACATCAGTCGCTGGGAATAAGCTATACTCTATTCTAAAGAATGTGATAAATGGATCTGATTGGGCAGAGTCAACATGGATATATAAATGGGAAACAATGTTTGACAAACCTGTTGCAGTTATTTGAGGATGTTGCGCACAGATTTGATAAAGGGGAGTCGGTGGACGTGGTATACTTGGATTTTCAGAAGGCTTTTGATAAAGTCCCCGACAGGAGGTTGTTTAGTAAAATTGAAGCACAAGGGATAGGAGATAATGTGCTGGCATGGATTAAGGATTAGTTAACAGGCAGAATTGCCGACCACGCTCCGGAAGTGGTTCAAGACTTCACCTACCTAGGCTCAACTATCACCAGTAACCTGTCTCTAGATGCAGAAATCAACAAGCGTATGGGAAAGGCTTCCACTGCTATGTCTAGACTGGCCAAGAGAGTGTGGGAAAATGGCGCACTGACACGGAACACAAAAGTCCGAGTGTATCAGGCCTGTGTCCTCAGTACCTTGCTCTATGGCAGCGAGGCCTGGACAACGTATGTCAGCCAAGAGCGACGTCTCAATTCATTCCATCTTCGCTGCCTCCGGAGAATACTTGGCATCAGGTGGCAGGACCGCAACTCCAACACAGAAGTACTCGAGGCGGCCAACATGCCCAGCTTGCACACTACTGAGTCAGCGGCGCTTGAGATGGCTTGGCCACGTGAGCCGCATGGAAGATGGCAGGATCCCCAAAGACACATTGTGCAGCGAGCTCGCCACTGGTATCAGACCCATCGGCCGTCCATGTCTCCGCTTTAAAGACGTCTGCAAACGCGACATGAAGTCCTGTCACATTGATCACAAGTGGTGGGAGTCAGTTGCCAGCGATCGCCAGAGCTGGCGGGCAGCCATAAAGACGGGGCTAAAATGTGGCGAGTCGAAGAGACTTAGTAGTTGGCAGGAAAAAGACAGAGGCGCAAGGGGAGAGTCAACTGTGCAATAGCCCCGACAAACACATTTCTCTGAAGCACCTGTGGAAGAGCCTGTCACTCTAGAATTGGTCTTCATAGCCACTCCAGGCGCGGCTTCACAAACCACTGACCACCTCCAGGCGCGTATCCATTGTCTCTTGAGTTAAGGAGGCCCAAAGAAGAAGAACAGGCAGAAAGCAGAGAGTAGGAATAAATGAGTCATTCTTGCCTTGGCAGGCTGTGACTAGTGGGGTACTGCAGGGATCAGTGCTTGGGCCCCGGCTGTTCACAATATGGATCAATGACTTGGATGTGGGGACCAATGTAATATTTCCAGGTTTTCAGATGCCAGTAAACTGGATGGGAATGAGTGTTGCGAGGAAGATGCAAGACGGCTTCAAAGGGATTTGGACAGACTTCGTGAGTGGGCAAGAACATGGCAGTTGAAATATAATGTGGAAAGATGTGAGGTTATCCACTTCGGTTGCAGGAACAGATGTGCAGAGTATTTCTTAAACGGTAAGAGATTAGAAAGTGTAGTTGTACGAAGGGACCTGGATGTCCTCGTCACTAAGTCACTGAAAACAAACATGCAGGTGCAGAAAGCAATTAGGAAGACTAATGGTATGTTAGCCTTTATTGAAGTGGATTTGAGTGCAGTAGTAGTGACGTTTTGCTGCAATTGTATGGAACCTTGGTTAGACTGCCCCTGGAGTATTGTGTGCAGTTTTGGTCCTCTTACCTTAGGAAGGATGTTATGATCATAGAGGGAGTGGATTGACGGTTCATCAGACTTGCTCCCGAGATGGCGGGACCATCCCATGAAGAGAGATTGGGGAAACTGGGCCTGTATTCTCTAGAGTTTCGAAGAATAAGAGATGATCTCACTGAAACCTACAAAATACTGAAAGTGATAGACAGGGTAGATGCAGCTAACATGTTTCCCCTGGTTGGGGAATCTAGAACCAGGGGAAACAATTTCGAAATAAGTGGAAATCCACTTAAGACAGAGATGAGGAGACATGCCTTTTCTCAGAGGGTTGTGAATCTTTGGAATTCTCTACCCCGGAGGGCTGTGGAAGCTGAGTCATTGAGTATGTTTAAAGCAGAGATTAACAGATTTCTAAATGGAGTCATAGATTCGTACAGCATAGAAACAGGCCATTCGGCCCTCCGCGTCCGGGCTGACTATAATGCCGATCTATACTAATCCCAACTGCTTGCATTAATTCCATATCCCTCGATGCCTTGTTCATTCAAGTTCCTGTCCAGATGCCTCTTAAATGTCACTACTGTTCCTGTTTCCACCACCTCCTCAGGCAGATCATTCCAAACACCCACTATTCTTTGTGTGAAACATTTACCCCTTTGATCCATTTAGACCTCCTTCCTCTCAACTTAAATCTACGCACTCTAGTTTTAGTCACCCCTAGCATGGGAAACAGACTCTGGCTATCTACCCTATCTATGCCTCTCTTAATTTTATATACCTCCATCATGTCTCCTCTCAGCCTCCTTCGCTGCAGGGAAATCAGACCCAGCCTATCCAGTCTCTCTTTATAACTCAAGCCCTTCAAACCAGGCAACATCCTTGTGAATCTTTTCTGCACCCTCTCTCACTTAATCACATCCTTTGTGTAGTGCGACGACCAGAACTGCCCACAATACTCCAAATGCGGCCTAACCAATGTTATGTACAACTGTAACATGATGTCCCAATTGGTGTACTCAATGCCCCGGCATAAATACCAGTGACATAACGGGAAATGGGGATTGTGTCGGAAAAAGGCATTGAAGTGGATGATCAGCTATTATCATATTGAATGGTGGAACAGGCTCGATGTCCTACTGCAGCTCCTATGTTCCAATGTTCCGAAAATGCTTAACTCTTTCAAACGCCAGGTAGGTTTGGTCAGGCTGCTTTACAAAGATTCTGAATTTTTGCTGGTCCAGCTCCAGTACTATCTCATATGGGCCCAGGATAGCATTTCCAGCCCTCTCATAATCTGATGAACTTTCATCTTTTCCTGTTATTTTATTTTGTAAAACCAGCGTCCAGTTCTCTGACGGTCATTGCAGTTGCGTTGAAAATGTTTTAAAAGGAAAGAAAAGAGCTGCCACATCCTCCTCATTGAACTTTAGAATGCACTGGGAAAACTTTAAGAGCTCAGCACATGGTCCTGAGCTCGGGATAGCTCCGTCAGCAGCTGCGCCTTCACTGGGTGTACTGGGTCTTCATCTAGTTGTTTGAGCCGCCATAATTCCCTTTCCTCCTTCTCCTTCTGGAACACTCTTACTTTTTCCCTTTCTTGACACTCACTCTGCTCTTTCTCGCTCTCTCTGGAATTCCAATTCTAGTTCTTTCTGTTCCAGTTTTACCTCAGCTAACATTACTCTATCTGTTAGTGATTCTAACCCTGTTTGAGCCTTCAGCTTCAAATGAAAAATGGTTGGCCACAAGTCTTACGATTACGTATTCCCTAGCGTTTGGCCGGAGTGTAATCCCTAACCTTCCGGCTACATTACTCAACTTTTCAGCAGACAGGGCGTTTAACCTATACCAAGTTACTTCACTCTGTATGTAACTCCTTTATTGGCAATATAACTCCTTTATTCAAAAAGTGAGGGAGACAGAAAGCAGGAAACTACAGGCCAGTTAGCTTCACATTTGCCTTGGGGAAAAATTTAGAAGATATTATTAGAGATGATATCGCCAGCACTCAGAACAAATCGAGGTAATCAGGCAGAATCAACCTGGATTTATGAAAGTTAAATCATGTTTAATCATTTTTTAAAATTTCTTTGATGGAGTTTCTTTGATGGGAGGAAGCGTTGGGTATTCTAAAAGACATTAAGGTGGACAAGTCCCCAGGTCCGGATGGGATCTGTCCCAGGTTACTGTGGGAAGCGAGCGAGGAAATAGTTGGGGCCTTAACAGATATCTTTGCAACATCCTTAAACACGGGTGAGGTCCCGGAGGACTGGAGAATTGCTAATGTTGTCCCCTTGCTTAAGAAGGGTAGCAGGGAAAATCCAGGTAATTATAGACCGGTGAGCCTGACATCAGTGGTAGGGAAGCTGCTGGAGAAGATACTGAGGGATAGGATCTATTCCCATCTGGAAGAAAATGGGCTTATCTGTGATAGGCAACATGGTTTTGTGCAGGGAAGGTCATGTCTTACCAACTTAATAGAATTCTTTCAAGAAGTGACAAAGTTGATTGATGAGGGAAGGGCTGCAGATGTCATATACATGGACTTCAGTAAGGCGTTTGATAAGGTTCCCCATGGTAGGCTGATGGAGAAAGTGAAGGCGCATGGGGTCCAAGGTGTACTAGCTAGATAAATAAAGAACTGGCTGGGCAACAGGAGACAGAGAGTAGCAGTGGAAGGGAGTTTCTCAAAATGGAGACGTGTGACCAGTGGTGTTCCACAGGGATCCGTGCTGGGACCACTGTTGTTTGTGATATACATAAATGATTTGGAGGAAAGTATAGGTGGTCTGATTAGCAAGTTTGCAGACGACACTAAGATTGGTGGAGTAGCAGATACTGAAGGGGACAGTCAGAGAATACAGCAGAATATAGATAGACTGG
Organism: Heterodontus francisci; assembly: GCF_036365525.1. Lineage (NCBI taxonomy): Eukaryota > Metazoa > Chordata > Chondrichthyes > Heterodontiformes > Heterodontidae > Heterodontus > Heterodontus francisci. Next base: position 161,008 of record NW_027140275.1, read on the forward strand.
AGAGTGGGACAGAGAAATTGCAGATGGAGTTCAATCAGGGCAAATGCGAAGTGATGCATTTTGGAAGATCCAATTCAAGAGTGAACTATACAGTAAATGGAAAAGTCATGGGGAAAATTGATGTACAGAGAGATTTGGGTGTTCAGGTCCATTGTTCCCTGAAGGTGGCATCGCAGGTCATTAGAGTGGTCAAGAAGGCATACGGCATGCTTTCCTTCATCGGACGGGGTATTGAGTACAAGAGTTGGCAGGTCCTGTTACAGTTGTATAGGACTTTGGTTCGGCCACATTTGGAATACTGCGTGCAGTTCTGGTCGCCACATTATCAAAAGGATGTGGATGCTTTGGAGAGGGTGCAGAGGAGGTTCACCAGGATGTTGCCTGGTATGGAGGGCGCTAGCTATGAAGAGAGGTTGAGTAGATTAGGATTATTTTCATTAGAAAGGCGGAGGTTGAGGGGGGACCTGATTGAGGTGTACAAAATCATGAGAGGTATAGACAGGGTGGATAGCAAGAAGCTTTTTCCCAGAGTGGGGGATTCAATTACAAGGGAACACGAGTTCAAAGTGAAAGGGGAAAAGTTTAGGGGGGATATGCGTGGAACGTTCTTTACGCAGATGGTGGTGGGTGCATGGAACGCATTACCAGTGGAGGTGGTAGACGCGGGCACGATAGTGTCTTTTAAGATGTATCTAGACAGATACATGAATGGGCAGGAAGTAAAGAGATACAGACCCTTAGAAAATAGGCGACAGGTTTAGATTGAGGATTTGGATCGGCGTAGGCTTGGAGGGCCGAAGGGCCTGTTCCTGTGCTGTAATTTTCTTTGTTCTTTGTTCTTTGTTCTTTGAGTTACATGTGCTGTGGATGAAGGAGAACCGGTGGATGTACTGCACTTAGATTTCTATAAGGCATTTGATAAGATGCAACATCAAAGTATATCGTGGAAAATAAAAGCTCATGGTGTCGGGGGTAACATATTGGTTTGGAAAGAAGATTGACTAGCTAACAGGAAACCGAATGTCAGCATAAATGTGTAATTTTCTGGTTGGCAAGATGAAGCGAGTGGTGCACCACAGGGATCTTCAACTTTTTACAATTTATATAAATGAATTGGATGAAGGGACCGAAGGTATGGTTGCTAAATTTTCCCATGACACAAAGATATGTAGGAAACTAAGTTGTGAACAGGACATAGGGGACTGCAAAGGAATATAGATAGGTTAAGTGAGTGGGCAAAGACCAGGAAAATGGAGTATACTGCAGGAAGGTGTGAAATTGTCCACTTTGGCAGGAAGAATAAAAAAGAAGCCTGTTATCTAAATGCTGAGAGATTGCAGTGCTCTGAGATGCAGAGGGATCTGGGTGTCCAAGTGCATGAATCACAAAAGGATAGTAAGCAGGTACAGCACGTAATTGGAAATCTAATAGCATGTTATTGTTTACTGCTATAGAAATTGAATAGCAAAGTATGGAGGTCATGCTTCAGTTTTACAGGGCATTGGTGAGACCACATCTGGAGTGCTGTGTACAGTATTGGTCTCCTTGTTAATGGAATAATGTAAATGTATTGGGGGCAGTACAGAGAAGGCTATTTAGACTGATACCTGGAATGGGCGGGCCGTCTTATGTGGGAATATTGGACAGGCTAGGCTTGTATCCGCTGGACTTTACAAGAGTAAGAGGAGACTTGATTGAAACATATAGGACTCTGAGGCGTCTTGACGGGGTGGATGTGGAAAGGATGTTTCCCATTGTGAGAGAATCTAGAATTAGGGGTCACTATTTAAAAATAAGGGGGTCACCCATTTAACATACTTTTTTTCCTGTGAGGGTCGTGTGTTTTTGGAAATCCCTTCCTCAAAAGGCGCTGGAAGCAGAGTATTTGAATATTTGTAAGGCAGAGGTAGATAGATTATTGATAAGCAAGGGGGTGAAAGGTTATCGGGGGCAGGTGGAAATGTGAAGTCGAGTTTACAATCAGATTAGTCATGACCTTATTGAATGGCAGAACAGGCTTGAGGAGCCGAGTGGCCTACTCGTGATCCTAATTCATCTGTTCATATTTTCATAAGCTGTGGCTTAGGATGGTACTGTCTCCGAATGTGAACTTTTTAGTGCTGTAGCAGCGAAAACCACAATAAAACCTACATTGAAATCTTCATTTTTTTTCTGGGAATCAATTGTTTTTCCTACTTCTAATTTCTCGTTTGTCATTGGGTTACAATCAATTTCTGTTACAGCCATGTGAGGAGGGGTCCCAGATCCCCTCTTCTCCTATCTCTCATTTGACCACAACAGGGTTTATTCCTTTTTCACATTGGACGTGCTGACCACCTCAGTGAGTATTTTACCTTATATCTTTATTGTGCTCGTGAAAGAGCCAGTCAGACAGGTTTTCTTGAGATTAAACAAGAGGTGAGTTTATTATACTTAACGATCTAAACTGGATCTGAATAAAATAATAAACATGCACGCTGCTCATTCACGCACACACTCACACGAGAATCACACATAAATAAATTAGAGTGAGAAATGCATTGGTGTTGGATGAGAGGCCATGATAAATAAAAAAAATATACAGTCTGTGAGGTTGGATAATTCTGTGGTCTGCGCCTTTGCCACCCTTACTTATGAGTTTCATGTCATCTGCAGGAGTTGAAATTGTTTATTTTTACATTTAAGTCTATATCATGCATCTATCTATATGTCAGGAACAGCAATGGTTCTCATACTGACCCCTGAGAAACATCACTGTATACTTCTCCTCCCCCAGAATAAACAATGTCTGTTCACCACTTCTCTGCTTTCTGTCCCTGAGTCAATATCATATCCACACTATCACTGTCACATTAATCCATGTCATCCAGTTTTTCATAACAAGTCTATGAAATGTCATTTGATCACAGGCCTTTTGAAAGTTCATATACATAACACGAAACAAGCTGACCTCATCACAGTTATGTCATCAACTAACTTGATCAAGATTATCAGACATGATTGGTTATCAAGCTATCCATCCTGTTTGTCATTTATTATCAGATGTTTTTCGAAGAAAGATATATTTTTGAGCTGGGTTATGGCCTCTAGACATTTCCAATCGCCGACATTAGACTGATTGGTCAGAAGTTACAGGGTTTATCCCATCTCTTTTTTTTTAAACAGGGTGTATCATTTAAAGTACTCCACTCCCCTGTCACTACTCCCATAGCCAAGGAGGAGTGAAAGCTTCTGGCCAGTGACTCTGCCACTCCTTCCCTTAACAAACCTCATACATAACATCCAGTCTGGGTAAATGTTCTACTTTATTTTGGAATACTAAATGTTGGTTTGACAGGGGTTAACTGAATCTGTTTGTTCAGTCTGTGTAAATAATGTCAGTCTCCATGGACCCTAATTGTTTCATTGGAGAGTTTTCCACTTCCATTAATAAGGGATTTCTTTCAATGTGTTATTCCAAGCCGGGAGCATCACCCCCACACTAACAGCAGCTCCAGAGAGTGGGAAAGGATTGATCAGAATCTGAGAACAATAGATTCGAATTTTACAAAAATGGGCAGCAAGAGTTTATCCTATTGGTTTGGCGAAGTTACTGCAGATTATTATTGGAGAACATTAGAAATGCGAATCTATTATGCACTAAAGATAATTCATACGATTTACTATCCCATCCTCGCTATTATTGGTGTCCCTGGTAAGTCTCTGGATCCAACTATTATATCGATAAACCATATGTCACTGACATTTGTTCTTGTCATGTAACTCCTGGGAATACTGAAGCCTCTGTCTTCAGTCTCTCTCACAAAGTCTGCTCCCTATCCACTGTCTATATCGACCTCACTAGCCAATGTCTGAGGCTGAACCAGACAGTTTACAACCTCTATGTTCTATTTATACCTGAGCTGAGTTCATCGCTATGTTCTCTCCATCACTTAACCTGCCTAATACCACTTCTGTAATATCACCCATGTCCACCGCTGTCTCAAAACATCTCCTGCATAAGCCCTCATCTGTGCCTTTGTTAAATCCACACTTGACTATTCCAATTCTGTCATGGTCACCCTCCCAGTTATAAACCTCCATAAACCACAGACCATCCAGAACTCTGCTGCCTGTAAACTAATATACACCAAATCCCGATCACCCATCACCCAAAATCCTGATCACCCATCACCCCTGTGCTCACTGATCTACATTGGCTCCCGGTCTGGCAGCACCTTAATTTAAATATTCTCATTCTTGTGTTTGAATCCCTCCATGGCCTCACCCCTCCAATTAGTCCCATTTCCCTGTCCATATCCCATATTCTTGAAAATCTTATGCCTTCAACTCTTTTCCCAATTCCCCATTGAAAGTGAGTTGCTTTTTCTCTCTATCTCCCCCGGCTGTGAATTTCATGCTGGTGCCAATGTTACAGAAACCTTGATCCATAAAATGATGCTATCTGCACAGCTGGCCACTTCTAGTGTATCAAACACAGTGCCCCATGCTGGGCAGGGGACTTGCCCGGGCGTTCTATGTATGTGCTGTTAGTGTAAGGAGGGTTCAAGCTGAGGTCAGTGCACCAGCCCAACAGTGTTGATGTCTGTCCTTGAAACTTGGTCTGTGGATGTCCACTGACAACCTGTGTTAGTCACTTGTTATTTCAAAGGACCAGGCATCGAACTTACAGGTGAGGGGCTTTTGACTTGCTAATCCCATTGTAAAGTTAGTGGAGGTGCTTTGGATGTTTTTCTGCACGTTGTGTCGTGAGCTGCTGCAGACATTCAGGCAGGACAGAGGACTTTGTGACCCAATTCTGGACGAGGTTTGGGGACTGTAGTTACAGTGTCTCTGGGTCTGTAACACGACCAACAAATGGAGCAGAGGCTGCAGAGAGGGGAATCTATGTCAAGAGGCAAGAGGAGTGGGCTCTGCCCTACCCACTACAGAAGCTTGATCCTGCATGGCAGCAAACATGGATCTCATGACCTCAGTCTGAGCTTCCATTGCAGCACTGAGACGTTGAGTGTCTGCCGTCTGTGCTGCAGTGGAAGCTCAGACAATGATCACCAGATATTGTATCATGGCTGGGTCCGTGAGTGCTGTCATGGAGTTAGTGACCACTTCCACAGGGGAAAGAATGGGCTTCAATCTCTGTGCAATATCCTGTGCCATCTTGGAGCCAGACTCCTCCATGTTCCTTGACAGTGATAACAGACCGTCTGACAGGCCTGTCAACGGACAAAGTCTCTCAGTGTACATGTCCATCAGCATTCTCCTGTATGCAGTTCCAGCAATGTTCATATCTGAGTCCTGTGTATTATAACTCGTTTGTGACCTCGCCCTCTGGTGAGCTGACACATGAACTATCCTTTCCCCCTGGCCTGGCTGCAGCTCACTCGTGCTCGGTGACTCACCACGTGTAGATTCCGACTCTATACCAGCCTCTAAAGCACACAAAGTGTCAGTATTTGAACTGTTGGCTGTGAGTATTAGACCAAGTGATGGTGCTTTGCCATCAGTGCTGTGCTGCTGCTCTCTCTCTGTCTCCTGGAGCTGCTGTGCATGGGAAGCTGGTAGTTTTGGGTTATCATTGGAAAGTATAACATTAGAAGGGGAAAGTTGGGGTGAGGGATTGAGGGTGGGATGGAAAGCAGGAGGTCAATGGTCCCACCATCTGAAGCTTGTACATCATCCCAGACAGCAGGATGAGGGGGAGGTGGGAGTTAACAAGGGACATAAGGCAGGAACATAGTATCATCCTGAATACTGTCGGTGATGCCGGATGCTACGGGCACTGTCACAGCCGGTCCCATGATGTGAAGAACCATCTCCTCCCTCAGGCTCGGGGATGAAGGTATGCCTGGCCCTCGCCAGAACACGGCTGTTTCCTGTGATTATGGGCCGCCTTGTCCTGGAAGAGAGAGAGCAGAATGGCAGTGATTGTGTTTCACTGTGTTTGGGTGATTTGCCTACCATAGCTGAATAGTTGGAGGTATGTGGAGGCATTGAGAGGTGGGTGTGAGGCTGGCTTCAGTGGAAGGTGTGTGAGGGTGAGGTGGAGTAAGTGAATGTTAAGTTTGACTCCTGGATTGCTGATGTGTGAGTGACGGGGGTGTGGTACATTGAGCAATGTGCGAGGTTGGTTGTGTTGGGGGTAGGAGAAGCCATGTGGAGATGAATTCACAGACATTGATCACCCGTGTGAGCTCATTAAACTTCTTCCGACTCTGCTGCCAGGTCCTCGGGGCCGGACCTCTTGCATTGACCTCCCAGGCCAACTGCTCCCATTCCCTTCAGAGAGTGTTACTTGAGGGCCTCGGCCCCACGCCATGAAAACATGGCCTCCCTCCTCCTGTCCCCCTCCATGACTAAGGCCTCCAGCACCACATCCGTGAACTGCAGATCCCTCTCTCTGTCCTGGTATTCCATTTACCTTGTTTCCAATTGCAGAATTCACAGTCAGCAGCAGCAGCACACGCAGCCTCCTGTGATTCAGTGCAGCTTCCCTTTAAGAGGGACAGACTGCCTTTAAAAGCTGAATGCTGGCTGAAACACGAACCAGCCTCACGCACACTTCGCTCCCAGTTAATGTGCAGACAGACATCAGCGTGGGTCACCCTGGGCAGCAAGAAGAATTCATGGAAATGAGGAGAAAGCAGGAGCTTTGTGTGTCACCTGCCTCAACAAGAACAAGCACTGGCAAATCATGAATCACAAACCCTACGCACAGAAGGAGGATATTCAGCCCATTGTGTCAGTGCAGTCTCTTTGAAAGAGATATCAAATTAGTTCCTCTCTCCTCCTCTTGACCTACACCCCAGCTTTTTAAATTCCAATTCATGTATTTGCTGAATTCTCCTTTGAAAGATATTACTGAATCTGCTTCCACCATGTTTGCAGGCAGTGAATTCCAGATCCCAACAACTCGCTGTGTAAGAAAATTCTCCTCAAATCACCTTTGGTTCTTTGTCAATTACCTTCAATCTGTGCCTTCTTAATACTGAACTTTCTGACACTGGAAACAGTTTTACATTAATTACCCAATCAAAACCCTTCATGATTTTGAATTCTATATTTAATCTCCCCTTACCCTTCACTGCTCTAAAGAGAACAATCCCAGCTTTTCCAATCTCTCCACGTAACTGAATTCCCAGATCCCTGGTATCATTCTAGTAAATCACCTCAGTATATTCACTTAGTCCTTGACATCCTTACCAAAGTGTGGTGATCAGAATTGGACGCAATTCTCCAGCTGGGACCTAACCAATGATGGATAAACATCAGCATTTCCTCAGCATCAGAGTTTTATTACTCTTTGCCTCTCTCTCTAACACCAAGGACACTACATGTTACATTCAAAGATCTGTGTGTGTACACCCCAGGTCTCTCTAATCCTGCACCCACTTTATAATGGTACCATTGAGTTTATGTTGTTTCTCCTCATATTGCCTACCCAAATGTCTCACTTCACACTTCACTGTGTTAAATTACATCTGCCATGTTCCTGTCCATTTCACCAGTCAGTCTCTGTCCTGCTGAAGTCAGTTACTATCCATCACACTGTTTATTAACATTTCTGAGATTCCTGCCCTCTGAAAACGTTGAAATTGTCCTCTCTGTACACAAGCCCATTGCATTAACATACAGCAACAGTGATTCCAACAGTGACGCTGGGGAACCGCACTTTGTATTTCCCTCCAAACTAAACAACAACCATTCTCCGCTACTCTCTGCTTTCTGTCACTGACCTAATTTCCTGCATGCTGACATTGAAAATAAAAAAAGGACTTCCATTTATGTCACGCCTTCATGACAACTGCATGTCCCAAAGCGACTTACAACCAACGAGTACTTTTTACCGTTTTGTCTGTCTTGTAATGTTGGAAAAACACAGCCAATTTCCGCACAGCAAGATCCCACAAGTAGCAGTGTGGTCATGATCAGATCTGTTTTTGTAATGTTAATTTGAGGGGTAAATGTTGACCAGGACACTGGGAATAATTCCCCTGACCTTCTAAATAATTCCATGGGATCTTTACATCCACCTGAGAGGGCAGACGGGGCCTGGCTTTACCTTTTCTTTGATAAGGCGGCACCTCGGACAGTGCAGCACTCCTTCAGTACAGGACTGCAGTGTCAGCCTTGATTCTTGTCATCAAGTCCTGCAGTGACACTTGATCCTAGAAGCTTGTCACTGAAAGGGGAGAGAGCGACAAACTGAGCCACTGCTGACATTGGTCCTTTAATCCCATGTGTTTCTAATTTGCTAACACGGCTGTTAAGTGCTACTTTATCAAACAGCTGCTGAAAGGATAGGAATATTGGGAAAGTACAGGCAGGAACAATCATAGAATCATAGAATAGCACAGTCCTGAATGATGTCATTCGGCCCATCAAGTCAGTGCTGGCCCTTTCAAAGAGCAATCCAGTTACACCCACTCCCTGGCTCTTTCACTATATCCTAACATTTTTTTCTGCTTCAGATATCTTTCCAATTCCCTTTTGGGATCTACTATTGAATCTGTATCCATCAGCCTATCAGACAGTGCATCCCAAATCCAAACCACTCAGAAACAAAAATCCGCATGTCTGCTTCTTTTACCAATCGCCTTAAATCGGTGTCTCTGGTTAGTGATCCCTTGGACATTGGAAACAGTTTCTCTTTATTTAATTTATCTAAACCCTTCCTAATGTTAAACAGCTCAATTAAATCTCCTCTGAAAGTTCTCTGCTCGAAGGAGAACAACCCCAGCTCCATAACTGTCATCCCTCATGCCTGCACAAATTCTCGTAAAACAGTTCTGTACCCTCTCCGAAGGCTTCATGTCCTTCCTAAAGTGTGGTTCCCAGTATTCGACACAAGACTCCACGTGCAGCTGAATTAGTATTTTATATATGTTTCACATAATGTCCTTGCTTTTGTTCTTTTTGCCTCTATTTATAAACCCGAGGATCCCATATATTTATTAACTGTCTAGTTAACCTGTCCTGCCACCTTCAAAGATTTGTGCACAAATACCCCAAGTGTCTCTATTATTTCACCACCTTTATAGTTGTACCATTTGACTTGTATTGTCTCTCCTCATTCATCCTTTCAAAATGTATTACCTCACACATCTGCAATGTCACTTAAATATTGAGAAGATTGAAGCCATTGTTTTCTGTCTCTACTCCAAACATTTCCTAGCTACACACTCCATCCCTCTCCTTTGTAAATGCTTGAGACGAAGTCAAACTGTTCAGAAACGTGGTTACATAGTTAACCTTGAGATACCTGGCGATGAGCTTCTGACCAAATATTCACACCATCAGTAAAACGGCGTATTTCCATCCGTGGTGGAGTTGCATTGCAGGTTAAAAAGGAAAGTAATACAATAGTGAGGAAGGATATTAGCTCTGATGATGTGGAGTCTGTATGGGTACAGCTGAGAAACACTAAGGGGCAAAAAACGTTAGTGGGTGTTATATATAAACCCCCCAAACTGTGGTGGTGACGTGGGAATGGTCTTAAACAGGAAATTAGAGATGCATACGATAAAGCAACATCTGTAATTATGGGTGAGTTTAATCTGCATATAGATTGGTCAAATCAAATTTGTCACAATAACGTCAAGGAGGAATTCATGGAATGTATATGGGATAGTTTTCTGGACCAATACGTTGAGGAACCAACTGGAGAACAGGCCATCCCAGACTGGGTATTGTGTAAAGAGAGAGGAATAATTGACAATCTATTTGTGTGAAATGCCTTGAGGATGAGCGACCATAATATGATAGAATTCTTCATGAAGAACGCCAACAGTGACGTCAGAGGAGAGCTGCAAGCTGATTGGTTGGGTGAGTAGCAGCTGTTAGTGCATGTAGATATCTTTGAAAAAGTGAAAAGTTTATTTTTGTGGGAAAAAACTCTGGTGATAAGGTGAGTACTACTGAAGTGTTTCTTTTTTTAATTATTAAGAACCTTAGATTGAAGTGGGCAGAACAAGGTCCCTCATGTAATTAGTATTTTTTAAATTAAGGGTGTAACTAATTAATCTAAGGGTAGGTCATGACAGGAGAGCTCAGCCCCGTGATTTTCCTCCTGCGCTATGTGGGAAATCAGGGATGCTCCCAGTGTCCCTGGTGACCATATGTGCAGGAAGTGTATCCATCTGCAGCTGCTGGTTACCCACATTACGGAGATGGAGCTGCGGGTGAAATCACTGTGGAGCATCCATAATGCTGAGGAAGTCGTGGATAACATGTTTAGCGAGGTGGTCACACCGCAGGTAATAGCTGCATAGGCAGAAAAGCGATGGGTGACAACCAGACAGAGTAGTAGGCACAGGCAGGTAGTGCAGGAGTCTCTTGTGGCCACCCCGCTCTCAAACAGATCGACCACTTTGGATACTGTTGGGGGGATGACCTCCCAGGGGAAAGCGGCAACAGCCAGTCCCATGGGACCACAGAGGGCTCTGCTGCACAGCAGGGGAGGAAAAGGGGTGGAAGAGCTATCATGATAGGGGATTCTATCGTAGAGGGTGCAGGTAGGTGTTTCTGTGGCCGCGAAAGAGACACCAGGATGATATGTTGCCTCCCTGCTGCTAGGGTCAAGGATGTCTCGGAGTGGCTGCAGGAAATTCTGAAAGGGGAGAGTGAGCAGCCAGAGGTCGTGGTCCATATTGGTGCTAACGATATACACAGGAAGAGAGATAAGGTCCTGCACAGTGAATATAGGGAGTTAGGCAGAGGGTTAAAAAGTAGAACCTCTAGGGTTACTCTCAGGATTTGGCCTAATCATCAGCCTCAAGAAAGCGAACATCATGGGACAGGACGTCAGAAATGCTCCATCCATCAATATTGGCGACCACGCTCTGCAAGTGGTTCAAGAGTTCACCTACCTAGGCTCAACTATCACCAGTAACCTGTCTCTAGATGCAGAAATGTGTGGCGTTTGCAAGTTCTCCCTGTGTCTGCGTGGGTTTCCTCCGGCTGCTCCGGTTTCCTCCCACATGCCAAAGACTTGCAGGTTGATAGGTAAATTGGCCATTATAAAATTGCCCCTAGTGGAGGTAGGTGGTAGGGAAATATAGGGACAGGTGGGGATGGGGTTGGAATATGGTATAGTGTAGGATTCGTATCAGTGGGTGGTTGATGGTTGGCACAATCTCGGTGGGCCGAAGGGCCTGTTTCAGTGCTGTATCTCTAAAAAAAAATCAACAACGCATGGGAAAAGCTTCCACTGCTCTGTCCAGACTGGCCAAGAGAGTGTGGGAAAATGGCGCACTGACACGGAACACAAAACTCCGAGTGTATCAAGCCTGTGTCCTCAGTACCTTGCTGTATGGCAGCGAGGCCTCGACAACGTATGTCAGCCAACAGCGACGTCTCAATTCATTCCATCTTCGCTGCCTCCGGAGAATACTTGGCATCAGGTGGCAGGACCGTATCTCCAACACAGAAGTCCTCGAGGCGGCCAACATCCCCAGCTTATACACACTACTGAGTCAGCGGCGCTTGAGATGGCTTGGCCATGTGAGCCGCATGGAAGTTGGCAGGATCCCCAAAGACACATTGTACAGCGAGCTCGTCACTGGTATCAGACCCACCAGCCGTCCATATCTCCGCTTTAAAGACGTCTGCAAACGCGACATGAAGTCCTTTGACAAAGAGCACAAGTTGTGGGAGTCAGTGGCCAGCGATCGCCAGAGCTGGCGGGCATCAATTAAGGCAGGGCTAAAGTGTGGCGAGTCGAAGAGACTTAGCAGTTGGCAGGAAAAAAGACAGAAGCGCAAGGGGAGAGCCAACTGTGTAACAGCCCCGACAAACAAATTTTTCTGCAGCATCTGTGGAAGAGCCTGTCACTCTAGAATAAGCCTTTATCGCCACTCCAGGCGCTGCTCCACACGCCACTGATCACCTCCAGGCGTTGCAGTTGTACAGAACATTGGTTATTCCGCATTTGGAGTACAGTGTGCAGTTCTGGTCGCAACACTACATGAAAGATGTGATTAAGCTAGAGAGGGTGCAGAAAAGATTCATAAGGATGTTGCCTGGTTTGGAGGGCTTGAGTTCTAAAGAGAGATTGGGTAGGCTGGGTCTGTTTTCCCTGGAGCAAAGACGGCTGAGAGGGGACATGATGGAGGTATATAAAATTATGACAGGCATAGATAGAGCAGGTAGCCAGAGTCTGTTTCCCATGGTAGGGGTGACTAAAACTAGAGGGCATAGATTTAAGATGAAAGGGAGGAGGTTTAAAGGGGAGTAAAAGGGTAAATTTTTCACACAAAGAATAGTGCATATCTGGAATGAGATGCCAGAGGAGGTGGTGGAGGCAGGAACAGTAGCCACATTTAAGAGTCATCTGGACAGGTATTTGAATGAGCAAAGCATAGGCGGATATGGAATTAATGCAGGCACGTGGAATCAGTATAGCTCGGCATTATGCTCGGCTTGGACGCAGTGGGCCGAAGGGCCTGTTTCTATGCTGTACGAATCCATGACTCGAAGATGGAGAGTGACGTAGTTGATTCTAAGACTAGGGTCGTGAATCTTAATAAAGAAAAGTATGATGGTATGAGGCACGAGTTGGCTATGATGGATTGGGAAACGTTACTTAAAGGGATGATGGTGGAAAGGCAATGGCAAATATTCAAAGAGCACATTGATGAACTGCAACAATTGTTTTCTCTTGTCTGGTGCAAAAGTAAAATGGGAAAGGTAGCCAAACCATGGCTTACAAGGAAAATTAGAGATAGTATAAGATCCACGGAAGAGGCATATACATTCGCCAGAAAGAAACAACAGACCTGAGGATTGGGAGCAGTTTAGAATTCAGCAAAGGAGGACCAAGGGATTGAGTAATAAGGGGAAAATAAAGTACACGAGTAAGCTTGCGGGGAACATACAACCTGACTGTAAAGGTTTCTGTAGGCATGTGAAGAGGAAAGGATTGGTTAAGACAAATGTAGGTCCTTACAGTTAGAAACATGGGAATTTATTTTGGGAAACAAAGAAATGGCTAACCAACTAAATGCATACTATGATTCTGTCTTCACACAGGATGGCATAAATATCTTACCAGAAATGTTGGGGAACACAGGGTTTAGTGAGAGGAAGGAACCGAAGGAAATCAGTATTAGTAGAGAAATTGTGTTGGGGAAATTGATGGTATTGAAGGCCGATAAATCCTCAGGGCCTGATAATCTACATCGCAGATTACTTAAGGAAGTGACCGAGAAATAGTGGATGCTTTGGTGGTCATCTTTCAAGATTCTACCGACTTTGGAACAGTTCCAGCTGATTGGAGGGCAGCTAATGTAACCCCACCATTTTAAAAGGGAGGTAGAAATAAAGCAGGGCATTATAGACAAGTCAGCCTGACGTCGGTAGTGAGGAAAGTTCTAGAGTCCATTATCAAAGTTTTTATGGCAGAGCACTTGGAGAACAGTGTTAGAATCGGATAGCATCAGCATGGATTTACGAAAGGGAAATCATGCTTGATAAATCTATCAGAATATTCGAGTATGTAACTAATAGAGTGGATGAGGGGAGTCAGAGAATGTGGTTTATTTGGACTTTCAGAAGGCTTTCGACAAAGTCCTACATAAGAGATTAGTGTGTAAAATTAAAGTGCATGGGATTAGTGGTAGTGTATTACGATAGATAGAAAATTGGTTGGCAGATGGAAAAAAAGAGTAGGGAGAAACGCATCTTTTTCCAAAAGGCAGGCAGTGATTCGTGGCATTCCACAGTGGATCGGCGCTAGGACCCCAGCTATTCACACTCTATATTAATGATTTAGATGCGGTAACGAAATGTAATATCTCCAAATTTTCAGCAGACACAAAACTGGGTGGGAGGGTGAGTTGTGAGGAGGATGCAGAGTGGCTTCATGGTGATTTGGACACGTTGAGTGAGTGGGCTATTGCATGGGAGATGCAATATAATGTGAATAAATGTGAGGTTATCCACTTTGGTAGCAAAAAGAGGAAGGCAGATTATTATGTGAACAGCTATAAACTGAGAGAGGGGAATATGCAACGAGACCTGGGTGTTCTCGTACACCAGTCATTGAAGGTAAGCATGCAGGTGCAACAGGCGGTAGAAAAAGGCGAATGTTATGTTGGCCTTCATCGAGACAGGATTCGAGTACAGGAGCAGGGATGTCTTGCTGCAATTATGCAGGGCCTTGGTGAGGCCGCACTTGGAATATTGCGTGCAGTTTTGGTCTCTTTCTCCGAGAAAGGATGTTCCTGATATAGAGAGAGTGCAACAAAGGTTTATCAGACTGATTCCTGGGATGGCGGGACTGATGTATGAGGAGAGTTAGGATTATATTCGCTGGAGTTCGGAAGAGTGAAGAGGGATCTCATAGAAACCTATAAAATTCGAACAGGACTTGACAGGGTAGTTGCAGGAAGGACGCTACCGATGGTGGGGGAGTCCAGAACCAGGGGTCAAAGTCGAAGGATACGGGGTAAAATTTTCAGGACTGAACTGAGGAGAAATTTCTTCACCCAGAGAGTGGTGAGCCAGTGAAATTACGTTATCACGCCCATGTACAAGAGGGATTGGAATATGCTGGCCAGTGCCTCTGCTACTTCCACCATTCCATCCCTCAGCAACCCTCATGCATCCCATCCAGACTGGGTAAATTTTCTTTCTTTTGGGCCTCCTTATCTCGAGAGACAATGGATACGCGCCTGGAGGTGGTCAGTGGTTTGTGAAGCAGCGCCTGGAGTGGCTATAAAGGCCAATTCTGGAGTGACAGGCTCTTCCACAGGTGCTGCAGAGAAATTTGTTTGTTGGGGCTGTTGCACAGTTGGCTCTCCCCTTGCGCCTCTGTCTTTTTTCCTGCCAACTACTAAGTCTCTTCGACTCGCCACAATTTAGCCCTGTCTTTATGGCTGCCCGCCAGCTCTGGCGAATGCTGGCAACTGACTCCCACGACTTGTGATCAATGTCACACGATTTCATGTCACGTTTGCAGACGTCTTTATAACGGAGACATGGACGGCCGGTGGGTCTGATACCAGTGGCGAGCTCGCTGTACAATGTGTCTTTGGGGATCCTGCCATCTTCCATGCGGCTCACATGGCCAAGCCATCTCAAGCGCCGCTGACTCAGTAGTGTGTATAAGCTGGGGGTGTTGGCCGCTTCAAGGACTTCTGTGTTGGAGATATAGTCCTGCCACCTGATGCCAAGTATTCTCCGAAGGCAGCGAAGATGGAATGAATTGAGGCGTCGCTCTTGGCTGGCATACGTTGTCCAGGCCTCGCTGCCGTAGAGCAAGGTACTGAGGACACAGGCCTGATACACTCGGACTTTTGTGTTCCGTGTCAGTGCGCCATTTTCCCACACTCTCTTGGCCAGTCTGGACATAGCAGTGGAAGCCTTACCCATGCGCTTGTTGATTTCTGCATCTAGAGACAGGTTACTGGTGATAGTTGAGCCTAGGTAGGTGAACTCTTGAACCACTTCCAGAGCGTGGTCGCCAATATTGATGGATGGAGCATTTCTGACATCCTGCCCCATGATGTTCGTTTTCTTGAGGCTGATGGTTAGGCCAAATTCATTGCAGGCAGACGCAAACCTGTCGATGAGACTCTGCAGGCATTCTTCAGTGTGAGATGTTAAAGCAGCATCGTCAGCAAAGAGGAGTTCTCTGATGAGGACTTTCCGTACTTTGGACTTCGCTCTTAGACGGGCAAGGTTGAACAACCTGCCCCCTGATCTTGTGTGGAGGAAAATTCCTTCTTCAGAGGATTTGAACGCATGTGAAAGCAGCAGGGAGAAGAAAATCCCAAAAAGTGTGGGTGCGAGAACACAGCCCTGTTTCACACCACTCAGGATAGGAAAGGGCTCTGATGAGGAGCCACCATGTTGAATTGTGCCTTTCATATTGTCATGGAATGAGGTGATGATACTTAGTAGCTTTGGTGGACATCCGATCTTTTCTAGTAGTCTGAAGAGACCACGTCTGCTGACGAGGTCAAAGGCTTTGGTGAGATCAATGAAAGCAATGTAGAGGGGCATCTGTTGTTCACGGCATTTCTCCTGTATCTGACGAAGGGAGAACAGCATGTCAATAGTCGATCTCTCTGCACGAAAGCCACACTGTGCCTCAGGGTAGACGCGCTCGGCCAGCTTCTGGAGCCTGTTCAGAGCGACTCGAGCAAAGACTTTCCCCACTATGCTGAGCAGGGAGATTCCACGGTAGTTGTTGCAGTCACCGCGGTCACCTTTGTTTTTATAGAGGGTGATGATGTTGGCATCGCGCATGTCCTGGGGTACTGCTCCCTCGTCCCAGCACAGGCATAGCAGTTCATGTAGTGCTGAGAGTATAGCAGGCTTGGCACTCTTGATTATTTCAGGGGTAATGCTGTCCTTCCCAGGGGCTTTTCCGCTGGCTAGGGAATCAATGGCATCACTGAGTTCCGATTTGGTTGGCTGTATGTCCAGCTCATCCATGACTGGTAGAGGCTGGGCTGCATTGAGGGCAGTCTCAGTGACAGCATTCTCCCTGGAGTACAGTTCTAGGTAGTGCTCAACCCAGCGGTCCATCTGTTTGCGTTGGTCAGTGATTATGTCCCCCGATTTAGATTTGAGGGGGGTGATCTTCTTGATGGTTGGCCCAAGAGCTCTCTTCATGCCATCATACATTCCTCTGATGTTTCCAGTGTCTGAGGCCAGCTGAATATGACTGCATAGGTGTTGCCAGTAGTCGTTTGCGCAACGCCTAGCTGTTCTTTGTGCAGTACTTCTGGCTGCTTTAAGTGCTGCGGATGTTAAATCGCTGGGGGCTTTCTTGTAGTTCAAAAGTGCAATGCGCTTAGCGGCTATGACAGGTTCCAGCTCTTCATTATGAGATTGAAACCAGTCTGCATTTCTCTTCGCACTTTTGCCGTAGGTGGTCAAAGCTGACTCATAGATGGCGTCTCTGATGTGATCTACTTTATTGTGGTACAAAATGTGCTGTAGTGAAAAGGGTTAACTGAATCTGTTTGTTCAGTGACTGCAAATAATGTCAGTCTCCATGGACCCTAATTGTGTCACTGGAGGTTTTCCATCTTCTATTAATAAGGGGCTCCCATGTGTTGTCCCATAGTTTCAGCCGGAACATCAACCCCGGCACAAAACAGATCAGCGGCTCCAGAGAGAGAGAAAGGATAGATCAGAATCTGAGAACAAATGATTGGAATGTAACAACACTTGGTCCGAATCTGAGAACAATAGATGGGAATGTTACAACAATGGGTCAGAATCTGAGAACAATAGATGGGAATGTTACAACAATGGACAGGAGTTTATCCTCGGAACTTTACTACCTTTCTACATATTATGATCGGTTCTCATTAAACACTCGTATGCGTCTCGCACTGAATATTATTCAATACATTTACTATCCCACCCTGGCTATTATTGGTGTCCCTGGTAAGTCTCTCTATCTAGCTATTAATTCTATAAACCAGGTTGAACAGCATTACTGCTCCTGTAATTTACTCTGCACTTTTTGCTGCCGTTGATTGTCCAGCTATCAGCTCTCTAAACCATTGCCAACTTTATTGGATTTCTTGACATTTGCTCTCTCATCTTTACTGCTGTTGCCGTCTCTATTTCCCGGTAGGGCATTGTAAACCCCGTTTCACTGAAATGCTGTTCTGTTATGTAAATTTTGGGAAGACTGAAGCCAGTGTCATTGGTCTCCATCACAAACTCCATCCCTTATCTGTGAAACAAATACACCACCCTGCCCAATATCTGAGGCTGAACCAGATTGTTTGCAATCGGTGTGTTCTATTTAAACCTGAGCTGAGTGCATCTCCATATTCTCTCCATTGCCAACCCTGTCTACGACAACCTCTGTAATATCCCCCATCTCCACCTCTGTCTCAGCCAATCTGCTGCATAAACCCTCACCTGTACCTTTGTTAAATCCACACTTAACTATTCCAATTCTATCCTGGTCACCCTCCCAGTTATAAACCTCCATAAACCACAGACCATGCAGAACTCTGCTGCCTGTATTTTAACTCATTCCAAATCCCGATCACCCATCACCCCTGTGCTCACTGATCTACATTGGCTCCCGGTCTGGCAGCACCTTAATTTTAATATAGTCATTCTTGTGTTTGAATCCCTCCATGGCCTCATCCCTCCAATTAGTCCCATTCTCCTGCCCATTCTCATATTCCTGAAAATGTTTTGACTTCAATCTTTTCTCATTTCTCCTTCTGAAGTGAATTCCTTTCACACTGTATCTGTGCCGAGCCACTATTTTAGACTCTACACACTACTGGTGCTGACGATACAGAAGCTGGGATCCATAGAGAGATGTGAACTGCCCAGCCGGGCACTTCTACTGCGGCCTGCACAATGCCCCAAGCTGGGCAGGGCTCTAGCTCAATCGAACCATGTATGTGTTGCTGCTCTGAGGATGGTTTTGAATGTGTTGTCAATGTACCATACCGGCGGCTTTGATGTCCGTCTTTGAAACTTGGTCTGTACATGTCCACTGACCGCCTGTCTTAGTCACTCTCAGCTGAACATATATTCAGCAGCATGAGGAAACCCATCTAGTATTATTTAAAAGGACCAGGCATCCAACTTCAGGTGAGGGGCGTTTGACTTTCTTCTATTATTGTAAAGTTAGTGGAGGTGCTGTGGATGGTTTGTTGGAGGTTGTGTTGTGAGCTGCTGCAGACATTCAGGGAGGACAGAGGATTTGGTGACCCACCGCTGCACGAGGTATGGCCTATCAGGGGGAAACAGCAGCAGCCAGAGCAGTGGCACCACGGCTGGCACTGTTGTTCAGCAGGGAGGGACAAAGCGCAGAAGAGGAATAGTAATATGGGACTCTATAGTCAGAGGCACAGATAGGCCCTTCTGTGGACTTGAAAGAGACTCCAGGATGGCATATTGCCTCCCTGGTGCCAGGGTCAAGGATGTCTCTGAACGGACAGGGGGCATTCTGAAGGGCGAGGGTGAACAGCCAGAGGTTGTGGTACACATCGGTACCAATGACATTGGCAGGAAGAGTGATGAGGTCCTGCAGGGGGAGTTTAGGGAGTTCGGTAGAAAGTTAAGAAACAGGACCTCGAGGGTTGTAATCTCTGGATTACTCCCTGTGCCACGTGCCAGTGAGGCTAGAAGTAGGAAGATAGTGCAGCTATACACGTGGCTGAGCAGCTGGCGTAGAAGGGAGGTTTTCAGATATCTGGACCATTGGGCTCTCTTCAGGGACAGATGGGACCTGTACAAGAAGGACGGGTTGCATATAAACTGGAGGGGCACTAACATCCTTGCTGCAAGATTTGCTAGCGTCACTCGGGAGGATTTAAATTGGTGTAGCAGGCGGGTGGGAACCAGAGCAGTAGGACAGCTAGTGAAATAAATGAGGAGGACATAGTAAAGAAGGCCAGCAGGACTAAGAGGAAGAGCAGGCAGGGAGATGTTGCTGAGCACAGCGGGACTGGTGTTCTGAAGTGCATTTGTTTCAATGCGAGAAGTATAACAGGTAAGGCAGATGAACTTAGAGCTTGGATTAGGACTTGGAAATATGATGTTGTTGCTATTGCAGAGACTTGGTTGAGGGAAGGGCAGGATTGGCAGCTAAATGTTCCAGACTTTAGAAGCTTCAGGCGGGATATAGGGGGATGTAAAAGGGGTGACGGAGTTGCATAACTGGCTAAGGAGAATATCGCAGCTGTACTGCGGGAGGATAAATCAGAGGGGTCATGCAGCGAGGCAATATGGGTGGAGCTCAGGAATAGGAAGGGTGCAGTCACGATGTTGGGTGTTTACTACAGGCCTCCCAACAGCCAGCGGGAGGTAGAGGAGCAGATATGTAGACAGATGTTGGAAAGATGTGAAGGTAACAGGGTCGTCGTGGTGGGTGATTTTAACTTCCCCTATATTGACTGGGACTCGCTTTATGCTGGGGGCTTGGATGGGGCAGAATTTGTGAGGAACATCCAGGAGGGCTTCTTGAAACAGTATGTATATAGTCCAACTAGGGATGGGGCCATTCTGGACCTGTTGTTGGGGGATGAGCTCGGCCAGGTGGTCGAAGTTTCAGTGGGGGAGCATTCCCGGAACAGTGACCATAATTCCATAAGTTTTAAGGTACTTGTGGTTAAGGATAAGAGTACTCCTCAGGTGAAGGTGCTAAATTGGGAGAAGGCTAATTATAACAATATTAGGCAGGATCTGAAGAATTTAGAATGGGGGAGGCTGTTTAATGGTAAATCAACATCTGACATGTGGGAGTCTTTCAAATGTCAGCTGATTAGAATCCAGGACCAGCATGTTCCTGTGATGAAGAAAGACAAGTTTGGCAAGTTTCGGGAAGCCTGGATAACACGGGATATTGTGAGCCTAGTAAAAAAGAAAAAGGAAGCCTTTGTTAGGGCTGGATGGCTCGGAACAGACGAAGCACTTGAGGAATATAAAGACAGTAGGAAGGAACTTAAGCAAGGAGTCAGGAGGGCTAAAAGGGGTGATGAGAAGTCATTGGCAAACAGGATTAAGGAAAATCCCAAGGCTTTTTATACATTTATAAAGAGCAAGATGGTAACCACGGAAATGGTTGGCCCACTCAAGGACAGAGATGGGAATCTGTGCGTGGAGCCAGAGGAAATGGGCGAGGTGCTAAATGAGTACTTTGCATCAGTATTCACCAAAGCGAAGGACTTGGTGGATGATGAGCCGAGGGAAGGGAGTGCAGATAGTCTCAGTCATCTCATTATCAATAAGGAGGGGGTGTTGGGTGTCTTGCAAAGCAATAAGATAGATAAGTCTCCAGGGCCTGACGGGATCTACCCTAGAATAGTGAGGGAGGGAAGGGAAGAAATTGCTGGGGCCTTGACAGAAATCTTTGCATCCTCATTGGCTACAGGTGAGGTCCCAGAGGACTGTAGAAAAGCCAATGTTGTTCCTTTGTTTAAGAAGGGTGGCAAGGATAATCCAGGATATTATAGGCCGGTGAGCCTTACGTCAGTGGTAGGGAAATTATTAGAGAGGATTATTCGGGACAGGATTTACTCCCATTTGTAAACAAATGGACTTATTAGCGAGAGACAGCATGGTTTTGTGAAGGGGAGGCCGTGTCTTACTAATTTGATTGAGTTTTTTGAGGAAGTGACGAAGATGATTGATGAAGGAAGGGCAGTGGATGTTATCTATATGGACTTTAGTAAAGCCTCTGACAAGGTCCCGCATGGCAGACTGGTGCAAAAGGTGAAGTCACACGAGATCAGAGGTGAGCTGGCAAGATCGATACAGAACTGGCTCGGTCATAGAAGACAGAGGGTATCAGTGGATGGGTGTTTTTCTGAATGGAGGGATGTGACTAGTGGTGTTCCGCAGGGATCAGTGCTGGGATGTTTGCTGTTTTTAGTATATATAAATGATTTGGAGGAAAATTAGCTGGTCTGATTAGTAAGTTTGCGGACAACACAAAGGTTGGTGGAGTTGCAGATAATGATGAGGATTGTCAGAAGATACAGCAGGATATCGATCGGTTGGAGACTTGGGTGGAGAAATGGCAGATGGAGTTTAATCTGGACAAATGTGAGGTAATGCATTTTGGAAGGTTTAATGCAGGTGGGACGTATACAGTCAATCGCAGAACCCTTAGGAGTATTGACAGGCAGAGAGATCTGGGCGTACAGGTCCACAGGTCACTGAAAGTGGCAACGCAGGTGGATAAGGTAGTCAAGAAGGCATACGGCATGCTTGCCTTCATCGGTCGAGGCACAGAGTACAAAAATTGGCAAGTCATGTTGCAGCTGTACGGAACCTCAGTTAGGCCACACTTCGAATTTTGCGTGCAATTCTGGTCGCCACACTACCAGAAGGACTTGGAGGCTTTGGAGAGGTTACAGAGGAGGTTTACCGGGATGTTGCCTGGTCTGGAGGGCATTAACTATCAGGAGAGGTTGGAAAAACTCGGATTGTTTTCACTGGAACGATGGAGGTGGAGGGGCGACATGATAGAGGTTTACAAAGTTATGAGCAGCATGGACAAAGTGGATAGTCAGAAGTTCTTTCCCAGGGTGGAAGAGTCAGTTACTAGGCGACATAGGTTTAAGGTGCGAGAGGCAAAGTTTAGAGGGGATGTGAGAGGCAGGTCTTTTACACAGAGAGTGGTGAGTGCCTGAAACTTGCTGCCAGGGGAGGTGGTGGAAGCAGATACGATAGCGACGTTTAAGAGACATCTTGACAAATACATGAATAGGAAGGGAATAGAGGGATATGGGCCCCGGAAGTGCAGAAGGTGTTAGTTAAGGCAGGCATCAAGATCGGCGCAGGCTTGGAGGGCCGAATGGTCTGCTCCTGTGCTGTACTGTTCTTTGTTATTTGTTCTTGTCTGTAGTTACAGTGTCCCTGGGTCTGTAACATGACAAACAAATGGAGCAGAGGCTGCAGAGAGGGGAAGCTCTGGAAAATGAGAGGAAGAGGGGGTTCTGCCTTACCCACCCTGCGTTTTCCAAGAGCACTTTTCCTATGCACACCTAACCCAGGAGCAGTGTGTGAGGTAAATCTGATTCAATTAGGAGGTGGTCTCTGAGCTGTGTCACCTCCTGCAACGTGACCTGGAGCCTCACACCAGGGTGAGGACGGATTTGTCAGTGGCTGTTCAGGTCACAGTTTCATTGAACTTCCATGTATCTGAATATTTCCACGCAGGAGCAGGAGACATATCAAACATAGAGTCATAGAGGGTGATAGATACATTTATGGCAGAGAAGAAGGCCATTCAGCCCCTCGGTGCCCGCTCCCTGTGGAACAATCCAGTCAGTCCCACTTTCCCAGTCATTCCCCGTATCCCTGCAAGATCATCTCCTTCGGGTATCCATCCAGTATCCTTTTGAATTCATTGTCTCGAATGATGAAGTCCAAGATCTGATAAGCTTCGCTAAGCACTCTCCTAATATGTCCTGGCAATTTCAAATATCAATGCATATGCAGCCCCAGGTAGCTCTGTCCCTGCACAATCTTTAGAACTGTGTCATTAAGTCTATATTACCTTCCTATTCCTTTTGACAAAATACATCACTTCACACTCCTCTGTATGAAATTCCACCGGCCACTTCTCTGTCCATTCTGCTCGCCTATCTATATCCTGTTACAGGTGATTTGCAACATCATCACTGTTTACCACACCTCCAAGATTGGTATCATCGGAAAATTTTGAAATTCTACTCTGTCTTCCAAGATCCATGTAACTCATATATAGCAAAAAAACAAACAGTGGTCCTAAGCACTGACCCTTGTTGGAAAATCACTGTCTACCATCCTCCAGTCTGAAAACAACCATTTAACACATTTCTCTTTTTTATGTCCTATGGACAATTTTTGATCCAATTAGATGCTATTCCATGAGGTTCAATTTTGTTAGCCAAGCTTCTGTGTGTTTCTTCCTCAAATAATTTCATAAAATCTACATAGACAACATCCACCACATTCCCTTCATCAATCTTCTCTGATTTTCTAAATAAATTCAATTAGTTCATCAAGCATGATCTGCCTTTCAGAAATCCGTGCTGACAATCCTTAATTAACTCAACCTCTCCAAGTGTGTGTTGCCCTTTTCCCCTGATTATTGCTTCTAAAACTTTCCTCACAACTGATGTTAAACTAACTGGCCAGTAGTTACTAGGCCTGTGTGTTGTCCATTGATAATTCTGGGAAGTGAGGGTGACCATCTATGTCATCAATATCTCCCTCAGCAGGGAGAAGCAGGATGAGAGATCCCGTGGCTTTGTCAGGATAGCGGGATTCCTGATGGTGTAGGTGGCTCTGCGGGGCCCCATGTCAACCCATGGGTTGAGGTACAGGGACTGAAAGAACTCTCACTCCATCAATGTGCAGTTGGTGTGTGAGCATGGCCAGTCCGTCATGTTGGTGAATGTCCACTATCCGGGCAGCAGCCACCATACCTTCATTCTGAAGCAGTCAGCCGGTCCCAACACATAGGGGCTCCATGAAGAACCAGAATGTGGTTCCTTGGAGACAAATGAACCCCCTCTAGACACAGCCCATGTTTCTACACCCTCAATCCACCTCCCACCGTCAACCGTTAGTTACGCAATTAGCATGTGTATAATGTGAGCAATGGAGTCGCCAGGAACATGTTGGAACAGACCATCGGTGTGATGAAGCAATGCTTCCGATGTCTGAACCGCTCGGGGAGAGCCCTCCAGTACACACTGGAGCAGGTGTCTGAGTTCATGGTGTTCTGCTGCACCCTTCATATCATCACCATCTTGAGGACACAGGCATTGGCACCAGGAATCCAGAGGCCACCTCTGGAGGAGGTGGGAGGGAAGATATTTCCTGGATGCCTTCGACCTGGACAGGCTGTCGGAGAGTCCCTGCTAAGATTCCAGTTCCCATAGGACAACTTCCCTTTCCAGCCATGAATTCCCCATTCTCCACCATTACACCCATCTGAGAAGCCCCATCACAGTGTCCCCTTGGTCAGCATCCTGTAATAAAAACATCAGAGAATTATTACAGCACAGAAGGACCAATTCAGCCTTTCGTATCTGCACTGGCTCTCCGAAAGAGTAATTCACCTAATGCCGTTCCCTGCCTTCTTCCTGTAATCCTGCACATTCTGCCTTCTCATATAACAGTCTATTCAGCTTCAATTGAACCTGCCTCCACCACACTCTCAGGCAGTGCATTCCAGACTCTAACCACACACTGTGTGACAAAATACTTTCCTCAGGTCGTCTTTGCTTCTTTTACCCATGACTTTAAATCTGTGCCCTCTCCTTCTCGATCCTTTCACGAGTGGGAACTGTTTCTCTCTATCTACTCTATGCAGACACCTCATGATTTTTGAAACCTCTAATAAATCACCTCTCAGCCTTCTCCGAGAAAAACAGTCCTAACTTCTCAAATCTATCTGCATAACTGAAATTCCTCATCCTGGGAATGATTCTGGTCAATCTTTTCTGCACTCTCTCCAATGCCCTCACGTCGTTCCTCAAGTGTGGCACCCAGAACTGGACGTAATACCACAGCTGAGGCTGAAACAGTGTCATATATAAGTTCAATATAACTTCATTGCTCTTGTACTCTATGCCCATATTAATAAAGCCCACGATACTGCATGCTTTATTAAACACTTTCTCAACCTGTCCTGCCGCCTTCAATGACTTCTGCACATATACACACAGGTCCCTCTGCTCCTGCACACCCTATAGAATTGTATATTGTCACCCCATGTTCTTCCTACCAACATGAATCACTTCACATTTCTCTGTATTGAACTTCATCTGCCACCTCTCTGCCCATTCCAGCAACTTGTGTGTGTCCTTTTGAAGTTCTACACTATCCTCCTCACAGTTCACAATGCTTCCAACGTTCGTAACAGCTGCAAACTTTGAAATTGTGCCCTGTACACCCAGGTTTAGGTCCTTAATATATATCAGGAAAAGCAAGGATCCGAACACTGATCTCTGGGGAACTCCACCACAAACCTTCCTCCAGCCTGTAAAACATTCATTAACCACTACTCTTTGTTTCCTGTCACTCAGCTAATTTCGTATCCATGTTGCTAATGTCCCTTTTATTCTATGAGCTACAAGTTTGCTCACAGGTCTGTTGTGTGGCATTGTATCAAAAGGTATTTGCATGCAGGGAATAGTTAAATGTCTGGAATGCACTGCTTGAGAATGGTGGAGGCAGGTTCATTTGAAACTGAATAGACCGTTATATGAAAATCAATGTACACCACATCAACAGAATTGCCCTCATCAACTCTCTCTGATACCACCTCCAACATTTCCAGCAAATTAGTTAAACATGATGTTCTCTCAAGAAATCCATGCTGGCTTGTTTAATTAACTCGCATTTGTCCATGTGACTATTAGCTTTGTCCAAGATTATTTATTTCTAGAAGTTTTCCCACCACCGAAGTTAAACTGACAGGCCTGTAGTTGCTGGCCTTATCTTTACACCCTTTTTTGAACAAGGGTGTAACGTTTGCAATTCTCCAGTCCTCTGGCATCATCCCCAAGTCTACGAAAGACTGAAAAATTATGTCCAGTGCCTCTGCGATTTCCACCCTCACTTCCCTCAGTATCCTTGGATGCATCGCATCTGTTCCTGGTGCTTTATTCAATTTAAGTCCAGACAGCCTATCTAATACTTCCTCTTTATCAGTTTTAAACCCCACTAGTGTCTGACTTACCTCCACTTTCAACATTGCCTGGGTTGCATCTTAGAATCATAGAAAGCACAGAGAGAGGCCACTTGGCCCATCGTGTCTATGCTGTCCAAAAAACGACCCATCCATTCTGATCCTACCTTCCAGCATTTGATAGATTACAGCACTTGAGGTGCATATCCAGACACCTTTTGAATGAGTTGTGGGTTTCTGCCTCAACTACCCTTTCAGAAAGTCAGTTCCAGACTCCCACCACCCGGTGGGTGAAAAATAAAATCCGCAGCTCCCTCTTAATCTTTCTACCAATCACTTTAAGTCCATGACCTCTCGTCACTGACCTCTTTGCTAAGGTGAATGGACCCTTCACCTCCACTCTATCCAGGCCCCTCCCGGTTCTGTACATTTCAGTC
Organism: Heterodontus francisci; assembly: GCF_036365525.1. Taxonomy (NCBI): domain Eukaryota; kingdom Metazoa; phylum Chordata; class Chondrichthyes; order Heterodontiformes; family Heterodontidae; genus Heterodontus; species Heterodontus francisci. Next base: position 187,567 of record NW_027140275.1, read on the forward strand.
AGATTTCCCCTCAGCCTTCTCTATTCCAAGGAGAACAACCCCAGCCTTAATTGTAATATTCTAATTCTTGTGTTTGAATCTCTCCATGGCCTCACCCTTCCATTTATTCACTTTCCCCTCTCCAATTCATATATTCCTGCAAATCTTTCGACTTCAATCTTTTTTCAGTTCTCCTTGTCAAGTGAATTTCTTTCCCTCTGTATCTGTTCCGAGACACGATTTTAGACTCTGCAGCAAGACTGCTGCTGACGGTACAGAATTGGGATCCAAAAAGAGATGTGAATCGCACAGCCGGCCACTTCCAGTGCGGTCTGCACAATATCCCATGCTGGGTGGGGCTCCAGCCCAGTCACATCATCTATGTGCTGTAAGCGTGGTCTTCATAGCTGGCCACCTCTACTATGCCCTGCACAGTGTCCCAAGCTGCGCAGGGCTCTAGCTCAATTGTACCTTGTATGTGTTGTTCCTTTGAGGGTGGATTTGAAGGTGATGTCAATGTACCATGCCAGCAGCTTTGATGTACTTCTTTAAACTTTTTCTGTGCATGTCCACTGACCACTGAACATACATTCAGTAGCAAAAGGAAACCCCTCCGGTGTTATTTAAAAGGACCAGGCATCTAGTTTACAGGCTTTTGACTTACTTCTGCTATTGTAAAGTTAGTGGAGGTGTTGTGGATGTTTTTCTGGAGGTTGTGTTGTGAGCTGCTGCAAACATTCAGGGACATTTGTGAACTATACAGTAAATGGAAAAGTCCTGGGGAAAATTGATGTACAGATAGATTTGGGTGTTCAGGTCCATTGTTCCCTGAAGGAGGCAACGCAGGCCAATAGAATGGTCAAGAAGGCATACGGCATGCTTTCCTTCATCGGACGGGGTATTGAGTACAAGAGTTGGCAGGTCATGTTACAGTTGTATAGGACTTTGGTTCGGCCACATTTGGAATACTGCGTGCAGTTCTGGTCGCCACATTACCAAAAGGATGTAGATGCTTTGAAGAGGGTGCAGAGGAGGTTCACCAGGATGTTGCCTGGTATGGAGGGCGCTAGCTATGAAGAGAGGTTGAGTAGGTTAGGATTATTTTCATTAGAAAGACAGAGGTTGAGGAGGGACCTGATTGAGGTGTACAAAATCATGAGAGGTATAGACAGGTTGGATAGGAAGAAGCTTTTTCCCAGAGTGGGGGATTGAATTACTAGGGGTCACGAGTTCAAAGTGAGAGAGTAAATGTTCTGGGGGGATATGCGTGGAAAGTTCTTTACGCAGAGGGTGGTGGGTGCCTGGAACGTATTGCCAGCGGAGGTGGTGGACGCGGGCACGATAGTGTCTTTTAAGATGTATCTAGACAGATACATGAATGGGCAGGAAGCAAAGAGATACAGAGCCTTAGAAAATAGACGACATGTTTAGATAGAGGATCTGGATCGGCACAGGCTTGGAGGGCCGAAGGGCCTGTTCCTGTGCTGTAATTTTCTTAGTTCTTAGTTCATTGTGTACAGAGGATTTGGTGACCCAACTCTGGACGACGTATGGGGACTGTAGTTACAGTGTCTCTGGGTCTGTAACATGACAAACAAATGGAGCAGGTGCTGCGGAGAGGGGAAGCTCTGTAAAGAGAGAGGAGGAAAGGCCAATACCCAGCCCACCCCGGGTGCTCCAAGAGCACTTTTCCTACCTACACCTAACCCAGGAGCAATGTGTGAGGTGACTCTGATTCAATAAGGAGGTGGTCACAGAGCTGTGTCACCTCCTGTAACACAACCTGGCGCCTCACACCAGGGTGAGGACGGAGTTGTCAGTGGTTGTTAAGCTCACAGTTTCATTGAACTTCTATGTATCTGGATATTTGCAGGCAGGAGCAGGTGACATATCCAACATAGAGTGGTATAAATTGATGGAGTCATTTACAACACAGAAAGAGGCCATTCAGCCCCTCACTGCCGGCTTACTGTGCAACAATCCAATCAGCCCCACGCTCCCACTCCCCCGCTCAATCCCCGCATCTCTGCAAGTTCATTTCCTTCAGATTTCCATCCAGTTTCCTTTTGAAATCTTTGATTGTCTCGGCTTCCACCATCCTCATGGGCAGTGAGTTCCAGCTCATTACCATCCACTGTGTAAAAAGGTTCCTCCTCATATTCCCCTGCATATGTTAAACAAAACCTTCCATCTGTGCCCCCTACTCCGCGTTGCATCAGTTAATGGGAACAGTTTTTCCTTGTCTATCTTATCTAAGTTTATCATAATCATGTACACCTCTATCAAATCACTTTCAATCTCCTTTACTCCAGGGAGAACAACTCCATCTTCTCCAAACTCACTTTGTAACTAAACTCCCATCCCTGGAATCATTCTGGTAAATCTCCTCTGCACCCTGTCAAGGACTTTCACATCCTTCCTACAGTCTGGTGACCAGAACAGGGCACCGTGCTCTTGTTGGGGTCTCACCAAAGCTTTGTAAAGTTTCAGCTGAACCGCCCTGTTTTTGTATATTTGCCTCTAATGATGAAGCCCAAGATCTGATATGTTTTGCTAAACACTCTGCTAATATGTCCTGCCACCTTCAAAGATCAATGCATATGGATCCCCAGGTCCTTCTGTTCCTGCACAAGCTTTAGAACTGTGTCATTAAGTCTATGTTGTCTTCCTATTATTTCTGACAAAATACATTACCTCACACTCCTCTTTATTAAATTCTACCTGCCACTTCTATGTCCATTCTGTTAGCCTATCTATATCATGTTGTAGGTGGTTTGTATCACCCTCACTGTTCTCCACTCCTCCATAATTGCAATCATCAGAAAAAATATAAATTCTACTCCGTATTCCAAGATCCGTGTCATATTTATACGGCAAAAAAAAACAAAATAACTGTGGTCCCAGCACTGACCATTGTGTAACATCAATGTCGACCATCCTCCAGTCTGAAAAATAACCATTTAACACATTTCTCTTTTTGCTGCCCTCGGACAATTTTTGATCCAATTGGATGCTATTCCATGAGCTTTGTTAACCAAGCTTGTGTGTGGTTCTTAATCAAATACTTTCATAAAATCCAGGAAGACAACATCCACCACATCCCCTTCATCAACCTTCTCTGATCATCGAAATAAATTCAATTAGCCCATCAAGCATAATCTGCCTTTTAGAAATCCGTGCTGACACTCCTTAATTAAGTCAAACCTCTCCAAGTGTGTGTTGTCCTTTTTCCCTGATCATCGTTTCTAAAACCTTACTCACCACTGATGTTACATTAACTGACCAGTAGTTACTAGGCCTGTATGTTGTCCATTGATAATTCTGGGAGGTGAGGGTGACCATCTATGTCATCATTTTCTCCCTCAGCAGGGAGAAGCAGGATGAGAGATCCAGTGGGTTTGTCAGGATCGCGGGATTCCTGATGGTGCAGGTGGCTCTGCGGGGTTTCCATGTCAACGGGGAGAGGTACAGGAACTGAAAGAACTCTCACTCCATTAATGTACAGTTGGTGTGTGAGCATGCCCAGTAAATCATGTTGGTGAATGTCCACTATCCTAGCAGCAGCCACCATACCTTCATTCTGAAGCAGTCAACCAGTCCCAACACTGCGGGTCTCCATGCAGAACCAGAATGCGATTCCTCAGAGACAAAGGAAACCCCCCTCTAGACCCAACTCATGTTTCTACAACCCCAAACCATCTCCCACCACCAACCAAACGCACACAATTAACATGTGTAAAATGTGAGCAATGGAGTCACCAGGAACATGGTGGAACTGACCATCGGTGTGATGAAGCTTTACTTCCGATGTCTGAACCGCTCGGGGGGAGTCCTCCAGTACACACTGGAGCAGGTGCCCAAGTTCATGGTGTTCTGCTGCACCCTTCATATCATTACCATCACGAGGACACAGGCATTGGCAGCAGGAATCCAGAGGCAACCTCAGGAGAATGAGGAGGAGGCAGGGAGGATATTTTCTGGATGCCTTCCACCAGGACAGGCTGTCGGAGAGTCCCTGCTAAGATTCAGTATCCGATAGGACAACTTCCCTTTCCCACAATGAATCCCCCATTCTCCACCATTACACCCATCTGAGACGCCCCATCACAGTGTTATTGCAGCACAGAAGGAACTATTCAGTCCGACGTGTCTGCGTCGCCATTCCGAATGAGCAATTCACCTAATCCCATTCCCTGCCTTCTTCCCATAATCCTGCACATTCTTCCTTCTAATCCACCAAATTATTCAGCTTTAGCATGTTTATAGATGTGGTCACCCAACAGCTGAAGATTATGCAGGGAGAGAAGGAATTGGTGATCCCCAGACAGTCAAAAAGAATCAGGCAGGTAGTGCTGCAAACCCATGAGTGCATCTCACTCTCCAACAGGTATTCAGTTCAGAATACTGAGGAAAGTGATGCTTCACCTGGGGAGCGCAGCCAGAGCCAACTCTGTGTCAGCACGGGTAGCTGAGCTGCAGAGCGGGGTAGAGGGATGACTGGAAGAGCCATAGTGATCAGTAGTCAGGGGAACAGGCAGGCGTTTATGTGGCCACAGACGTGAATCGAGGATGGTGTGCTGCTTGTCTGGTGCCAGGCTCAAGGATGTCACAGAGCGACTGCAGAGCATCCTGAAGGAGAAGGGGAACAGCCAGCAGTCATGGTCCACATTGGAACCGGCAACAGAGGTAGAAAGAGGAATGTCGTCCAGCAGTCAGAATTTATGGAGCTAGGGAAGAAATTAGCCAGCAGGACCTCAAAGTATTAACTTCTGGATTAGTCCCAGTGCCATGCACAGCTGACTATAGAAATAGAAAACTAAAACAGATGAATGCGTGGCTGAGAAGATTGTGCAGGAGGGAGGGCTTCAGATTCCTGGGACATTGGGACCAGCTTTGGATTAGATGGGACCTGTACAGGCCGGACTGGTTGCACCTGATCGGAGCCGGGACTGGGTCACTTGCAGAACGTTCAGCTCGTGCTGTCGGGGAGGGTATAAACTAGTTTGGCAGGGGGGGGGTGGGGACCTGAGGGTAGATTCAGTTGGGACAAAACCTGAAATGAAAATAGAAGGCAGAAAATTAATGGATGAGTCTAGAAAACAGAGGAAAAGAGGGTTAGAATTATTTTTAAGTGTGTGGCTGTGCTCAAGAGTATCTATTTCAATGCAAGAAGTATAGCAAATAAAGCAGATGAGCTGAGGGCAAGGTGGACAGGTGGCAGTATGATATCATAGCTATCACATAAACATAGCTGAAGGGGGGACAGGAATGGCAGCTCAACGTTCCTGGTTACAGGGTTTTCAGACACGATAGGGAGGGGGATAAGAAAGGAGGGGAAGTGGCAATTTCGGTCAAGAAATCTATTACAGCTGTGAGGACGGATGATATGTTGGAAGGTTCATCAACTGAGGCGATATGGATTGAGCTAGGAACCAAAAAGGGGCAATCTCACTGCTGGGAGTATGATCCCGTCAGCCAAACAGTCCGAGGGAGATAGAAGAGCAGATATGTAGGCAAGTCTCTGAGAAGTGCAAGAACAATAGGGCAGTAATAGTAGGGTATTTTAATAACTCCAATATTAACTGGGATAATTTTAGTATGAAAAAAATTAATGGAACAGAAATCTTGAGGTGCATTCAGGAGAACGTTTTTGGCCAGGATGTAGCAAGTCCAACAACAAAGGGTGCAGTTTTAGACATTGTTTTTGGAAATGAAGATGGGCAGGTGGAAGGAGTGGCAGGGAAGATCATTTTGATGGGAGTGATCACAATTCAGTTAGTTTTAACTTAATTATGGAACAGGACAAGAGATCAGGAGTTAGAGTTCTCAATGGGGAAAGGCGAATATTACTAAACTGAGGAGCGAAAGTAGACTGGAAACAGCAGTTTGAAGGTAGTTCAGTCTCACAGCAGTGGGAGGCATTCAAAGGGGAGATTCGAAAGGTTCAGGATAAACATGTTCCCACAAGGAAAAAGGGTGAGGCGGCCAAATCTCGAGTCTCATGGATGTCAAGGAGCCGACAGGGTAGGATAACGCATGAAAAGGAAAGCTTCTGTCCGACACTGAGAACTTAATACTGCAGAAAGCCGAGAGGAGTATAGAAAGTGGAGGGATCAAATCAAAAAGGAAGTTAGGAAAGGAAAGTGAGGGTATGAAAGAATATTGGCAAGCAAAATCAAGGTGAACCTAAAGATGTTTTCTCAATACATTAAGAGGAAGAGGACAACTAAGGGGAGAGTAGGACCCATAATAGATCAGAAAGGTAACATTTGTATAAGGGTAGAAGATATTGGTATGGTTCTTATTGAGCACTTTGCAGATGTCTTCAGAAAAGAGGGGGGAGTTAGATATTGTCGTTAAGGAGGAAGAGTGTGAATTATTGGATATGATAAACATAGGGAGAGAGGAAGTATTAATGGGATTAGCCTCCTTGAAAGTTGAAACATCACCAGAGCCGGATGAAATGTACCCCAGGCTGTTCAAAGAAGCAAGAGAGGAAATAGCAGAGGGTCTGCCTACCATCATTTCCCAATCTCACTAGATACAGTTGTGGTGCCGGAGGATTGGAGAATTGCTAACGTTGTACCTCTGTTTAAAAATGGAGCGAAGGATTGTCTGAATAATTACAGGCCACTCAGTCTAACCTCAGTAGTGGGCAAATTATTGGAATCTATTCTGAGAGACGGGATAAACTGTCACTTAGAAAGGCACAGGTGTATCAAGGATAGTCAGCATGGATTTGTTAAGTGACTCTCTTGTTTGACCAAATTGATCGAATTTTTTGAAGCTGTTGCAAGGAATATAGATGAGGGTAGTGCAGTTGATGTGGTCAACATGGATTTTAGCAAGGCTTCTGTCAAGGTCCCACATGATAGACTGGTTCAAAAAATAAAATCCCATGGCATCCAGAGAAATGCAGCAAGGCGGATACAAAATTGTCTCAGTGGCAGGAAACACAGGGTAATTATTGACAAGTATTTTTGCGACTGGAGGACTGTCCCCATTGTCATTCCACAGGGCTCAGTAATGGGTCCCATGCTTTCTGTGGTCTATATTAAAGATTTAGACATAAATTTAGGGGTTATGATCAAGACTTTTGCAGACGACACAAAGATTGGCCATGTGGTGGATAGCGAGAAGGATAGCTGTAGGCTGCAGGAAGATATTGACGATCTGGTCAGATGGGCAGAAAAATGGGAATCGACCTGGATAAGTGTGAGGTGATGCTATTGGGGAGCTCACACAAGCAAAGGAATACACGATTACTAGGACAATACTGAGAAGTGTAGAGGAAGTACGGGACTTTGAAGTGAATGCCCACAGATCCCTGAAGATAGCAGGAGAGGTCAATAAAGCAGTTAAGAAGGCGTATGGAATCATTTCCCTTTTTAGCCGAGGTATAGAATGTACCTGCTTTTATATTTGTGTGTATAGAATGTAAGACCTGGGAGGTTATGCTGGAACTGTATAAATCATTGGTTAGGCCACAACTTGAATACTTTGTGCAGTTCTGGTAACCACATTACAGAAAGGAGGCAATTGCAGTAGAGATGGTACAGAGGAGATTTACGAGGATGTTGCCAGGACTGGAAAAATGCAGCTATGAGGAAAGATTGGATAGGCTGGGGTTGTTCTTCATGGAACAGAAAAGGCTTGAGGGGAGATCTGATTGAAATGAACAACATTTTGTGGGGCCTGCATTGAGTGGAGGTGAAGGGTCTATTCACCTTAGCAAAAAGGTCAGTGACTAGGGGACATAGATTTAAAGTGATTGGCAGAAATATCAGAAGGGAGTTGAGGAAAAACATGTTCACCCAGAAATACAAAATTGCCTCGGTGACAGGAAACAAAGGGTAATTGTTGACGGGTATTGACTGGAGGACTGTTACCAGTCGTGTTCCAGAGGGCTTGGTACTGGGTCCCCTGCTTTTAGTGAGGGTCTGTAACTCACTTCATGAAAGGATGGTTGAGGCAGAAACCCTCTACTCATTCAAAAGGAGTCTGGATGTGCACCTCAAGTGTCATAATCTGCAGGGCTACGGATCAAATGATGGAAGGTGTGATTAGAATTGTTGGATTACTTTTCGGCTTGCACAGACACGATGGGCCAAGTTAACTCTTTCTGTTCCTTAAAATTTCTCCCGTTCCATGATTCTATAACACGAAACACGCTATCCTCGTTAACATTCACAATTACGTCAACAAACGATCAAGACTATTATAAATGATTTTCCATGAAGCTACCCCTGCTGCTTGTCATTTATTAAGACATGATTTTACAAGTAAGACATATTTTTGTTCTGGGTTATGGCCTCCAGAATTTTCCAATAATCAACATTAGGCTGATAGTTACAAGGCTTATCCAACGTCCCCTTCTTTAAACAGGGTGTAACATTTACAGCCCTTCAGTTCTCTGGCATCATTTTTAAAAATTCATTCATGGGATGTGGACACCGCTGGCCAGGCCAGCATTTATTGCCCATCCCTAATTACCCATGCAAAGGTGGTGATGAGCTGCCTTCTTGAACCACTGCAGTCCATGTGGGGTACGTACACCCACAGTCCTGTTAGGAAGGAAGTTCCAGTATTTTGACCCAGCGACAGTGAAGGAACGGCAAGATAGTTTCAAATCAGCATGGTGTGTGGCTTGGAGGGGAACTTGCAGGTGGTGGTGTTTCCATACATCTGCTGCGCTTGCCCTTCTATATGGTCGAGGTTGTGTGTTTGGAAGGTGCTGTCTAAGGAGCCTTGGTGTGTTGCTGCAGTGCATCTTGTAGATGGTACACACTGCTGCCACTGTGCGTCGGTGATGGAGAGAATGAATGTTGTGGATGGGGTGCCAATCAAGCGGGCTGCTTTGTACTGGATGGTGCCGAGCTTCTTGAGTGTTGTTGGAGCTGCACCCATCCAGACAAGTATTCCATCACACTCCTGGCTTGTGCCTTATAGATGGTGGACTGGCTTTGGGGAATCAGGGGGTGAGTTAATCGCCTCAGCATTCTTCGCCTATGACCTGCTCTTTGAGCCATTGTATTTATATGGCTACTCCTGTTCAGTTTCTGTTCAATGGTAGCCCCTAGGATGTTGATAGTGGTGGATTCAGCTATGGTAATGTCATTGAATGTCAAGGGAGATGATTAGATTCTCTCTTGTCGGAGATGGCCATTGCCTGGCACTAGTGCAGTGCGAATGATACTTGCCAATTATCAGCCCAAGCCTTGATATTGTCCAGGTCCTGCTGCATTTCTACACGGACTGCTTCAGTATTTGAGGAGTCACGAATGGTGCTGAAAATTGTGCAATCATCAGCCAACATCCCCACTTCTGGTCTTGTGATTGAAGGAAGGTCATTGATGAAGCAGCTGTAGATGGTTGGGTCTCGGAAACTACCCTGAGGAACTCCTGCAGTGATGTCCTGGAGTTGAGATGATTGACCTGCAACAACCACAACCATCTTCCTTTGCGCTAGGTATGACTCCAACAAGCAGAGAGTTTTCCCGCTGATTCCCACTGACTCCATTTTTGCTCTGGCTCCTTGATGCCATACTCAGTCAAATGCTGCCTTGATGTCAAGGCAGTCACTCATACCTCACCTCTTGAATTCAGCTCCTTTGTCCATGTTTGAACCAAGGCTGAAATGAGGTCAGGAGCGGTGTGACCCTGGCGGAACCCAAACTGAGCGTCACTGAGCAGGTTATTGCTAAGCAAGTGCTGTTTGATAGCATTGTCGATGACACCTTCCATCACTTTACTGATGATTGCGAACAGGCTGATGGGGCGATAATTGGCCGGGTTTGACTTGTCCTGCTTTTTGTGTACAGGACATAGCTGGGCAATTTTTCACATTGACGGGTAGATGCCAATGTTGTAGCTGTAATTGAACAGTTTGATGGGGGAACGGAAGTTCTGGAGCACAGGTCCTCAGTACTATTTCCGGAATATTGTCAGGGCCCATAGCCTTTGCAGTATCCCGTGCCTTCAATCGTTTCTTGATATTACGCTGAGTGAATCCAACCCTGAGAAGCAGTACTGTATACTCCCCTCCACATCCAGTCTGAACAATGACTGTTCACCACTTCTCTCTGCTTTCTGTCCCTGAATCAGTGTCATATCAACACTATCACTGTCGCATTAATCCATGTCATGACAAGTCTATGAAATAGCCACACTATCACTGTCACATTAATCCATGTCATGACAAGTCTATGAAATGTCTGTTGATCACAGGCCGTTTGAAAGTCTATATACATAAGTGGATATACATGAGTAGGGGCGGAAGATGTTGATATGGTTCTTAATGAGCACTTTGTATCTCTCTTAACAAAAGAGGGGACGATGCAGATACTGTGGTTAAGGAGGAGGAGTGTGAATTATTGGATGTGATATACATAGGGAGAGAGGAAGTATTAATGGGATTCGCATCTTTGAAAGTTGATGATTCACCAGGGCCTGATGAAATGTATTCCAGGCTGTCAAAAGAAGTGAGAGAGGAAATAGCAGAGGGTCTGACCATCATTTCCCAGTCCTCACTGGATACAGGTGTAGTGCCAGAGGATTGGTGAACTGTTAACATTGTACCTCTTTAAAAAGGGAGCAAAGGATAGACCGAATAATTGCTGGCCAAACAGTGTAACCTCAGTAGTGGGCAGATTATTGCAATGTATTCTGAGAGACAGGATGAACTGTCACTTAGAAAGGCTCAGGTCAATCAAGGACAGTCAGCATGGATTTGTTAAGGGAAGATATTGTTGACTAACTTGATTTAATTTTTCGACGAAGTCGCAAGGACGATAGATGAGGGTAGTGCAGATGATATGGTCTCCGTGGATTTTGGCAAGGCTTTTGACAAGGTCCCATGTGGCATACTAGGTAAAACAAATAAAGTCCCCATGGAATCCAGGGAAATGCAGAAAGCTGGATACAAAATTGGCTCAGTAGCAGGAAACAAAGGGTGATTGTTGACGGGCGTTTTACTGACTTGAGGTCTGTTTCCAGTGGCATTCCACAGGGCTCAGTACTGGGTCCCCAGCTTTTAGTAGTATATATTAACGATTTGAACGTACATGTAGGGGGCATGATCAAGATGTGTGCAGATGGTACACAGATTGGTTGTGCGGTTGGTAGCGAGGAGGATAGCTAGGCTGCAGGAAAATATTGATGTCAGAAAATATTGATGGGGCGGCACAGTGGCGCAGTGGTTAGCACTGCAGCCTCACAGCTTCAGGGACCCGGGTTCGATTCTGGGTAATGCCTGTGTGGAGTTTGAAAGTTCTCCCTGTGTCTGCGTGGCTTTTCTCCGGGTGCTCCGGATTCCTCCCACAAGCCAAAAGACTTGCAGGTTGGTAGGTAAATTGGCCATTATAAATTGTCACTAGTATAGGTAGGTGGTAGGGAAATATAGGGACAGGTGGGGATGTTTGGTAGGAACATGGGTTTAATGTAGGATTAGTATAAATGGATGGTTGATGGTCGGCACAGACTCGGTGGGCCGAAGGGCCTGTTTCAGTGCTGTATCTCTAATCTAAAAAATAAGTGTCAAATGGATTTCAACCTGGTTAAGTATGAGACGATGCAATTGAGGAGGTCAAACAAGGCAAAGGGATAGACAATCAATCGGAAAATACTGAGAAGTGTAGAGGAAGTGAGGGACCTTGGAGTCAATGTCCACTGATGTCCTGAATGTAGCAGGTCAGGTCGATAAGGTGGTTAAGAAGGCATATGGAATCCTTTCCTTTATTAGCTGTGGTATAGAATACAAGAGCAGTGAGGTTATGCTGGAACTGTGTAAATCATTGGTTGGGCCACAACCTGAGTACTCTGCAGTTCTGGTCACCTAATTGCACAAAGGATGGAATTGCACTAGAGAGGGTACAGAGGAGATTTATGATGATGTTTGCCAGGATAGGAAAAATGCAGCTATGAAGAAAGATTAGATAGGCTGGGGTTGTTCTACTTGGAACAGAGAAGGCTGAAGGGAGATCTGATTGAAAGGGACATAATTTTGTGGGGCCTGGATAGAGTGGAGTCTATTCACCTTAGCAGAGAGATCAGTGACTAGGGGGCAGTGACTTAAAGTGCTTGGTAGAAGGATTAGCGGGGAGTTGAGGAGAAACTTGTTCACCCAAAAATACAAAATGTGCTCAGTGGCAGGAAACAAAGGGTAATTGTTATAATAAAAGCAAAATACTGCGGATGCTGGAAATCTGAAGTAAAAACAAGAAATGCTGGAAATACTCGGCAGGTCTGGCAGCATCTGTGGAGAGAGAAGCAGAGTTAATGTTTCAGGTCAATGATGAAGGGTCACTGACCTGGAACGTTAACTCTGCTTCTCTCTCCACAGATGCTGCCAAACCTGCTGAGTATTTCCAGCATGTCTTGTTTTTATTAAAGGGTAGTTGATGACGGATATTTTACTGACCTGAGGACTGTTTACAGTGGCGTTCCACAGGGTTCAGTACTGCGTCCGCTGTTTACAGTGAGAGTCTAGAAATTACTGCCTGAAAGGATAGTTGAAGCAGAATCCCTCCACTCAGTGAAAAGGAATCTGGATGTTCACCTCAAGTGTCATTATCTGCAGGGCTAGAGATCAAATACTGGAAGATGGGATTAGAATAGGTGGATCATTTTTCGGCCCGTGCAGACACAATGGGACAAGTGGCCTCTTTCTGTATCTTAAACTTTCTATGATTATATTACATGAAACACTCACAGTTACGTCCTCAACGAACTTGATCAAGATTATCAGGAATGATATTTCATTAACCTTTCCGTGCTGCTTGTCATTTATTATCCCATGTTTTACAAGCAAGATATATTTTTGTGTTGGGTTATGACCTCTAGAAGTTTCCAACCACCTACATTAGACTGATAGTTACAGGGTTTACCCAACCTCTCCATTTTAAACAGGGTGTAACATTGACAATCCTCCAGACCTCTGGCATCACTCCCATATCCAAGGAGGACTGAAAGATTCAGTCCAGTGCTTCTGTCATTTCCACCATTCCTTCCTTCAGTAACCCTCACAAAACCCATGCAGACTGGATAAATATTCTACTTTATTGTGGTACAAAAAGTGTTGAATTGAAAGGGGTTAACTGAACCTGTTTGTTCAGTGACTGTAATTAATGTCAGTCTCCATGGACCCTAATGGTGTCACTGGAGGGTTTCCATATTCTATTAATACAGGAATCCTTTCAATGTGTTTTCCGAAAGTGTTAGCGGGACCATCAGCTCCGGCACTAAAAGGGATCCGTGGGCTGCAGAGAGAGGGAGAGGAGAGATCAGAATCTGAATAATAGATTGGAATATTGCAACAATAGATCAGAATCTGAGAACAACAGATGGGAATGTTACAACCATTGACAAGAGTTTATTCTATTGGTTTGACCTTCTTGCTGCGGATTATTATTGGATAACATTAGAATTGCGGATCCATTATGCTCTAAAGACGATTCAATTTATTTACTATCCCATCCTCGCTACTATTGGTGTCCCTGGTAAGTCTCTGTATCCAACTATTAGATTCATAAACCATATTCCACTGATTTAGTGTTATTGTCATTTAAATCGTGAGAAGACTGAAACCATTATCTTCCGTTTCTGTCACAACTCCATTCCCTGTCCATGATCTGCATCCCCCTCGCTGTCCATTGTCTGAGGCTGAACCAGGAAGTTTACAACCTCTGGTATCTATTTAATGCTGAGCTGAGTTCATCTCCATATTCTCTCCATCCCAGCCCGGCCAATTGTTATGGCCACTTGAGGAGGGGTCAGAGTGGCGCTTCTTTATTTGACTGCAACTGTGTTTGTCCTTTATAAACAGTGAACATGCTTAACGTCTCAGTGAGTGTTCTACATCTTACCTTTGGTGTGATGGTGAAGAAACCGATTGGACAAGTTCTCTTGAGTTTAAACATGAAAGAGGTGAGTTTATTAAACTTAACAAGAGAAACCCGATCTGAATAAAATCATAAAAAAACGGAACACACAGTTACGTACACACTCATACGAGAATCACACACACTCAAATAGATTACAGAGTGAGAAGTAAATTTGTGGTTGGATTTGAGTCCAGAATAAGTTTCAAAAACTCATTCTGAGATGTTGGGCGATTCCGTGGTCTTCCAGCTGAAGTTATATTCTTGAAGTCTTTTGCTTGTCGAAGTGCAGTATGTGGCTGGTCCACATTGCTCAGTATTTTCTTTGAGTCTTTCTTCCCCTGGTTACTCTGTCTGCAGCAATCTGTAGGCTTGAGGGGCCCGCAGTCACATGTGGTTTTCAAACTTGTGATGTTAGGTGGAGAGAGAGATGGAGAGAGAGAGGGGTCACAGCCCTTCTGCTTCTGCACAGTTTGAATCATTGGCTTGTCTGTCTTTGTCCAGGAGAAACTCCCAGCTTTCACAGAGATGGACAGAAGGTCTCATGACTGCCTCAGTGTATTCTCTGAACCCTTCTAATGAGATTCAAGGTTAAAAACTTCTATCTCCCCAGGGCTCAGGATACCAGTATTTATACTTGGAGGAGTTTGCTCTTTCAAAGTCAATGTGTCAGGGTAGTCTTGCATGCCGTGTTAATGAATGTAATCTTAGGTAATTCAATCACTAGAGCAAGCCAATGATATTGCTCCAGGCTCATCAGACATGTGTCTCCTGTTGTGGGCCTTAGAATGTGAAAATGTGTTTCAGATGCCAATTACGGTGGCCATCTTGGCTGCCAGTTTTTTGAAGGTTAACTGTAGGATTTTTTCTATTAAAAGGTTACTGTAAGTTTCCAATCTATGAAATAAAATTCCTCATTTGGCATGTTGTGTTATCTTAACACCGGCGCAGCACATGGAAAGAAATGTGATAACGGGAACATTTCATTTCAGAACTGTGGGAAGAAAAATAAAGAAATACACATGCATTCTCAATAATCACTTCTCAAATTCACACATTAATCTTAGAATTATTGCAGCTGACATTGTCTGTTACAGCTGTACTGATTTAACTTTTTTGGCGTTTTGTCTGGGATGGTTATGTGTCGGGTTCGACGCTGGACAATGCATCAACGATTGCATTGTTTACCTTTTCTCTCCTCTAATGAAGTTTTAACTACTCAGGTTCCTGCACCTGAACAATCTTTCTCCCTAAACCGACAGTGTGTAATAAATTGTTTTTTTTAGACCCTGTGAGGTGTCTGAGATTTCCTCTGGGCCTTTGTTCGTGCTGAGTTCGCCTTTGAAATTGTTGTGTTTGGGTTTGGGACCTGATCATTGTGTTCTTCAGTGGGTAGATCCACACTGACCTTACTTTTAGCTTTCTGGTGAGGTACACAAGTGCTGTTTACCTTAGGGTATTTTACCTTCACTTTTCCCTTTAATATCCATCCATCAATATTGGCGACCACGCTCTGGAAGTGGTTCAAGAGTTCACCTACCTAGGCTCAACTATCACCAGTAACCTGTCTCTAGATGCAGAAATCAACAAGCGCATGGGTAAGGCTTCCACTGCTATGTTCAGACTGGCCAAGAGAGTGTGGGAAAATGGCGCACTGACACGGAACACAAAAGTCCGAGTGTATCAGGCCTGTGTCCTCAGTACCTTGCTCTACGGCAGCGAGGCCTGGACAACGTATGCCAGCCAAGAGCGACGTCTCAATTCATTCCATCTTCGCTGCCTTCGGAGAATACTTGGCATCAGGTGGCAGGACTATATCTCCAACACAGAAGTCCTTGAAGCGGCCAACATCCCCAGCTTATACACACTACTGAGTCAGCGGCGCTTGAGATGGCTTGGCCATGTGAGCCGCATGGAAGATGGCAGGATCCCCAAAGACACATTGTACAGCGAGCTCGCCACTGGTATCAGACCCACCGGCCGTCCATGTCTCCGTTATAAAGACGTCTGCAAACGCGACATGAAATCATGTGACATTGATCACAAGTCGTGGGAGTCAGTTGCCAGCATTCGCCAGAGCTGGCGGGCAGCCATAAAGACAGGGCTAAATTGCGGCGAGTCGAAGAGACTTAGTAGTTGGCAGGAAAAAAGACAGAGGCGCAAGGGGAGAGCCAACTGTGCAACAGCCCCAACAAACAAATTTCTCTGCAGCACCTGTGGAAGAGCCTGTCACTCCAGAATTGGCCTTTATAGCCACTCCAGGCGCTGCTTCACAAACCACTGACCACCTCCAGGCGCGTATCCATTGTCTCTCGAGATAAGGAGGCCCAAAAGAATGGGAAGAATCATTTTTATCTACCCTATGTCCTCTGGGACATTACTGCTCGAAGGTCTTTGTCCAGCTTTCGCTGCACTCTGCAGCGGCACTTCGACTAGGTGAGGCATCTCCCTCACCATTGACATGCCTTTTTGGGACCTTTCCTTGTCCTTGCACGTTTCTGTAAATGCTGTTAGCAACCTTTTTAGGGTGCCTCTTTGACCTGCATTTAAGGAGGAGAGCGTCGGGTCTGATGGATCTCACATTTCAGGGTTGGCTATTCGGAGAGTAGGGGGTTCCAGTTAGAATCCTCCTGGCCCTCCTCTAACCTGTCCTCACCGCCCTTTCCAATCCTTCCCTCCTGACTGCCTGACAGATCTGTACTTGGCTGTTCCCTCCACAGCCTTTGCTTTTTGCCTTTGGTCTGGAGTGTCAATTAAATAATGTACCTGACTATTCCTTTTGCCACTCGATATGGACCACTGAACCGGGATTTCAGGGATTCACCCTGCATTGGGAATAGTAACAATACATGGTCTCTGTCCTGAAATGTTTTTGCCTTGGCATTTCTGTCGCCTTACCTTTCCATAGCTGCCTGGGAGGTCTTTAGGTGCTCCCACAGCATAGAAATGCAGTCTAACATGGAAGACTCATCCCTGTGTCCCAAAAACCTCTCCTTGATTAGTTTAAGGGAACCTCTCACCTCGTGTCAATAAACTAATTCAAAGAGACTAAAGCCAGTGGAATCATTGGATAAGTCCCTGGAAACCAACAGGAGAAATCCCAGCCCTTTGTCCCAGTCATGGGGTTGCTCATCGCTGTATGGCCTGATCATTGTCTTTAGGGTCTGAGCGTACCACTCCAAAGCCCGTTGTGACTATGGATGGTAGGCTGAGGACTTTATTTATTTACTTATTTTATTTATTTAGAGATACAGCACTGAAACAGGCCCTTCGGCCGACCGAGTCTGTGCCGACCATCAACCACCCATTCTTCTAATCCTACATGAATCACATATTCCTACCACATCCCCAACATTCCTCAACTCCCCTCCCATCAACCTATACTAGCGGCAATTTATAATGGCCAATTTACCTATCAGCCTGCTAGTCTTTGGCTGTGGGAGGAAACCGGATCACCTGGTGAAAACCCACGGGGTCACAGGGAGAACTTGCAAACTTTGCACAAGCAGTGCACATAATCGAACCCGGGTCACTGGAGCTGTGAGGCTGCGGTGCTACAGATTACCTTATAAAAAAAATGGACAGAAAATGTGTGTCCTGATCCGACTGGATCTCAGCAGGCAG
This sequence comes from Heterodontus francisci, assembly GCF_036365525.1. Taxonomy (NCBI): domain Eukaryota; kingdom Metazoa; phylum Chordata; class Chondrichthyes; order Heterodontiformes; family Heterodontidae; genus Heterodontus; species Heterodontus francisci. The sequence goes on from NW_027140275.1 coordinate 205,047, forward strand.
CCTATATCGGGTAAAGAATTGGGTTAGCCCCTTCACCACAGCCTTGGCAGGGATAGTTCTTCGGGCGAATGGCCTCTGGCAATCGGGTCACCACATCCATAATGGTGAGAAGATACTGGTATCCCGTTTGGTTTTCAGCAGGTGACCCCACAATCCACCAGCACTCTGCTAAAGTGGTCCCCAAAAGCTGGTATGTGAATTAGGGTGCAGGCTTTATTGCAGGTTGGGGCTTCCCCGCAACTTAGCACATGTGACCAGTTTTACAAAACGCCACCACATCTTTGTGAAGTTGTGGCCAGTCAAAATACTGTCTTCTGCGGGCTTTGATTTTTCATACACCGAAATGTCCATCCATTAGAAGGTCGTGGGTCATTCTTAATATTTCTTTAAGGGACCTCAGTGGCACCACTATCTGCTGAACCACTGTCCACTCTTCATCCTCTGCTCTGTGAGGAGGTCGCCACTTCCTCATCAGCACCTCATTATTTAAATAGTAACACTCTGCAACTCCCTCTGCTTCAGTTTTGGTTTGGACAGTCTGTGCTATTTTTTAAAACTGGGTCGGGTTGTTGAGCCTCAAATAAGGAAGAACTGTTTAATACATTCTTTGTCTCCTCTAACTTCCCAAAGAAGGTTTCAGACAACCAGAATGTAGGGTAATCCGTCTGCAGTGTCAGTTCAGGGGATTGTTTGGCCATGGACCGTGTCACCACACAATCAGGGAGAATGTCAGGGTCCTTCTCCTGTAACTACTCTGTCTCCCGGACCTCTTTTGGTCTCTCTAGAACTACTGGGGAAGCTGCCACCTTTTCCCCTGTCAGATTATTACCCAGGAGCAGTTCGACCCATCACCCGGTAAACTAGGTACAATCCCCATGGTAAAGGGTCATGAAACTGGGTCACACTCCAAGTGCACCGGATATAAGGGTATGGACATATACTGTCTTCCGATACCATTCACTAATGCTCTAGCATTCACTGCACTTTCTTTTTCCCAGCAGAAGGGATTGGGTGGCCCCTGTATCCTTGAGTATGACTATTGCTTTACTTGCCTCACTCAAGGGGTATGGCGTCACATTTCCTTAGGATACAAATTCCTGGTACCTCTCAGGGATTTTGTTTATTTTTCCCGCACTCTCTGTGGTGGGTTTACTGGGTCTGACTGCCGCAGTTGGAGGCACAGCCTGATCTGTTGTGCTTTCCATCAGGTCCCATTATCCTGCACTGATCTGGTGGTCCCTGATTAATGCTACAGGTTTTCCCATAACTTGCAGCATTCAGCTCGATGGTGATCTGCCTTATTCCAATGGAAACGCACCGGTCTTCGGCCATTACTCCTGCTCTCAGTGCCGTCCTATTTGGCCTGAGGATGGTCCCCTGGGTGTCCAGCTTTTCCTCCTTGCCCAAGGCTGATCGGGCTCCTATCACCCTCCCACCTTTTATTCTTGGGTCTTTGTGGTGACTAGGGGAGGGTTTCCCTTTGGGGTTAAGGCTTTGTGTACAAGGGAAAATGCATCAGCCAGAATTGCAACCTGCCTGGCTCTTTGAACCTTTCGTTCCTCTTTGTGGGTTTTAATGGTCGGGAGAGCGAGTTTTTGAACTCCTTGAGATAGATCACCACTCTAAGGTTCAGATTTGTGGGCTGTAATTTGAGTGTTTGTATCCACTGGTCAAATGTAAACACAAAAACTGACTTTAAATCTTCTATAGCTATCTAAAAATGAAACGTTTGGCGAAGACAAATGTGGGTCCAATACAGGCAGAGTCAGGGGAATTTATAATGGTGAACAGAGAAATGGCAGTGAAGCTAAATGATTACTTTGTGTCTGTCCTCATTGAGGAAGATACAAGGAAGTTTCCAGAATTAGAGATCCAAGGGATTAGGGAAAATGAGGACATGCAGGAAATTAATATTAGTAAGAATGTTGCATTGGAGACATTAATGGGGCTGAAGTTTGATGAGAACCCAGGATCTGATATTCTGCATTCCAGGGTGTGGGAAGAGATAGCTATGGAGATGGTGGCTGCATTGGTGACTATCTTCAAAAAATCTATAGATTCTGGAGCGGTTCCTGCAGATTGGAAGGTAGCAAATGTCACCCCACTATTTAAGCAGGGATGGAGAGTAAAAACAGGGAATTATCGACCTGCTTTCGTGCATCGGTCGTTGGGAAAATGCTGGGACTGTATTCTAAAGGATGTGATAAATGGACAGTTGGATAATAATCTGTTTGGGCATCGCAAACATGGATTTATGAATGAGAAATCATGTTTGACGAACCTGTTGGAGTTTTTATTGGGGATGTTACTAACAGAATTGATAAAGGGGAGTCGGTGGACGTGTTATACTTGGATTTTCAGAAGGATTTTGATAAAGTCCCCCACAGGAGGTTGGTTCGCAACATTAAAGCACATGGGATAGGAAGTAATATACTGGCATGGATTAAAGATTGGTTAACAGGCAGAAAACAGTGAGTAGGAGGAAACGGGTCATTCTCACTTTGGCAGGCTGTGATTAGTTGTGTACCACAAGGATCAGTACTTGGGCCCCAGCTGTTAACAATATATGTCAATGATTTGGATGTGGGGACCAAATGTAATATTTCCAAGTTCGCACATGACACAAAACTAGGTGGGAATGTATGTTGTGAGGAAGATGCAAAGCGTCTTCAAGGGGATTTGGACAGACATTGTGACTGGGCAAGAACATGGCAGATGGAATATAATATGGACAGATGTGACGTTATCCATTTTGGTAGGAGGAACAGATGTGCAGAGTATTTCTTAAATAGTAAGAGACTAGAAAGTGTCGATGTACAGAGGGACCCGTGTGTCAGCAAGTCACTGAAAACTAACATGCAGTCCAGCAAGCAATTCGGAATGCTAATGGTCTGTTAGCCTTTATCACAAGATGATTTGAGTACAGGAGTAGTGAAGTCTTACTTCATGTGTATAGAACCTTGCTTGGACCACACCTGGAATATTGTGTGCAGTTTGGGTCCCCTTACCTTAGGAAGGATATTATAGCCATAGACGGAGTGCAATGAAGGTTCACCAGACTTGTTCCCGGGATAGCGAGACTGTTCTATGAAGAGAGAAACTGGGCTTGTATTCTCTAGAGTTTCAAAGAATGTGTCGGGATCTCATTGAAACCAACGAAATAATTAAAGAGATAAACAGCGTAAATGCGTGTACGATATTTCCCCTGGTTGCGGAGTCTAGAACTAATGGATACAATTTCAAAATAAGGGGGAAGCCACTTCGGACAGAGATGAGGAGAAATTTCTTGACTCAGAGATTTATGAATCTTTGGAATTCTGCATCCCAGACGGATGTGGAATCTCAGTCGGTGAGTATGTTTAAACTATAGATTGACAGATTTCTAACTGCAAATGACAAAAAGGGGATATGGAGATAATGTGTGAAAAAGGCATTGAAGTGGATGATCAGCCATGGTCATATTGAGTGGTGGAGCAGCCTCGATGGGCTGAATGGCCTACTCCTGCTCCTATGTCCCTGTGTTCGGAAGCTGCTTAACTCTTTCAAACTCGAGATCACTTTAGTCAGGCTGCTTTCGGAGGGTTTGGAATGTTTGACGGTACACTTCCGGTACTATCTCATGTACGCCCAGCATTGCATTTTTAGTCATCTCATAATCTGATGAACTTTCATCTGGCAATAGTGAATAAATCTCATGGGAATTTCCTGTTACTTTGTTTTGTCAGAACAGTGTCCAGCTCTCCGCCGGACATTTCAGTTGCTTTACAAGCTTTTCAAAAGTGACGGATAATTCTGCCACATCCTCCTCATTGAACTTTGGAATGAACTGGGTGAAAGGGAGGAAGGCAAAAAGTAGGAAACATCTATCATTGGGAAATTGTTCGAACCCATTATTAAGGAAGTAATAACTGGATATTTAGAAAGTCAAAACGCAATCCATCAGAGTCAGCATGGTTTTATGAAGGGTAAATCCTATTTGACGAATTTGCTGGAGTTCTTCGAAGCTGTGACAAGAAAAGTGCAAAATGGGGATCCTGCAGATGTAGTATATCTGGACTTCCAGAAGACATTTGATAAGGTGCTGCTCAAAAGGTTAATACACAAGGTAAGATCACATGGGGTTAGGGGCAATTTATTAACTTTGATAGCGGATTGGCGAACCAACAGAAAACAGAGAGTCGGCATAAATGGGTCTTTTTCTGGTTGGCAATATGTAACTAGTGGGGTACCACAGGGTTTGGTCCTTGGCCCCAGCTATTTACAATATATATTTATGATTTGGATGCAGGGATAGAAAGTACTGTTGCCAAAGTTGGAGATGACACTAAAATAGGTGTGATAGTAAATTGCAATAATTAAATAAGAAATTTACAAATTGATATGGATAGGTTAGGTGAATGATCCAAAATTTGGCAGATGGAGTTTAATGTGGAAAAGTGTAAGGTTATCCATTTTGATCGGAAGAATAGAAAGGCAAATTGTATCTAAATGGAGAGAAACTTCAGAGTGCTTCGGTGCAGAAGGATCTGGGTGTCCTCGTGCATGAATCGCAGAAAGCTTGTTTGCAGGTACAGCAGGTGAAAAGGAAGGCAAATGGAATTTTGGTATTTCTTGCTGAAGGAGTAGAATATAAAAGTAGGAAAGTGTTGCTGCAACTGTACAAGGCCTTAATGAAACCGCACCTGGAGTATTGTGTATAGTTTTAGTCTCCTGACTTGAGGATGGATGTAGTTGCATTGGAGGCAGATCAGAGGAGGGTCTCTAGATTGATTCCATGGATGAGGGGTTTGTCTTATGAAGAGAGATTGAGCTCTTTATGCCTTTACTGTCTAGAGTTTAGAAGAATGAGAGTCGATCGAATTGAGGTATATAAGATGATTAAGGGGATTGACAAAGTAGACAGAGATAAGACGTTTCCTCTTGTGGGGCAACCTAGTTTGAGAGGTCATTGTTTTAGGATAAGGGATAAGGATTTAAAATAGAGATGAAGAGAAATTTCTTCTCTCACAGGGTCGTGAGTCTGTGGGATTCACTACCCGGAGTGCAATAGATGCCGGGACATTGAGTAAATTTAAGGAGGAGATAGACAAATTTTTAATTAGTAATGGGTTGAAGAGTTATGGAGAACGGGCAGGAAAGTGGAGTTGAGGCCGAGATGAGATCAGCCATGATCATATTGAATGGCAAAGCAGGCTTGAGGGGCTGAATTGCCTACTCCAGCTCCTAGTTCTTATGTTATTATGTTCTTATCTGGATCTTTCCATCAAGAGCGGGTGACGTATCCATTATCTCTCTTTATGTTGTCCATTGATGTATCTGCTGTGCGACGGAGGTCATCTATGTCGGGTGAGGTGAATTATACTGTCTGCTCCATCATCAGGGAGAAGTAGGTGAGAGATCCCGTGGCTTTGTCATGATAGCGGGATTCCTGATGGTCTAGGTTTCTCTGCGGGATCCCCATGGCAACGGGAAGAGGTACAGGAACTGATAGAACTCTCACTCCATCAATGTACATTTAGTGTGTGAGCATGCCCAGTACATCATGTTGGTAAATGTCCACTATCCTGGCAACAGCCACCATACCTTCATTCTGAAGCAGTCAGCCGGTCCCAACACATCGGGCCCCCATGCAGAACCAGAATGTGGTTCATGACCTCTAAACCCTAGACACTATCCTCCCCCACACAAAACCACAAGGTGAAGTAATGCTTCCGATGTCTGAACCGCTGGGGGGGAGCCCTCCAGTCACATCATCACCATCATGAGGACACAGGCATTGGCACCAGGAATCCGCAGGCAACCTCAGTAGGAGGAGGAGGCAGGGAGGATATTTCCTGGATGATTTCAAACTGGACAGGCTGTCGTAGAGACGCTGCGAAGATTCCAGTTCCCATAGGACAACTTCCCTTTCCCACCATGGATCCCCCTCTTCTCCACCATTACACCCATCTGAGATGCCCCATCACAGCGTCCCCTAGGTAAGCATCCTGCAATATAAACACCAACAAAATGTTTTTCATGATCATCTTTCTCCAACAACACATGCAATTATACAAACAAAACTGAACTATTCACCCTTGTGTATTCCCTTAGTCCCTGTCTTGTGGGTTCCCTCAACTTGCCTAGTGCTCCTACACAGTGTTTCCCAGTGACTGCAGCATGGCTGGTGGAAAGCTGCTGTCTTTCACTGAGGGAGACTGCAGATGCCCTTGCAGGACGTCCTCGAACAACTATGGGCCTTGAGGACTCGGATTCAGACTGCACCATCTCGACATGGGCAGCAGCTCCAGCAATGTTCACATCTGAGTCCTGTGTATTATAACTCGTTTGTGACCTCACCCTCCGGTGATCTGTCACATGGACTATCCTTTCCCCCTGGACTGGCTGCAGCTCACTCGTACTCGGTGACTCACCACGTGCAGATTCTGACTCGATACCAGCCTCTAAGGTACACGCACTATAAGTATTTGATCTGGTGGCTGTGAGTGTCAGACCTAGTGATGGGGCTTTGTTGCTCTTTTGCTGCTCTCCTTCTGTCTCCTGAAGCTGCTGTGACTGGGAAGCTGGCAGTATTGGGTTATAATTGGAAAGTATAAAATCAGAAGGGGAGGTTTGGGGTGAAGGATTGGGTGTGGAATGGAAAGCAGGAGGTCCATGGTCTCACTATCTCCAGCTTGTACATCAACATTTCTAATGTTTACCAGTTCTGATGAAGGGTCACAGATCTGAAACATTAACTCTGTTTCTCTCTACACCGATGCTGCCAGACCCACTGAGTATTTCCAGCACTTTCTGTTCAGGTACACAATGTGCCCCATTGACCAACTTATCTCAGGCCTTTTTTTTTAGCTTAAATTTGCATTTCTGAACATACGCAAATATTCCATTGAGAATAAAATCGTAATTACAATCATACACCTCGAAAATCCTCAGGATGTCCGTCTCCCCAGGTGTGCCTGTTTTTCTTCTCTACCAGGTTATCAATTGACTATTTCCTGTGATATGCTAGTGAGATTGTATTTCTGGCTTTACTTATTCAAAACTCTCTGAAAGAACCCCCCCCCCCCCCCACCCACGCTCTTATTGATGAACACACACGTTTGATTGAGTGTAAACTGTTCTTGTTGCCAAATCTCCTACTCATTCATCACTCAACTGAGTTTACTATTTCTCACAAACCAAGTAAACCAAGCCTATCATCCCGATGTCTGTCTTCCCTCTCCTAACCACTGTAAGGTCTGATCAAGGGTCAGAGATTACCCAAAAGGAGGTCAAAGGGTCACAAGCAGTTTATTGAGTAGTGGCGGTTCAAATACAGCACAAAATCAGAATAAACACAGTAGAGAAACGATCTGTGACATTTGAGAAAGGCTTTCTGGCTGTGGATTAGATTTTTTAGAAGCTATTATTAAAGATGTTATAACAGGGCAGGTAGAAAAATTCAAGGTGATTAGGCAGAGTCAACATGGTTTTGTGAAAGGGAAATTACGTTTAATGAATTAACTGGAGTTCTTTGAAGAAGTAACATGTGCTGTGGATAAAGGGGAACTGGTGGATGTACTGTACATAGATTTCCAGAAGGCATTTGATAAGGTGCCACATCAAAGGTCATTGCGAAAAATAAAAGCTCATGGTGTAGGGGGTAAGACATTGCCATGGATAGACGTTTGGTTAGCTAACAGGAAACAGACAGCAGGCATAAATGGGTACATTTCTGGTTGGCAGGATGTAACGAGAGGTGTGCCATAGGTATCAGTGCTGGGGCCTCAACTTTTTACAGTTTATTTAAATGAATTAGATGAAAGGACCGAAGATGTGGTTGTTAAATCTGTTGACGTAACAAAGTTCTGAAGAGGACACAGGAGGCTACAAACGGACATGGATAGATTGAGTGAGAAGGCAAAGATCTGGGAAATGGAGTTGAATGTGGGGCAATGTGAAATTGTCCATATTGGTAGTAAAAATGAAATTAAACTAAGCATATTATCTGAATGGTGAGGGATTGCAGAACTCTGAGATGCAGGAGTATCTGGCTGTCCTGGTGGATGAATTGCATTAGGTTAGTATGTCGGTTCAGAAAGTAGTTAGGAAAGCTAATATAATGTTATCACTTATTGTGAGTGGAATTGAATACAAAGGAAGGGAGGGCATTGGTGAGACATTATCTGGAATTCTGTGTTCAGTACTGGTCTCCTTATTTAAGGAAGCATGTAAATGCGTTGCAAGCAGTTCAGAGAAGGTTTATTAGAATAATATGGGCGGACTATCTTATGAGGAAAGGCTGGACAGGCTCGGCTTATATCAGTTGTTGTTTAGAAGAGTAAGGGGCGACTTGATTGAAACATTGAAGATTCTGAGCGTGGGATAGAGCAAGTGAGGGCGGCAGAGAGAGAGCGGGGGAGATGGAGAAAGAGAGAAAGAGAGAGCTGAGCTCATCGACTGCTGAAACCCTCATCCATGCCTTTGTTACCTCGAGATTTGACTATTCTAACACACTGCTGGCTTGATTCCCACATTCTACTCTCTGTAACCTTGTGATCATCCAAAACTCTGCTGCCATCTTCTAATTTACACCAAATTCTGTTCACCCAACATCCCTGTGCTCACTGACCGACATTGGCTCTTGGTCCAGTAACACCACAATTTTAATATTCCAACAGTGAGATCAAATCCCTCCATGTCCTCGTCCTTCTGATTATCCCAATCCCCTGTCCATTTCCAATATTCCTGAAACTTGTTCATCTTAAAGTCTTTTGCTAATTCCCTTTTTAAAGGTGGGTTTCTTTCACTCTGTCTCTATCCCTGACCACACATTTCATCTCTTCATCTTCCACCCTGCAAAATCATATAAAAGGGAGGCAGGAACTCTGTTGCCACTCCTACACCACTGTAAGATCTGATAGAGTTTCACAGCTTAACAGAAAGGAGGTCGAAGGGTCACAAGCAATTTATTGCAGGGAAACCATTGGAAAAAATTCGGGGGGAGCGGATTAATCTCCACGTGGAGAGGCTGGGATTAATCAGGGATAGTCAGCATGGCTTTGTCAAGGGGAGTTCCTGTCTAACGAAATTGATTGATTATTTTCGAGGCGGTGACTAGGGGTGTAAATGAGGGTAAAGCAGTAGTCTGCATGGACCTCAGTAAGGCTTTTGATGGGGTCCCGCATGGGAGATTTGTTAAGAAGGTAAGAGCCCATGGGATCCAGGGCAATTTGGCAAATTGGATCCAAAATTGGCTTTGCGGCAGGAGGCAGAGGGTGATGGTCAAGGGTTATTTTTGCAAGTGGAAGCCTGTGACCCGTGGTGTACTGCAGGGATCGGTGGTGGGACTCTTGCTGTCTGTAGTGTACATTAATGATTTAGACGTGAATATAGGAGGTCTCATCAGTAAGTTCACAGCTGACACGAAAATTGGTGGTGTTGTAAATAGTGAGGAGGAAAGCCTCAGATTACAGGATGATATAGATGGGCTGGTAAGATGGGCAGAGGAGTGGCAAATGGAATTTAATCCTGAGAAGTGTGAGGTGATGCAATTTGGGAGGGCGAACAAGGCAAGGAAATATACAATGGATGGTAGGACCCTAGGACGTACTGAAGGTCAGAGGGACCTAGGTGTACTTGTCCATAGATCATGAAGGCAGCAGCACAGGTAGACAATGCGGTCAGGAAGACGTATGGGACACCTTCCTTTATTAGCCGAGGCGTAGAATATAAGAGCAGGGAGGTTATGATGGAGCATAAAACTCCAGTTAGGCCAAAACTGGAGGACTGTGTATAGTTCTGGTTGCCGCACTATCAAAAGGATGTGATTGCAATGGAGAGGGTGCAGAATAGATTCACCATGGTGTTGCCTGGGCTGGAGCATTTCAGCTATGAAGAGCGACAGAAAAGGCTCAGGTTGTTTTCCTCAGAGCAGAAAAGGATGAGGGGTGTCATGATTGAGCTATACAAAATAACGAGGGGCATTGATAGGTTAGATATGAAGAATCTTTTTTCCCTTAGCGGAGGGTCAATAACCAGGGGGAATAGATTTAAGGTAATTGGCAGGAGGTTTAGAAGGGATTTGAGGAAAATAATTTTCACCCAGAGGGTGGTTGGAATCTGGAAAGAACTGCCTTAAGAGATGGTCCGGGCAGGAACACTCACAACATTTCAGAAGTATTTAGATGAGCACTTGAATCGCCATGGCAAACAAAGCTACAGGCCAAGTGCTGGGAATTGGGATTAGAATAGTTCGGTGCTTGATGGCCGGCACCGACACAGTGGGCTGAAGGTCCTGTTTCTGTGCTGTATATCTCTATAATTCTATGACTCTTTGAGGAGTAACAGTTCAAATAGAGCATAACATCAGAAGAGACATAGTGTACATAGGACCTGTGGCAGGTGAGAATGGCTTTCAGCTATGGATCAGATGTTAGAAGCTATTATTAAAGACGTTAGAAAGACGTTAAAGCACGTCGAAAAAATCAAGGTGATCAGGGAGAGTCAACATGGTTTTGTGAAAGGGAAATCATGTTTAACCAATATATTGGAGTTCTTTGAAGTAGTAACATGTACTGTGGATAAAGGGGAACTGGTGGATTTACTGTACTGAGATTTACAGACCACATCAAACGTCATTGTGGAAAATAAAAGCTCATAGTGTAGGGGGTAACATAATTGACATGGATAGAGGATTGTCTAGCTAACAGGAAACAGTGTAGGCATAAATGGGTTATTTTCTGGTTGGCAAGCTGCGACGAGTGGTGTGCCACCGCGATCAGTGCTGGGGCCTCAACTTTTTACAATTGATATAAATGATTTTGATGAATGGACCGAAGGTATGCTTACGAAATTTGCTAATGATTCCAAGATTGGTAAGAAGGTAAGTTCTCAAGAGGACATAAGGAGGTTAGAAAGGGATACAGATAGGTTAACTGAGAGGTCAAAGAACTGGCAAATGGAGTATAATGTGAGAAAAAGTCAAACTGTCCATTTTGGCTGGAGGACCTGACTGTTACCTCGAGACTTAACTATTCCAACACACTCCTGGCTGCTCTCCCACATTCTATTCTCTGTAACCTTGTGGTCATCCAAAACTCTGCTGTCACCTTCTAATTTACACTAAATTCTGTTCACCCAACATCCCTGTGCTCACTGATCTACATTGGCTCTTGGTCCAGTAACACCTCAATTTTAATAGTCTCACTCGTTTGATCAAATCCCTCATGTCCTCACCCCTCTGATTATCCCAATCCCCTGTTCATTTCCAATATTCCTGAAGCTTGTTCATCTTAAAGTATTTTTCTAATTCCCTTTTTAAAGTGAGTTTCTTTCCCTCTGTCTCTATCCCTGACCACAAATTTCATCTCTCCAGCTCCACTGGTGCTGTGGAAGATTGGATCCATAAATTGGTGTGCGCTGCACTGCCGGTCACATCCAGTACATTGTACAGGACACCCAGGCTGACCGGGGTGCTGGAGTGGGTGTAACGTGTGTGTGTCTGTCGTGTGAGGAAGGTCTGAATATGGTGTCAATCAGCCATTCCGGCAGCTTTGATGTACGACTTTGAAACTTGGTCTTTGCATGTCCACTGACCGTCTGTGTCAGTCACTCTCAGCTGAACATACATTCAGCAGCACGAGGAACCTCCTCTAGTGTTATTTAAGTAGACCCGGTATCCACCTTACAGGTGTAGGACTTTTTACTGACTTCTGCCATTGTAAAATTAGTGGAGGTGCTGTGGATGGTTTTCCGGAGGTTGTGTTGTGAGCTGCTGCAGACATTCAGGGAGGACAGAGGATTTGTTGACCCAACTCTGGTCAAGTTATAGGGACTGTAGTTACAGTGTCTCTGGGTCTGTAACATGACCAACAAATGGAGCAGAGGCTGCAGAGAGGGGAAGCTGTGCAAAGAGGGCGGAGGAGGGGGCTCTGCCCTACCCACCCCGGGTTTTCCAAGAGCAAAAAGAGCAGTGATCCGAATAACGAGCTCTGGAAAACACCTCTGTATACTCCCATCGAGTCTGAACAACAACCTTTCAGCACTTCTCTCTGTTTACTGTTCCTTAGCCAATGTTATATCCACACAGTCACTGTCCCTTTAATCCATAGGGTTCGGTTTTCCTAACCTGTCTATTGAATGTGATTTGGTCAAACACCTTTTGAAAGTCCATATATATAACTTCAATCACACCACCCTCATGAACCCTCTCCATTGTTTTATCAAAGAACTCCATCAAGTTTACCTCACCACCACCTCTCTCCACTGTTGTTAAATTATCAGACTGATTATCCGACACCCAGTACTGGATGAGCAGAAATTTCCTCCAATTAAATATTGGGAAGACTGAAGCCCTTGTTTTCACTCCCCTCTCTAACTCTGTTCCCTTGCTATTGATTCCATCCCTCTCCCTGTATCAGTCTGAGATTCATACAGTTTGTTTGCAGCCTCAGTATCACATTTGATCACAAAATGAGCTTTAACCTCATTTTCAGGATATCATTACAACCGCCTACTTCCACCTGAGTAACAGCGCCCGACTTCACCCCTGTCTCAGCCCATCTGCTGCTGAAATTCATTCATGCCTTCCTTATCCCTAGAAATGACTACTCCAGCACACTTTTCTCTGATTTCCCACCTGCTACTCTCTGTAAACTTGATGTCCTCCTGAACTCTGCTGCCATGTCCTAAATCGTGCCACGTCCCGTGCACATATCACTGACCGAATTTGACTCCTGAGCAAGTAATCTCTTTATTTAAATTCTCAACTTATTTTTCCTCCATGACCTCGCCCCCGTCCTGTATATATCTGTGCTCCTCTAATTCTGGCCTCTTGTGCATCCCGGATTTTAACTGTTCCACCATTGGTGACCACACCTTCAGTTGCCTCAGCTCCAAACTCTAGAATACCCTCCTTACACCTCTCCGCCTCTCCATCCCGCCACCTCTCCACCACCCATTCCTCTTTTAAGACACCCATTAAAACCTACATCTTTGACCACGCTTTTGGTCCTCTGACCTAATAATTTCTTATATCTCTCGGTGTCATGTTTTGTTTTATGAGGAAGCATCATGGGATGTTTTATTACATTAAAGACACTATATAAAATAAGTTGTTGCTGTCGTTTGCCATACATGATTTTGAATTCGCATTTGCGTGCTGCTTCTCAAATTTTATCCCTTTTATGAGTAAGGAATACTTATATCCTGCTTGTGACCATTAGAAATTTCCAACCACCGACATTAGACTGACTGGTCATTAATACAGGTTTTACCCCCTCTCTCCTTTTTTGAACAGGGAGTAACATTTACAACCCTCCAGTTCTCTGTTATCACTCCCATATCCAAGGACGATTGAAAGATTCTGTCCAGGGCCTCTGTTATTTCCACATTTCCTTTCCTCAGTAGCCTCATGCATCCCATACAGACCAGCTAAATGCTCTACTTCTTTGAGGTACAAAAAGTGTTTGGATGGAAAGTGGTCAACAGAACCTGTTTGTTCAGTGACTGTAGTTAATGTCAGTCTCCATGGACCCTAATTGTGTCACTGAAGGTTTTCCATCTTCTATTAATAAGGGATTCCTTTCAAGGTTTAATACCATTGTGAAAGTCGATCGTCAGCTTCACCACTTACAGGCATCAGCTGCACCAGAGAAAGGGAGAGGATAGATCGGAACCTGAGAACAATAGATTGGAATGTTACAACAATGGGTCAGAATCTGAGAACAGTGGATTGGAATGTTACAAAAGTGGGCAGAGGATTATCATGGCCTCTTTACATGCTTTATACAGACGATTCGCTGTCTTTAACATCCCGGATCTATTACGCACTGTTGATTATACAACATATTTACTATCCCATCCTTGCTATTGTTGGTGTCCCTGGTAAGTTTGTCAATACAGCTATTAATATTATAAACCATATTTAACTGCAATAATGTTCCTGGAATTTACTCTGCCCTCCTTACTGCTGTTGTTAGTCCTGGTGAATCTCTGTCTCCAGCTATTAGCTCCACAACCATTGCTAATAGTATTATAGTTCTTGTAATTTATTCTCATCTTTCCTGCTGTTACTGCCCTGGTAAGTCTTCATTTCCACAAATACGATCTGTAAACCCTGGTTCACTGAAATACTGTTCAAGTAATTCTTTTTTCTCTGAAGCCCGAAACCAGTGTTATTGGTCTCCATAAGAAATCCTGTCCCCGATCTGTGAATGACATACTCCAAGTCCAATGTCTGAGACTGAACCAGACTGTTTGCAACCTCTGTGTTCTATTTAAACCTGAGCTGAGTTCATCTCCATATTCTCTCCTTCACAAACCCTGCCTACTACCACCTCTGTAATATCACCCATCTCCACCTCTGCCTCAGCCCATCTGCTGCACTACCCCTCATCTGTGCCTTTGCATAGTGTCAGTGGGAGTATCACATCACTCCCGGCACTAATAGGGATCAGCGGCTCTGGAGAGAGGAAGAGGATAGATCAGAATCAGAGAACAATAGATTGTAATGTTACAAAAATGAACAGGAGTTTCATCTGGGAGTTTAACTTTCTTTCTGCAGATTATGATCAGTTCTCATTAAACAGTCTGATCTATTCCGCACTGAGGAATATTCAATACATTCACTACCCCTTCCTGGCTATTATTGGTGTCCCTAGTAAGTCTCTGTATCTAACTATTAATTCGATAAACCATGTTTAACTGCATTCCCATTCTTGTCATTTCCTCTGCCCTCCTTGCTGCTGTTGTTATTCCTGGCAAATATATGTCTCCAGGTATTAGCTCTATAAACCATTGCCAAGTGCATTAGAGTGCCTGTAATTTACTCTCCCATCTTTGCTGCTGTTGCTGTCCCTGGTAAGTCTGTACTTCCCGCTGTGACATCTGTAAAATTTGTTTCATTGAAATAATGTTCTTGCTATTTAAATTTGGGAAGAGTGCAGTTGTCATTGGTCTCCATAAGAAATTCCATCCACTATCCATGAACCACGATCTCCTCATTGCCAAATATCTGAGGCTGAACCAGACAGTTTGCAACCTCTGTGTTCTATTTAAACCTAAGCTGAGTTCATCTCCATATTCTCACCAACCCTGCCTCCTACCACCTCTGTACTAACACACGTCTCCACCTCTGCCTCAGCCCATCTGCTGCATAAACACTCATCTGTGCCTTTGTTAAATACACACCCTCCCAGTTATAAACCTCCAGAAACCACAGCCCATCCATAACTATGCTGCCTGTATTCTAACTCACACCAAATCCCGATCACCCATCACCCCTGTGCTCACTGATCTACATTAGCTCCCGGTCTGGCAGCACCTTAATTTTAATATTCTCATTATTGTGGTTGAATCTCTCCATGGCCTCACCCCTCCAATTAATCCCATTCCCCTCTCCATTCCCATATTCCTACAACTCTTTTGCCTGAAAGTCTTTTCTTCAATTCCCTTTTAAATGTAACTGTTTGAAAAGGCACTGTTTGAAAATTATGGGTCGCCCTTTTCAGACAGAGATGCGGAGACTTTTCTTTTCCTCAGATGATTGTGTGATTTTGGAAATCTCTGCCTTAGAAGGTGGTGGAGGGGGGGTGGGGGAGTCATTGTATATTTTTAACGCAGAGGTAGATAGATTTTTGTTAGGCAAGAGAACCTAAGTTTATCGGGGGTAGATGGGGGTGTGGAATTCGAAACGCAAACAGATCAGCCATGATCTTATTAGATGGTGGAGCAGGCTTGACGGGCTGAATGGCCTACTTCTGCCCCTAATTCATATGATCCTATAGTCGTTCTCTCTGGTTATCTACTCTGGCAATGATTTTCAGCTCCACAGCGCCACTGGGCCGAACGCCATGTAAGTTTGGATCCTTAAAATAATACGAGCTGAGCTGCCGGTCACTTCAAGTGTTCCATGCTGGAGAGGGCTCGAGTCCCCGTTCACCAAGCATGTGCTGGTAGCGTGAGGAGGGGTCTGTATATCTCTTCTATCAGCCATTCCAGCAGCTGTGATGTACGTCTTTGAAACTTCGACTGTCCACGGAACGCCTGTGCTAGTCACTCTCAGCTGAACATCCATTCAGCAGCACGAGGAAGCCCCTCTACTGTTATTTAAAAAGGAACAGGCATCCAACTTACAGGTGAGGGGTTTTTGACTTACTTCTGCTATTGTAAAGTTAGTGGAGGTGCTGTGGATGGTTCGCTGGCGGTTGTGTTGTGAGCTGCTGCCGACATTCAGGGAGGACAGAGGATTTGGTGACGCAAATTTGGACAAGGTATGGGGACTGTAGTTACAGTGTCTCTGGGTCTGTAACAAATGGAGCAGAGGCTGCATAGAGGGGTAGTTCTGGAAAGTGGGAGGAAGAGGGGGCTCTGCCCTACGCACCTCCGGTTTTCCAAGAACACTTTTGCTACCTACACCTAACCCAGGAGCAGTGCGTGAGGTGACTCTGATTCAATAAGGAGGTGGTCACAGAGCTGTGTCGCCTCCTGTAACACGACCTGGAGCCTCACACCAGGGTGAGGACGGAGCTGTCAGTGGCTGTTAAGGTCACAGTTTCATTGAACTTCTATGTATCTGGATCTTTCCAGGCAGGAGCAGGAGAAGTATCCAACATCGAGTCACAGAGACTGATAGAGCCATTTACGACATAGAAGGAGCCATTCATCCCATCATGTACATGCTGGCTCTCCATGGAACAATCCATTCAGTCCCACTCGCCCGCTCAATCCCTGTAGCAAATTCATTTCATTCAGGTGCCCACCAGCTTTCATTTGAAATCAATGATTGTCTCTGCTTCCAACACACTTGTGGGCAGTGAGTTCCAGATCATTAACACCCGCTGCATAAAGAAAAATGTTCTTCCTCATATTCCCCCTGCATCTCTTGTCCAAAACATTCCATCCGTGCTCCTAGTCCTTCTTCCATCAGTTAATGGGAACACTTTTTCATTGTCTAAATTATCCAGACCTGTCATAATCTTGTAACCTAACCTTGGAACTAAAATCCACCATCCCTGGAACCATTCTGTTAAATCTCTTCAGCACCATTTCAAAGACCTTCACAATCTTTCTGAAGTGTGATGACCAGAATTGGACAAACTAGTCCAGCGGAGACCGAACCAGAGATTTTTAAACATTCATCATAACTTCTCTGCTTTTGAACTCAATACCTCTCATTATGAAATCCAAGATTATATGTGTTTTACTAACCAATCTCTCAATATGTCCTGTCACCTTTAAAGATGGATACACATGCACCCACAGGTCTCTCTGTTCCTGCACACTGTTTAGAACTGTGTTACTAGGTCTATATTGCCTTCCTATCCTCTCTGTCAAAATGCCTCACCTCAGACTTGTCTCACACTTTCATCTGCCACTTGTCTGCTCAATCTACTTAGTATCTATGTCCTGTCACAGGTGGTTCTGAACATACTCACTGTTTGTCACAGCTCCAAGTTTGGTATCAGAGGCGAATTTTGAAATTCTACTCTGTATTCCAAGATCCAAGTCATTTATACACAGCAAAATTAAACAGTGGCCCGAGCACTGACCCTGGGGGAACACTCACTGTCTAACATCTTGCAGTCTGAAAAACTGCCATTTACTATGACACACTGTTTTCTCTATGTAAACCTTTGTTTTTATCCAATTGGACACTGACCCTCCCATTCCATTTGATTCAATGTTGGTAATTAACCTTTTTTGTGGTATTTTATCAAACACATTCTTCAAACCAATCTAGACAACATCCATCACATTCCCTTCATCAACCTTCTCTGTTACAACATCAAAAGTGCAATTAGATTAGTCAAGCATGACTTTCCTTTTGTAAATCTATGCTGGCTATCCTGAATTAACTCAAACCTCTCAACATGCCTGCTGTTTTATCCCTGATTATTGTTCTAAAACTTTTCCCACCACTGATGTTGGACTAACTGGCCTGTAGTTGTGAGGAATGTGTGCTGTCCATTGATGTATCCGCTAGGTGAGAGAGGCCATCTATGTTGGGTAAAGTTAATACATCATTTTCACCCTCAGCGGGGATAAGCAGGATGAGGTCCCGTGGCTTTGTCAGGAGAGCCACATTCCTGATGGTCGAGGTGTCTCTACGGTGTCCCCATGTCAACGGGGAGAGGTACAGGAACTGACTAAAATCTCACTCCATTAATGTACAGTTGGTGTGTGAGCATGCCCAGTACATCATGTTGGTGAATGTCCCACTATCCTGGCAGCAGCCACATTAACTTCATTCTGAAGCAGTCAGCCAGTCCCAACACATCGGCCTCCCATGCAGAACCAGAATGTGGCTCCACGGAGAAAAATGTAACCACCCCGCCCTCTCCAGACACAGCTCATGTTTCTACAACCCCAAACTTCCTCCCACCACCAACCAACCTCACACAATTAATATGTGTATAACGTGAACAATGAAGTCACCAGAAACATGGTGGAACAGACCACCAGTGTGATGAAGAAATGCTTCCACTGTCCGAACCTCTCGCGGGGAGCCCTCCCGTACACACTGGAGCAGGTGTCCAAGTTCATGGTGTTCTGCTGCACCCTTCATATCATCACCATCATGAGGACACAGGCATTGGCACCAGGAATCCGGAGGAAAACTCAGGAGGAGGAGGAGGAGGCAAGGAGAATATTTCCTGGATGCCTTTGACCCAGAAAGAACGTCAGAGAGTCTCTGCTTATATTCTGTTTCCCATAGGACAACTTCCCTTCCCCACCATGGATCCCCCATTCTCCACCATTACACCCATCTGAGACGCCCCATCACAGTGTCCCCGTGGTCACCATCCTGCAATAAAAAACACCAACAACAATCTTTTCATTAACATCTTTATCCAACAGCACATCCAATTATACAAACAAAACTGAACTATTCAACCTTGTGTATTCCCTTAGTGCCTGTCTTGTGGGTTCCCTCGACTTGCCGAGTGCTCCGATACAGTGTTTCTCCAGTGACTGCAGCATGGCTGGTGGAAGTCTGCTGACATTCACTGGGGAGACTGCAGATGGCCTTGCAGGATGTCCTCGAGCAGCTCTGTGACTTGAGGACTCGGAATCGGACTGCACCACCTCGACATGGGCAGCAGCAGCCTGGGCTGGCTGATGGGTAACAGCAAGTACACTGGTGGAGTGACAGTGAATGGAGAACAAATACTGTCATCCTGAGAGAAGACAACAGGTTCATGCTCCATGGAGACACTGTCATTCCCACGGGGCGACAGTTCATCAATCCGAGTAATCTACTGGATCACAGATTGCTGGACTGCTGTGAGATCCTGAAAACCCCTTTGAACACTGAGATCCACAGCCACGTTGACAGCAGTCTGATCCTGCATGGCAGCAAGCATGGATCTCATGACCTCAATCTGAGCTTCCACTGCAGCACTGAGACGTCATATAATTCTGGTCTCTTGAACATCCCGAGTTTAATTACTCTACCATTGGCGGCCGTGACTTCAGCTGCCGAGGCCCTAAGCTCTTCCAGAGAAGAGCAGAACTTCTTCAAGGTAGGCATTCCTGGAAGAGAAGTGACTGTGAATGAAATACTAAAATGAAAGCAAAATACTGCGGCTGCTGGAACTCTGCAATGAGAACAGAAATTGTCAGAAATAGTCAGTAGGTCTGGCACCATCTGTGTCGAGAGAAACAGAGTTAACGTTTCAGCTCTGCCTTACATACCTCGTGTTTTCCAAGAGAAAAAAGAGCAGTGGTCCTAATACCGAGCCCTAGGGAACACCACTGTATACTCCTATCGAGTCTGAACAACAACCTTTCACCACTTCTCTCTGTTTACTGTTCCTTAGTCAATATTATATCCACACTGTCACTGTCCCTTTAATCCATAGGGTTCAGTTTTCCTAACCTGTCTATTGAATGTCACTTAATGAAACACCTTTTGAAATTCCATATATATAACTTCAATCACATCACCCTCATCAACCCTCTCCATTGTTTTATCAAATAACTCCATCATGTTTACCTCACCACCACCTCTCTCCACTCCTCCACTGTTGGTAAATTATCAGACTGCTTATCCGACATCCAGTACTGGATGAGCAGAAATTTCCTCCAATTAAATATTGGGAAGACTGAAGACATTGTTTTCACTCCCCACGTCAACTCTGTTCCCTTGCTATTGATCCCATCCCTCTCCCTGGTAACAGTCTGAGATTCAGACAGTATGTTTACAACCTTGGTGTCACATTTGACCACAAAATGAGCTTGAACCTCATTTCAGGATATCATTACAACCGCCTATTTCCACCTCAGTAACATCACCCGACTTCACCTCTGTCTCAGCCCATCTGCTGCTGAAACCGCATTGATGCCTTTGTCACCTCTAGATGTGATTATTCCAACTCACTCCTGGCTGATCTCCAACATTCTACTCTCTGTAAACTTGAGGTCATCCAAAACTCTGCTGCCCATGCCTTAGCTCACACCAAGTCCCGTTCATCTATCACTGACCGACATTGGCTCCCAGTCAAGCAATGTCTTGATTTTAAAATTCTCATCCTCGTTTTCAGATGCCGCCATGGTCTCTCCCCCACCCCACCCCCATATATCTGTAATCTCCTCCAACTCCACAACCCACTGCGATACATGTGCTCCTCTAATTTCAGCCTCTTGTGCAGCCCTGATTTTAATCCCTACACCACTGGCGTCCGGGCTTTCAGCTGCCAAGGCCCAAAGTTCTGGAATATCCTCACTGCACAGTTTTCTTTTTTCATTCTTTCATGCGATGTGGGTGTCACTGACAAGACCAGCATTTGTTTCCCATCCCCAATTGCCCTTGATAACTGAGTGGTTTGCTGGACATTTCAGAAGTCAGTTGAGAGTCAACCACATTGTTGTGGATCTGGAGTCACATGGAGGCAGACCATATAAGGATGGCAGATTTCCATTGCAAAAGAACATCAATAATCCAGGCTGTTGTTTTTTAACGATGATCAATGATAGTTTCATGGCAGCATTGCTGAGAATAGCTTTCAAATGCAGATTTGTATTAATTAATTGAATTTTATAACTTATTGAAATTTAAATTGCACCAGTTGCCACGGTGGGGTTTGAACCCGTGTCCTCAGGGAATCAGCCTGATCCTCGGTATTACCATTTTGGTAATATTACCACGACGCTACGGTCATCACCTTTCCGTCTCGCTTTCCTCCTTTCAAGTACTCCTTAAAACCTATCTCTTTGTTCAAGCTGTTGGCCATCTGATCTAATATCTCCTGTTGTGTCTCAGTGTCATACTTTGCTTCATAATGATCCTGTGAAGTACTTTGGGATGTTTTATAACATTAAAAGCACTATATAAATATAAGTTGTTGTTGAGGTTTGCCAGGCATGCTTTGTCATCACCATATCCCTCCTGCTGTCTATTTATTATTCCATGTTTTTCAAAGCAATGAATATATTTGTCCTGGGTTATGAAATTTCCCCATCAGTGACATTGAACTGTCTGGTCAGTAAATACAGTGTCTACCCCATCTCTCCTATTTTTCAAATAGGGTGTAACATTTACAACCCTCCAGCCCTCTGTCACAACTCCTATATCCAAGGAGGATTGAATGATTCTGTCCAGTGCCTCCGCTATTCCCACCTTTCCTTCCCTCAGCATCTCTCAGACATCCCATCCAGACCGGATAAATGTTCTACTTTATTGTGGTACAAACAGTGCTGGACTGAAAGGGGTTAACTGAACCTGTTTGTTCAGTGACTGGAATTAATGTCAGTCTCCATGGACCCTAAGTGTTTCACTGGAGGGTTTCCATCTTCTATTAATAAGGGACTCCTTTCAATGTATTATCACATAGTGTCAACAGGAGCATCAAACCCGGCAGTAAGAGGGACCAAGAACTCCAGACAGAGGGAGAGGATAGATCAGAATCTGAGAACAATAGATTGTAATGTGACAACAATGGACAGGAGTTTCATCTGGCAATTTGACGCTCTTTCCACATATTATGACTGGTACTCATTAGATGATCGTATCTATTTTGCTCTTCAGATTATTCAATATATTTACTATCCCATCCTCGCTATTGTTGGTGTTCCTGGTAAGACTCTTTATCCAGCTATTAATTCTATAAACCGTGTTTAACTGCATTACTGAACCTGACATTTCCTCATCCCTCTTTGCTGTTGTTGTTACTCCTGGTGAGTCTTTGATACAGGCTGTAAACTCTACGAAGCATTGCTAATTTTGTTACTGGTCATGTAATTATCTCTCTTGGTGTTGCTTCTTTTAATGTTCCTGGTAAGATCCTATATAGAGCTAGCAGATCGTTGTTGTGCCTAATCTGCACTTTCTCTTAAAGAATTCACAGAAGCGGACTGGTGGAAGGTATATCAATGTTTATTCACACATTAAATCATCAGGTACAAGCACTAACTACTTGCACGTTATACTACCCGTCAAGTCACGAGGTGATCAGTCTCAGACTAGCGGCTGCCCTTTTGTTCTCTGAGTCCTTGACACAGGGAACCTTCTTGACTGTTCTTCCCTGGGGCTCTTGTGCCGTCACCAGTTTCAGCCATTGTCTACTGTGAGTCTAATCATATCTCGTGTCCATAGCAACTCTTTTATCTGGTTTGTGCATGGATACTGTCTGGTAGAATCTCTCTCTTGTTTCAGCCTGTTTTTCTGTACTGTCTACAATTCCTTGGCCATCTGTTTGCTGTGCTCCTTTCTATCCAGCCCCCACTATGTTTCAAAACGTTGTGTATTGTTGTGTGACGAGTCCCCTTGTTTCAACTAAGTTCTTATGCGTTTTTACTGAGTCTACGGCCCTCCCCGCCATCCTTTGATCCTGCAGGGCTATGCACAAGGGATCACACTCTCCTGTCTCTTCGGTCGTACACTTGTGCAATTACAATTTAATTGTTAACGCAATATCCTAAGGAGTGTAATGTTAAAGAAAGCACAATTTAAACATCATTGTTACATAATTAATCACTTGTGTGATCATAACGCAGTCGCAATTTAATTTGTAGAATACATTTGTCATTCATTAATTCATTTTAAGTATCTACCAATAGTTATACACCTACCCTCGTGTTACATATTTAATTGTCTATCTTTTTAAAGAACAACTTCGAATACTGATTGCCTTTAAGGTAGCTGTCCAACCTGTGTTCATACATCCTCGCACATTCCTTAATCAATTTCTTAAGTTTCCAAATTAAGTATGTCACATATATCACCATGATACCCGAAGCAACTATCAGGACATGGGAGATAATTGTAAACCAGTGGTGTATCTGCACGTTTGACCCCAAGTTCCATTAGCCCTGCCACCAAGTCGAATCATTTATCTCGTCAATCTCAACTTGTATTATCTTCCACTCCTGTTCCAGATTGTAGTACACGACAGCAATGGATTCTAGTTGCTGCCTCTCTTGAACCCAACGTATGGGCAATGGCTGAATAGTATATTCATATTCCCGGAGGTAATTTATCAAGTCGTCCTTAACACTTTGTGTCACAGTTATCGTTTCTGTCTTTCTTTTATGTATCCTACAAATCCATCTTCTCTACCCTAGTTGGTATTTGTGGGTATAAAAGAAACGTACTGTTCCTCACCAGACAAATCCGGTTATGTCCATACTGGTACTCCTTCATTGTGGTGGTTAAGCAATATCTCCCCTTTGCCTTATCGGCCACATGGGTTAACCCTGATAATGCCTTCCTAGTTTCCTACAGTGGTATTAAATCCACATTTTTATTCTGCTGTTTTATATATATATATATATATATATATATATATATATATATAGGGTGAGGACATATGACCACCTGGTTTTCCAGACTAAACTTAGACAAAGTTGTCCCAATTATCTCCTTACCAATTTTCACAACATAGGTCAATATATCATAGTATTTTCTGTAATCCTTTCCCCTTTCCTCGCTCCATCTACTATTCTCTGCAGTAATGGGGCAGATGGAAGAGGTTTGCCATCTGCTGACACAAAACCTCTGACTTCGGTTGTGGGTAAAATGTTGGAAAAGGTTATAAGAGACAGGATTTATAATCATCTTGAAAAGAATAAGTTCATTTGCGATAGTCAGCACGGTTTTGTGAATGGTAGGTCGTGCCTCACAAACCTTATTGAGTTTTTCGAGAAGGTGACCAAACAGGTGGATGAGGGTAAAGCCGTGGATGTGGTGTATATGGATTTCAGTAAGGCGTTTGATAAGGTTCCCCACGGTAGGCTATTGCAGAAAATACGGAAGTATGGGGTTGAAGGTGATTTAGAGCTTTGGATCAGAAATTGGCTAGCTGAAAGAAGACAGAGGGTGGTGGTTGATGGCAAATGTTCATCCTGGAGTTTAGTTACTAGTGGTGTACCGCAAGGTTCTGTTTTGGGGCCACTGCTGTTTGTCATTTTTATAAACGACCTGGATGAGGGTGTAGAAGGGTGGGTTAGTAAATTTGCGGATGACACGAAGGTCGGTGGAGTTGTGGATAGTGTCGAAGGGTGTTGTAGGGTACAGAGGGACATAGATAGGCTGCAGAGCTGGGCTGAGAGATGGCAAATGGAGTTTAATGCGGAGAAGTATGAGGTGATTCACTTTGGAAGGCGTAACAGCAATGCAGAGTACTGGGCTAATGGGAAGATTCTTGGTAGTGTAGATGAGCAGAGAGATCTTGGTATCCAGGTACATAAATCCCTGAAAGTTGCTACCCAGGTTAATAGGGCTGTTAAGAAGGCATATGGTGTGTTAGCCTTTATTAGTAGGGGGATCGAGTTTCGGAGCCACGGGGTCATGATGCAGCTGTACAAAACTCTGGTGAGGCCGCACCTGGAGTATTGCGTGCAGTTCTGGTCACCGCATTATAGGAAGGATGTCGAAGCTTTGGAAAGGGTGCAGAGGAGATTTACTAGGATGTTGCCTGGTATGGAAGGAAGGTCTTACGAGGAAAGGCTGAGGGACTTGGGGTTGTTTTCGTTAGAGAGAAGGAGGAGGAGAGGTGACTTAATAGAGACATACAAGATAATCAGAGGGTTAGATAGGGTGGATAGTGAGAGTCTTTTTCCTCGGATGAGGATGGCAAACACGAGGGGACATAGCTTTAAGTTGAGGGGTGAAAGATATAGGACAGATGTCAGAGGTAGTTTCTTTACGCAGAGAGTAGTAGGGGCGTGGAACGCCCTGCCTGCAACAGTAGTAGACTCGCCAACTTTAAGGGCATTTAAGTGGTCATTGGATAGACATATGGATGTAAATGGAATAGTGTAGGTCAGATGATCGGCGCAACATCGAGGGCCGAAGGGCCTGTACTGCGCTGTAATATTCTAATTCTAATTCTAATTCTAATTCCCACAGAGGTAGGTACTCGGTCAAACAGTTACACACGTACATACTGTCAGAATTTATATCAATCAGTGGGGGAAACATGTGGTTGTGTCACCACAAAGCGACTGCAGCTCGTTTGGCACGCTGCACAGTTCAACTCGCCAGTAACTGTAAGGCAATGTCTTTGATAGGTTTTCCATTATGATACTGTACATGTAATCCGCTCTCTGCCTGCCTAATCCCATCCATCACTATAGAGGAACCGTCAACAACAATTTTGAGTGCTGGTTTGATTTCTGGTTCCTTGCTTTCTACACGCCGCTCCCCCAACCACCCCCCACACCGCCCCCCCCGCCCCACCCCCACCCCCGCCCAGGTGATTTTGACACAAAATGTCCCTTGAGGGTCTTCGCTGTCAAAACCTTTCACACATGGGGTTCAGCCTGGTAGATTAAATTGTCTGCCAAGCATGTCAAAGTCTTCTCCTTTTTTACTGAAATATCTCTAACTTGCAAGCGCAAGGTCCACCGAGCAATACGATTCTGACTAACATTACCAACCTTCAGTCCTCCATCTAGTAACAACTGGAGGGACGTGTGTTCAGTTAGGATAGTAACAGGGCTGAGGCTGACAATATAACATTACCGTCCTTCAGTCGTCCATCCAGTAACAACTGGAAGGGTGTGTGTTCAGTTAGGATAGTAACTGGGCTGAGGCTGACAATATAACATTACCGTCCTTCAGTCATCCATCCAGTAACAACTGGAAGGGTGTGCATTCAGTTAGGATAGTAACGGGGCTGAGGCTGACGATATAAGTACAATTTTGAATCACCCAGAAGACTGCCAGCAAATGTTTTTTCACACACTGTGAAGGCCCTTTCTACTGACGTTAACAAGTGAGATGTGTACGCCGCTGGGCAGAATGAGCCATGTTTCTTTTCCTGCAGCAATACCAAAGATAAGGTGGTATCTGTGGAAGCGACATAGAGAGAAAAGGGTAGGGGTGGGTCTGGCACCTGTAACACCTGAACTATGGCCAGCACCTAATTCCGTAACCGCTGACTTACGCTGACACCAGGAATCAATATGGTTCCTGCAATAACCAACGCAACCCAAAATTGATCTCAGACCATTAATATCTTGTGGTAGGTGGAGTTTGAGGAATGTCTGTACTCGTATCTGCTCTATCTCATGCTTTCTCTGTGTTATCACCATTCCCAAAGAGGAAATCTTTTCTTTCATTAGCTGTGCCTTTTTAGGTGTAACTTTCACTCCGACCTTCCAGAGGAGATGAAGGAACTCCTCCAGTAGCTCTAGCTGCTCCTCCTTACTCTCCGTTTGGAGCAGTAGCTCATCCGCATATTGTATCAAACATTCTGATCGGGAGAAAGGACTGTGCCTGTCCCCTGTGCCAACCACTGGTGGAATGTTGATGGACTATCATGTAATCCATGGGGGAGACACATCCAGGTGTACAGTTGTCCGGGAATGTAAACACAAATTTATATTGACACTCTCATGCCAGCGAGAGTCCGGATAAAACTCCATTTGCCATTTCTCCGTCCAAGT
This sequence comes from Heterodontus francisci, assembly GCF_036365525.1. NCBI lineage: Eukaryota > Metazoa > Chordata > Chondrichthyes > Heterodontiformes > Heterodontidae > Heterodontus > Heterodontus francisci. The sequence continues at coordinate 231,918 of NW_027140275.1, forward strand.
CTCCAACCGAAATATATCCTGCTGTATCCAGCTACATTTTCCTCCAAATCATTTATATATACTACAAACAGCAAAGGTCCCAGCACTGATCCCTGCGGAACACCACTAGTCACAGCCCTCCATTCAGAAAAGCGCCCTTCCACTGATACTCTCTGTCTTCTATGACCGAGCCAGTTCTGTATCCATCTTGCCAGCTCACCTCTGATCCTGTGTGACTTCACCTTTTGTATCAGTCTGCCATGAGGGACCTTGTCAAAGGCTTTACAGAAGTCCATATAGATAACATTCATTGCCCTTCCTTCATCAATCATCTTCGTCACTTCCTCAAAAAATTCAATCAAGTTAGTGAGACAAGACCTCTCCTTCACAAAACCATGCTGCCTCTCGCCACTAATAAGTTCATTTGTTTCCAATTGGGAGTAAATCCTGTCCCGAAGAATCCTCTCTAATAATTTCCCTACCACTGACGTAAGGCTCACCAGCCTATAATTTCCTGGATTATCTTTGCTACCCTTCTTAAACAAAGGAACAACATTGGCTATTCTCCAGTCCTCTGGAAACTCACCTGCAGTCAATGAGGATGCAAAGATTTCTGTCAAGGCCCCAGCAATTTCTTCCCCTGCCTGCCTCAGTATTCTGCGTTAGATCCCATCAGGCCCTCGGGACTAATCTAGCTTAATGCTTTGCAATACGCTCGACACCTCCTCCTTGTTGATAACGACCTGACCGAGACGATCTGCACTCCCTTCTCCAGAGACATCATCCACCAAGTCCTTCTCTTTGGTGAATACTGATGTAAAGTTGCCATTTAGTACCTCACCCATTTCCTCTGGCTGCACACATAGATTCCATCCTCTGTCCCACCCTTTCCCTGGTTACCCTCGCTCTTTATATACGTATAAAAAGCCTTGGGATTCTCCTTAATCCTGCCTGCCAATGACTTTTCATAACCGCTTTTAGCCCTCCTGAATCTTTGCTTAAGTTCCTTCCTCCTTTCTTTATATTCCTCAAGGGCTTCGTCCATTCCCAGTCTTATAGCCCTGATGAATGCTTCCTTTTCCTTTTTTGACTATGCTCACACTATCCTTCCTTATTCAAAGTTCTCGAATTTTGCCAAACGTATCCTTCTTCCTCACAGGAACATGCCGGTCCTGGATACTAATCAACTGACGTTTGGAAGACTCCCACATGTCAGATGTTGATTTACCCTCAAACAGCCGCCCCCAATCTCAATTTTTCAGTTCCTGCCTAATATTGTTATAATATTTCATTCGTGGAAGCTTCCAACATTCACACATTTGAATCATAAGCCACAGTAACTTGATTTTACTCATTTGAAATTTCACTAAATCATTTTATTTTTATATCACTCTGCAATAAACTTCGTCATGGAGCCCTCTGACCCCGCCCCCCCCCCCCCCCCGTAAATAATGATTCATACATAAGGCCAGGGTTGCGGGGGGTCTAAGTCTCGATTGGGGGTTCGGGGGATGGTCATCCCAAGGACTGTAACCATCATCATGGTGCTTAGTGGCCTTATCTGTCAAGTCGGCCTGATTAAAGCCGTCATTGTCATCATCATCCTTCGCTGCAAACGCGCATATTTTATCTCATTGCGCTGAGAATTAAGACTGTTATTTACTTATCTCCTGCTGACATTTGGTATGATCCGCTGACTGGTACATCCACTCCTTCTGTGAACAGACCAGAACCATCAATGCGGTCTGAAAGTCAGAGCATTTCTGTTCCACTCTTGTGAGCTGTTCCTTCACTCTCTCCGCTTCCCTCTCAGTCTGACCGAGACAGTATTCAACCTTGTCAGCTGGAGTCTGGAATTGGCTTAAGACAGACCCCTGGCCCGTGCACTATTTAACTGCAAAACCTATCCACGAGGGCCACTTGCCCTTCAATTATTTTCGGAATCCCAACTCCCAATCTGGCTTGACCATAATTACTCAACCGTTCAGCAATCCATTGAATTCTTAAATTAGTTCGAACTTACCAAGACTATTTAAAAGAGCCATAAATAGTATTGCAACCCAGTCCCATCTGGGATCGCCAATCATGTTGTGCATAATCTGCACTTACTCTTAACGAATTCACAAAAGCGGACTGGCAGAAGTATATAAATGTTTTAGTCACACAGTAAATCATCAAAGTACAAGCTCTCCCTACTTGCACGTTATATTACCTATCAGGACACAAGGTGACCAGTCTCAAACTTGCGGTTGCTCTTCTGATCCCTGAGTCCTAAACTCAGGGTGTCTTCTCGAGTGTTCTTACCCGGGGTTCTAGTGCCGTTCCCAGTTTCAGTCAGGGGTTAACTCTTGTTTCCAAGACCCTTCCCTCTTACTTACTCATAGGGTTCTGGTGTAATGACATAATGACAATTCCATATTGGGTTCAGTAAGAGACTGGTCAGCACTTTCATTTCTCACACTCTCCCATTGTCTACTGTGAGTCTAATCATATCTCGTGTCCACAGCAACTCCTTTATCTGGTGTGTGCAAGGCACTCTCTGGAAGCATCTCATTCTGTTTCAGTCTGTTTTCTGGACTGTTTGAAATTCTCTGTGTCATTTGTGTGCTCTTCCTCCTTTCACCAAGCCCCCCTAAGTTTGAAAACACTGTGTATTGTTGTCTGACTAGCCCTGTGTCTCAACTAAGTTCTTATGTGCTTTTACTGGGTATACAGTTTCATCGTCAATAAGTCACTAAAGACAAACAAGCAGGTTCAGCAAGCAATAAGAGGGCTAATGGTATGTCCGCCTTTATTGCAAGAATATTTGAGTACAGAAGTAGTGAAGGCTTTCTTCAATTGTACAGAACCTTGGTTAGACCTCACCTGGAGTACTGTGTGCAGTTTTGGTCCCTTTACCCCAGGAAGGATATTATTGCCAGAGAGGGAATGCATGTAAGGTTCACCAGACTTGTTCCTGGGATGGAAGGACTGTCCTATGAAGAGTGATTGGGCAAACTGGGCGTGTAGTCTCTAGAGTTTCGAAGAATGAGAGGGGATCTCTTTGAAACCTACAAACTATTTAAAGGAATAGACAGGGTAGATGCAGCTAATATGTTCCCCAAGGTTGGGGAGACTAGAATCAGCAGACACACTTTCAAAATAAGACGGAAGCCACTTGGGACTGAGCTGAGGAGACATTTCTTTACTCAGATGACTGTGAACTTTCGGAATTCTCTGCTCCAGAGAGTTGTGGAAGCTCAGTGATTGAGTCTGCTTAAAGTAGAGATTGACAGATTTCTAAGTACCACTGACAGAGAGGGATATGGGGATAATGTGGGAAAAAGGCATTGAAGTGGATGATCAGCCACTATCATATTGAATGGCAGAGCAGGCCTGATGGGCTGAATGGCCTACTTCTGCTTTATGTTCCTAAGCTGCTTAACTCATTCAGACTCGAGGCAGTTTAGTCAGGCTACTTTCGGAGCGTTTGGAATTTTTGCTGGAACACCTCTGGTACTATCTCATATTCGCCCAGGATAGAATTTTTAGTTATCTCGTAATCTGATGAATTTTCATCTGGCAACAATGAATAAACCTCATGGGCTTTTCCTGTTATTTTGCTTTGTGAAAACAGTATCCAGTTCTCTGCCAGCCATTTCAGCTGCTTTGCAAGCTTTTCAAAAGTGCTGAAAAATTCTGCCACATCCTCCTCAATCAACTTTAGAATGAACTGGGTGAACTTTAAGAGATCAGCACATTGTCCTGGGCAAGGGGCAGCTCCCTCACTAGCTGTGTCTTCACTACGTGTACTGGGTCTTCCTCGAGTTGTTTGAGCCACCTTAACTCCCTTTCTTCCTTCTCCTTCTGGAACACTCTTATTTTTTCCCTTTCTTGACAATCACTCTGCTCTTTCTCTCTCTCTCTGGAATTCTAATTCTAGTCTCTTCTGTTCTAGTTTTACCTTAGCTAACATTACTTTATATGTTAGTGATTCTTATCCTGTTTGAGTTTTCAGCTTCAAGTGAAACATGGTTGGCCACAAGTCATAGGATTTCGGTTTTCCTAGCTTTTGGATAGAGAGTAATCCCTCACTGTCCAGCTCCATGACTCAACTTTTCAACAGAGAGGCCTTTTAACCTGTCCCGAGTTACTTCACTCGGTATGTAACACCTTCATTGCCAATGTAACTCGTTATTCAAAAATCGAGGTAGACAGAAACTACAGGCCAGTTAGCTTCACATCTCTCTTGCAGGAAATGTGAGACGTTATTATTAAAGACGTAATCGCAGACAGTTAGAAAAAAAAATCAAAGTAATCAGGCAGAGTCAGCATGGTCTTCTGAAAGGGAAATCATGTTCAATCAATTTGTTGGAGTTCTTCGAAGTAGTAACATGTACTGTGGAGAAAGGGGAACCAGTGGATGTACTGTACTTAGATTTCCAGGAAGCATTTGATCAGGTGCCAGATCAAAGGTTAATGTGGAAATTAAAAGCTTATAGTGTAGGGGGTAACACACTGGCATTGATAGAGGATTGAACAAGAACAAAGAACAAAGAACAGTACAGCAAAGGAACAGGCCATTCGGCCCTCCAAGCCTGCGCCGATCTTGATGCCTGCCGAAACTGACACCTTCTGCACTTACGGGGCCCATATTCCTCTATTCCCTTCCTAGTCATATATTTGTTAGGATGTCTCTTAATCGTCGTTATCGTATCTGCTTCCACCACCTCCACCGGCAGCAAGTTCCAGGCACTCACCACCCTCTGTGTAAAAACTTGCCTCGCACATCCACTCTAAACTTTGCCCCTCGCACTTTAAACCTATGTCCCCGAGTAACTGACTCTTTCACCCTGGGAAAAAGCTTCTGACTATCCACTCTGTCCATGCCGCTCATAACTTTGTAAACCTCTATCATGTCGCCCCTCCACCTCCGTCGTTCCAGTGAAAAAAATCTGAGTTTTTCCAACCTCTCCTCATAGCTAATGCTCTCCAGACCAGGCAACATCCTGGTAGACCTCCTCTGTACCCTGTCCAAAGCCTCCACGTCCTTCGGGTAGTGTGGCGACCAGAATTGCACACAATATTCTAAGTGTGGCCTAACTAAGGTTCTGGACAGCTGCAACATGACTTGCCAATTTTTATACTCTGTGCCCCGACCGATGAAGGCAAGCATGCTGTATGCCTTCTTGACTAGCTTATCCACCTGCGTTGCCACTTTCAGTGACCAGTCGACCTGTACGCCCAGATCTCTCTGCCTTTCAATACTCCTAAGGGTTCTGCCATTTGCTGAATACCTCCCACCTGCATTAGACCTTCCAAAATGCATTACCTCACATTTGTTTGAATTGAACTCCATGTACCATTTCCCTGCCCAAGTCTCCAACCGATCTATATCCTGCTGTATCCTCTGACAATCCTCATCATTATCTGCAACTCCACCAACTTTTGTGTCATCTGCAAACTTACTAATCAGACCAGCTACATTTTCCTCCAAGTCATTTATATATACTACGAACAGCAAAGGTCGCAGCACTGATCCCTGCAGAACTCCACTAGTCACATCCCTCCATTCAGAAAAACACCCATCCACTGATACCCTCTGTCTTCTGTGACTAAGCCAGTTCTGTATCCATCTTGCCAGCTCACCTCTGATCCCATGTGACTTCACCTTCTGCACCAGTCTGCCATGCGGGACCTTGTCAAAGGCTTTACTAAAGTCCATATGGACAACATCCACCCCCTTCCCTCACAAATCATCTTCGTCATTTTCTCTAAAAACTAAATCAAATTAGTAAGACACGACCTCCCCTTCACAAAACTATGCTGTCTCTCGCTAATAAGTTCGTTTGTTTCCAAATGGGAGTAAATCCTGCCCCAAAGAATCCTCTCTAATAGTTTCCCTACCACTGACATAAGGCTCACCGGCCTATAATTTCCTGGATTATCCTTACCCCTCTTCTTAAAAAAAGGAACAGCATTGACTATTCTTCAGCCCTTTGCGACCTCCCCTGTTGCCAGTGAGGATGCAAAGATTTCTGTCAAGGCCCCAGCAATTTCTTCCCTTGCCTCCCTCAGTATTCTAGGGTAGATCCCATCATGCCCTGGGGACTTATCTACCTTAATACTTTGCAAGACACCCAACACCTCCTCCTTTTTGATAATGAGATGACTGAGACTATCTGCACTCCCTTCCCTCGGCTTATCATCCACTCCTTCTCCTTGGTGAATACTGATGCAAAGTACTCATTTCGCACCTCACCCACTTCCTCTGGCTCCACGCATAGATTCCCATCTTAGTCATTGAGTTGGCCAACCCTTTCCCTGGTTACCCTCTTGCTCATTATATATGTATCAAAAGCCTTTGGATTTTCCTTAATCCTTTTCACCAATTACTTTTCATGACCCCTTTTAGCCCTCCTAACTCCTTGCTTAAGTTCCTTCCTACTATCCTTATATTCCTCAAGCTGTTCCTTGCCTTCCAGCCCTTACAAATGCTTCCTTTTTCTTTTTGACGAGGCTCACAATATCCCGTGTTATCCAAGCTTTCCCGAAACTTGCCAAACTTGTCTTTCTTCCTCACAGGAACATGCTGGTCCTGGATTCTAATCAGCTGACGCTTGAAAGGCTCCCACATGTCAGATGTTGATTTACCCTCAAACAGCCGCCCCCAATCTAAATTCTTCAGTTCCTGCCTAATATTGTTATAATTAGCCTTCCCCCAATTTAGCACCTTCACCCGAGGACTACTCTTATCCTTATCCACATGTACCTTAAAACTTATGGAATTATGGTCACTGCTCCCGAAATGATCCCCCACTGAAACCTCGACCACCTGGCCGGGCTCATTCCCCAATACCAGGTCCAGAATGGCCCCATCCCTGGTTGGACTATCCACATACCGTTTCAAGAAGCCTTCCTGGATGCTCCTCACAAATTCTGCCCCATCCAAGCCCCTAGCACTAAGTGAATCCCAGTCAATATAGGGGAAGTTATAATCACCCACCACTACAACCCTGTTACCTTTACATCTTTCCAAAATCTGTCCACATATCTGCTTCTCTACCTCCCGCTGGCTGTTGGGAGGCCTGTAGTAAACCCCCAACATCGTGACTGCACCCTTCCTATTCCTGAGCTCCACCCATATTGCCTTGCTGCATGACCCCTCTGAGGTGTCCTCCCACAGTACAGCTGTGATATTCTCCTTAACCAGTAATGCAACTACCCCACCCCTTTTACATCCCCCTCAATCCCGCCTGAAGCTTCTTAAGCCTGGAACATTTAGCTGCCAATCCTGCCCCGCCCTTAACCAAGTCTCTGTAACAGCAACAACATCATATTTCCAGGTACTAGTCTTAACTCTAATTTCATCTGCCTTACCTGTTATACTTCTCGCGTTGAAACAAATGCACTTCAGACCACCAGTCCTGCTGTGCACAGTCACATCTCCCTGCCTGCTCTTTCTCTAAGTCCTACTGGCCTTATTTACTATGTCCTCCTCATTTACTTCACTAGCTGTCCTACTGTTCTGGTTCCCACCCCCCTGCCACACTAGTTTGGACCCTCCCGAGTGACGCTAGCAAATCTTGCAGCCAGGATATTTGTGCCCCTCCAGGTTAGATGCAACCCGTCCTTCTTGTACAGGTCCCATCTGTCCCTGAAGAGAGCCCAATGGTGCAGATATCTGAAACCCTCCCTTCTACACCAGCTGCTCAGCCACGTGTTTAGCGGCACTATCTTCCTATTTCTAGCCTCACTGGCACGTGGCACAGGGAGTAATCCAGAGATTACAACCCTAGAGGTCCTGTTTTTTAACTTACTACCTAACTCCCTAAACTCCCACTGCAGGACCTCATCACTCTTCCTGCCTATGTCGTTGGTACCGATGTGTACCACAACCTCTGGCTGTTCACCCTCCCCCTTCAGATTGCCCCCTATCTGTTCAGATACATCCTTGACCCTGGCACCAGGGAGGAAACATACCATCCTGGAGTCTCTTTCACGTCCACAGAAGCGCCTATCTGTGCCCCTGACTATAGAGTCCCCTATAACTATTGCTCTTCTGTGCTTTGTCCCTCCCTGCAGAACAACAGTGCCAGCCGTGGTGCCACTGCTCTGGCTGCTGCTGTTTTCGCCTGATAGGCCATCCCCCTCAACAGTATCCAAAACGGTATACCTGTTAGGGAGGGGGATAGCCACAGGGCAATCCTTCACTGATTGCCTGCCCCTGCTGACGGTCACCCATCTATCTGCCGGCACCTTGGGTGTAATCACTTCTCTAAAACTCCTGTCTATGACGTTTTCAGCCACCTGCATGCTCCTAATTGCATCCAGTTGCCGCTCCAACCGATCCATGCATCTGTGAGGAGCTGCAACTGGGTACACTTCCTGCAGATGTAGTCGCCCGGAACGCTGGAAGCATCACGGACTTCCCACATCTCACAGGTGAAGCACTTCACCACTCTAACTGACATTTCTATCACTAATTAGTTAATCGATGTAAAATAAATAAATACTTATTAAATCCTTACTAAATTATGATACACTTCACTATGTGGTCCCTGGTGCTAAATTTCTAACAATAAATATTAAATGCTGTCTAAATACAGTAATCTCTTCCCTCTGGTTTAGTTACTCCACTTATTCATGAGTTAATCAGTGTTTTAATCAATTTTTATTAGTTTTATTTTCAAATTCGGTGCAGATTCCCTACCAGCCAATAAGGTCACAGCTTTCCTGTGACTTCACTTTTTCAGTTTTTTATTCCCACCCGAGCGAACGGACTCTGTGAATCCACTGCTCCAGAACTCCGCCCTCCGAGTCTGCTCCGCCAATCCCCGAGATACGTTTTTTAATACACTCACCGCTCCGGAACTCCGCCCTCCGAGTCTGCTCCGCGAATCCCTGAGATAAGTTTTTTTATATACTTACCGCTCTGGAACTCCGCCCTCCGAGTCTGCTCCGCGAATCCCCGAGATACGTTTTTTTATATACTCACCGCTCTGGAACTTCGCACTCCGAGTCTGCTCCGCGAATCCCCGAGATAGGTTTTGTTATATACTCACCGCTCTGGAACTTCGCCCTCCGAGTCTGCTCCGAGAATCCCCGAGATAGGTTTTTTTATATACTCACCGCTCTGGCACTCGCCCTCCGAGTCTGCTCCGAGAATTCCCGAGATAAGTTTTTTTATATTCTCACCGCTCCGGAACTCCGCCCTCCGAGTCTGCTCCGAGAATGCCCGAGATAAGTTTTTTATATACTCACTGCTCCGGAACTCCGCCCTCCGAGTCCTGCTAGCAAACAGGAAACAAAGTAGGCAAAAATGGGTCATTTTCTGGTTGGCAAGATGTAACGAGTGGTTTGCCACAGGGATCTGTGCTGGGGCCTCAACTTTTTACAATTTATATAAATGATTTGGATGAAGGGACCGAAGGTATGGTTTCTAAATTTGCTGATGACACAAAGATAGATAGTGAAGTAAGTTGTGAAGAGGACTGAAGGAGGCTACAAAGGAATATAGATATGTAAAGTGGGTGGGCAAATGGAGTACAATGTGGGAAAGTGGGAAATTGTTCATTTTGACAGAAAGAGTGAAAAGAAGCATATTATCTAAATGGAGAGAGATTGCAGAGCTCTGAGATGCAGCGGAATCTGGGTGTCCTAGTGCACGGATCGCGCAAGGCTAGTATGCAGGTACAGCAATTCCTTCGGACAGCTAATGCAATGTTGTTGATTGTGAGGGGAACTGAATACAAAAGTAAGGAGATTATGCTTCAGCTATACAGGGCATTGGTGAGATCACAACTGGAGGATTGTGTACAATATTGGTCACCTTATGTAAGGAAGGATGCAAATGCATTGGAATCAGTTCAGGAAAGGTTTACTAGTCTAATACCTGAAATGGGTGGATTGTCTTATGAAGAGAGAATGGACAGGATAGGCTTGTATCCGCTGCAGTATAGAAGAGTATGAGGCGACTTGATTGAAACATTTATGATCCTGAGGGATCTTGACAGGGTGGATGTGGAAAGGAGCTTGTGAGAGAATCTAGAATTCGGGGTTACTATTTAACAGTAAGGGGTCGCCCTTTTAAAACAGGAAAGAGGAGAATTGCTTTCTCTCAGAGGGTCGTGGGTCTTTGGAACTCTCTTCCTCAAAAGGAAGTGGAAGCAGGATCTTTCAATATTTTTTAAGGCAGAGGTAGATAGTTTCTTGATAAGAAAGGGGGTGAAAGGATATCGGGGTAAGTGGGATTGTGGAGTCGAGTTTGCAGTCAGATTAGCCATGATCTTATTGAATGGCAGAGAAGGCTCGAGGGGCCGAGTGGCCTACTCCTGCTCTTAATTCGTATGTTCATATGTTCGCATGCTCTGGCTTCAGAAGGTACTGGCTTCGAATGTGGACATTTTAGTGTTCCAGCAGTGAAAGCCACATTAAAATCTGCAATGAAATGATTTCTTTTTCTCAGAGTCAATTGTTTTTACCACTTCTCTGGCCACAGGAGAGGTGCCAGAGGACTGGCGAATAGTGAATGTGTTACCATTATTCAAGAAGCAGGGATAAATCATGTAATTACAGGCCAGTGAGTCTAACATTATTGGTAGGGAAACTACTGGAGAAAAAATCTGACAGACAGGATTAATCTCCACATGAAGAGGCAGGGATTAATCAAGGATAGTCAGGCTTTGTCAGAGGGAGATCATATCTCAAAATTTGACTGAATCTTTCAAGCAGGTGACTAGATGTGTAGATGAGGATTTTTGATAAGGTCCCGCATGGGACTAGGGTTAAGAAGTACTTAAGAAGTCCCAGAGCACTTAAGGAAGTGGCCCTAGAAATAGTGGATGCATTGGTGGTCATCTTTCAAGATTCTATAGACTCTGAAGCAGTTCCTACAGATTGGAGGATAGATAATGTAACCCCACTATTTTAAAAAGGGAGGTAGAGAGAAAACATGGAATTATATACCAGGCAGCCTGACGTTGGTAGTGGGGAAAATTCTATAGCACATTCTCAAAGGTTTTATAGTACAGCACTTTCAGAACAGTGGTAGAATCGGACAGAGGCAGCACGGATTTACGAAAGGGAAATCATGCGTGACATATTTTCTAGAATTCTTCGAGGATATAACTAGTAGAGTTGATGAGAGGGAGCCAGTGGATGTGGTTTATTTGGACGTTCAGAAGGCTTTCGACAAAGTCCCACAGAAGAGTGCAGCGTCTAAAATTAAAGCACATGGTATTGGAGGTAGTGTATTGCGATGGATAGAAAATTGGTTGTCAGACAGGAAACAAAGAGTAGGAATAAACGGGTCTCTTTCTGAATGACAGGCAGTGACTAGTTGGGTACCGCAGGGATTGGTGCTGGCAACCCAGCTAGTCACAATTTATATTGATGATTTAGATGAGGGAACTAAATGTAATATGTACAAATTTGCAGATGACACACAACTAAGTGGGCGGTTGAGTTGTGAGGAGGATGCAGAGTGGCTTCAGTGTGATTTGGAAAAGTTGAGTGAGTGGGCAAATGCATGGCACATGCAGTATAATATGGATAAATGTGAGGTTATCCACTTCCGTAACAAAAACAGGAAAGCAGACTATTATCTGAACGGCTATAAACCGAGAGAGGGGAATATGGAACGGCTATAAACTGTGAGAGGGGAATATGGAACGGCTATAAACTGAGAGAGGGGAATATGGAACGGCTATCAACTGTGAGAGGGGAATATGGAACGGCTATAAACTGAGAGAGGGGAATATGGAACGGCTATAAACTGAGAGAGGGGAATATGGAACGGCTATAAACTGAGAGAGGGGAATATGGAACGAGACCTGGGTGTTCCCGTACATCAGTCGCTGAAGGTAAGCTTTTAGGTGCAACAGGCGGTAAAAAAGGCAAATGGTATGTTGGCCTTCATAGCGAGAGGATTCGAGTACAGAAGCAGGGATATCTTGCTGCAATTCGACAGAGCCTCGGTGAGGCCACACCTGGAATATTGTGTGAAATTTTGTTCTCCTTGTCTGAGGAAGGATGTTCTTGCTATCGACGGAGTGCAGCGGAGGTTTACCAGACTGATCCCTGGGATGGTGGGACTGACGTCCGAGAAGAGATTGAGTCAGTTAGGATTTAACAAGAGTTCAGAAGAGTGAGGGGGAATCTCATAGAAACCTATAAATTTCGAAAAGGACTTAGAAGTGTAGATGCAGGACGGATGCTCCCGATGGTGGGGGTGTCCAGAACCAGGGATCATAGACTAAAGATACGGGGTTATCCTTTCAGGACTGAGATGAGGAGTCATGTCATCACCCAGAGAGTGGTGAGCCAGTGGAATTCGCTATCACAGAAAACAGTTGAGGCAAAAACATTGTATGTTTTCAAGAAGGAGTCAGATATAGCTTTTGGTTTGAAAAGGATCAAAGGATGTGGGGGGGGGGGGCGGTGGGGAGAGGCGGGAACAGGTTACTGAGTTGGATGATCAGCCATGATCATAATGAATGGAGGAGCAGGCTCGAAATGCCGAATGGCCTGTTCCTGCTCCCATTTTCTATGTTTCTAAGGTAGGAGCCCATGGGATCCAGCTCAATTTGGCAAATTGGATCCAAAATTGGCTTATTAGCATGAGGCAGAGGGTAATGGTCGAGGGTTGTTTTTGTGATTGGAAGCCTGTGACCGGCGGTGTCCCACAGGGATCGGTGCTGGGACCATTCCTGTTTGTAGTGTACATCTATAATTTAGACGTGAATGTAGAAGGTATGATCAGTAAGTTCACAGATGACACAAAAATTGGTGGTGTCATAAATAATGAGGAGGAAAGCCTTAGATTACAGGACGATATAGATGGGCTGGTAAGATGGGCAGAGAAGCGGCAAATGGAATTTAATCCTGAGAAATGTGACGTGATGCATTTTAGGAGTACTACCAAGGCAAGGGAATATACAATGGATGGTCGCACGCTGGGAAGTACAGAATGTCAAAGGGATATTGGTGGACTTGTCCAGAGATCACCGAAGGCAGCAGCACAGGTAGTTTGGAAGGCATATGAAATGCTTGCCTTTATTAGCTGAGGCATAGAATATAAGAGTGGGGAGGTTATGATGGAGCTGTTCAAAACGCTAGTCAGGCCACAGCTGGAGTACTGTGTATAGTTCTGGGCACCACACGATCAGAAGGATGTGATTGCACTGGAGAGGGTGCAGAGGAGATTCTCCAGGATGTTGCATAGGCTGGAGTATTTTAGCTATGAAGAGAGACAGGATAGGCTCGGGTTGTTTTCCTTAGAGCAGAGAAGGCTGAGGGAGCGGGGGGGGGGGGGGGGACATGATTGAGGTATACAAAATTATGAGGGACATTGATAGGGTAGATAGGAAGAAACGTTTTTCCCATAGCGGCGGTGTCAGTAACCCGGAGAGTTGATTTAAGGTAAGGGTCACGAGGTTTAGAGGGGATTTGAGGAAAAGGAAATCACCCAGAGGGTGGTTGGAATCTGGAATAGACTGTCGGAAGGGGTGGTAGATGCAAGAACACTCACAAAATTGAAGAAGCATTTAGATGAGCACTTGAAACGCCATAGATTACAATGTTATGGGCGAAGTGCTGGAAAATGGGATGAGAATGGATAGGCTTGATAACCGACACAGACACAGTGGGCCAAAGGGACTGTTTCTGTGCTGTTTAACTCGGTGACTCTGACACTTCCAATTTCTCGTTTGTCATTGGTTACGATCTCTAGAACCTCCACATTACTGTTACAGCCATTTGAGACTTATATCCACCGAAATTTACAATAGTCAGTGACGAATTGATTGAAACATATATGATCCTGAGGGGTCTTGACAGGGTGGATGTGGAAAGGATGTTTCTCGTTCTGGGAGTATCTAGAAATAAGGGTCACTATTTAAAAATAATGGGTCGCCCATTTAAAATAGAGTTCAGGAGAATATTTTGAGTCTTTGGAATTCTCTTCCTCAAAAGGCAGTGAAAGCAGAGTCTTTAAATATTTGTAAGGCAGAGGTAGATAGATTCTTGATAAGCAAGCGATTGAATGGTTATCGGGGATAGGTGGGAATGTGGAGTCGAGGTTACAATCAGATTAGTCATGATCTTATTTAATGTCCGAGTGTCCTACTCCTGCTCCGAATTCGTATGTTCATATATTCGTATACTCTGGCTTCAGCAGGTACTGTCTTCGAATGTGGACATTTTGGTGCTGTAGCAGTGAAAACCACAATAAAATCTGCATTGAAATTTTAAATTTTTATTCTCAGGATCAATTATTTTTAACACATCTAATTTCTCGTTTGTCATTGCGTTACAATCCCTGGAACCTCCACATTTCTGATAGAGCCAGGTGAGGAGGGGTCCCAGGCGCTCTTCTTGTCCTAACATTTATTTGATCACAACTAGGTTTATTCCATTTTAGCAGTGGACATGCTGACCACCTCAGTGCGTTTTTTACCTTTTACCTTGATTGTGATCGTGAAAGAACCAATCAGACAGGTTCTCTCATGTTTAAACAAGAGGTGAGTTTATTATACTTAACAATCTAAACTGGATCTGAATAAATTCGTAAAAATAAACGCTACATATTCACGCACCCATTCGCACGAAAATCTCACACAAATAAATTACAGAGTGAGAAATAAATTTGTGTTAGATTGAGTCCAGAATAAATAAAGTTCTGTGAGGTTGGATAATTCTGTGGTCTGTATTTTTCCCACCCTTAGTTATGAGTTTCATATCATCTGCAAGAGTTGAAATTGTTTTATTTTTACATAAACGTCTCTTTCATTTATATATCTATCGATATGTCAGGAGCTGCACTGTTTCCAATACCGACCTCTGAGAAACAGCCCTTTATACTCCCCTCCCCCAGTCTGAACAGTGTCTGTTCACCACTTCTCTCTGCTTTCTGTCCCTGAGTCAGTGTCATATCCACACTATCACTGTCACATTAATCCATATGTTCCACTTTTCATAACAAGTCTATGAAATGTCATTTGATCACAGGCCTTTTGAAAGTTCACATACATAACACGAAACACGCTATCCTCATCAACACTCACACTTAGGTCATCAAAGAACTTGATCAAGATTATCAGACGCGATTTTGCATTAACCTATTGTGCTGGTTGTCATTTATTATCCCATGTTATCCAAGAACGATATATTTTTGTACTCGGTTACGGCCTCTGGAAATTTCCAACCATCGACTTTGGAGGGACTGGTCAGAGGTTGCTGTGTTGATCTAATGTCTCCTTTTGTAAACAGGGTGTAACATTTACAACACTCCAGTCCTTTGATAACACTTTCATTTCCAAGGAGGATTGGAAGCTTCTGGCCATTGCCTCAGCTATTTCTCCCACTCCTTCCCTCAACAACCCTCATATATCCCATGTAGACCGGGTCCAATTTATTGTGGTACTAAAACGCATGGTTTTGTGAAGGAGAGGTAGTGTCCAACGAATTTGATTGAGTTTTTTGAGGAAGTGACGAAGATGATTGATGAAGGAAGGGCAGTGGATGTTATCTATATGGACTTTAGTAAAGCCTTTGACAATGTCCCGCATGGCAGACTGGTACAAAAGGTGAAGTCACACGGGATCAAAGGTGAGTTAGCAAGATGGATACAGAACTGGCTCGGTCACAGAAGACAGAGGGTTTCAGTGGATGGGTGTTTTTTCTGAATAGAGGGATGTGACTAGTGGTGCTCCGCAGGGATCAGTGCTGGGACCTTTTCTGTTTGTAGTATATATAAATGATTTGGAGGAAAATGCAGCTGGTTTGATTAGTAAGTTTGTGGATGAAAAAAGGTTGGTGGAGTTGCGGATAATGATGAGGATTGTCAGAGGATACAGCAGGAATAAGATCGGTTGGAGACTTGGGTGAAGAAATGGTACATGGAGTTCAATCCAGACAAATGTGAGGTAATGCATTTTGGAAGGTCTACTGCAAGTGGGAGGTATACAGCAAATGGCAGTACCCTTAGGAGTTTTGACAGGCATAAAGATCTAGGGGTACAGGTCCACAGGTCACTGAAAGTGCCAACGCAGGTGGATACGATAGTCAAACAGGCATACGGCATGCTTGCCTTCATCGGTCGGGGCATAGAGTATAAAAATTGGCAAGTCATGTTGCTGCTGTACAGAACCTTAGTTAGGCCACACTTAGAATATTGTCTGTAATTCTGGTCACCACACTATCAGAAGGACGTGGAGGCTTTGGAGAGGTTACAGAGGAGTTTTACCAGGATGTTGCCCGGTGTGGAGGGCATTAGCTATGAGGAGAGGTTGGATAAACTCGGATTGTTTTCACTGGAACGACGGAGGTGGAGGGGCAACATGATAGAGGTTTACAACGTTATGAGCGGCATGGACAGAGTGGATAGTCAGAAGCTTTTCCCCGGGGTGGAAGAGTCAGTTACTAGGGGACATAGGTTTAAGGTGCAAGGGGCAAAGTTTAGAGAGGATGTGCGAGGCACGCTTTTTATGTAGAGGGTGGTGAGTGCCTGGAACTTGCTGCCAGGGGAGGTGGTGGAAGCAGATACGAAAGCGACGTCTTGGAGACACGTTGACAAATACATGAATGGAAGGGAATAGAGGGATAATGGCGCAGAAGTGCAGAAGGTGTTAGTTTAGGCAGGCATCAAGATCGGCGCAGGCTTGGCAGGCCGAATGCCCTGTTCCTGTGCTGAACTGTTCTTTATTCTTTGTTCTTTGTCTTTGCAGCTTGGTCTGTACATGTCCCATGACCGCCTGTATTAGTCACTTTCAGCTGAACATGCATTCAGCAGCACGAGGAAACCCCTCTCGTGTTATTTAAAATGCCCAGGCATCCAATTTACAGGGGAGAGGCTTTTGACTTACATCTGCGATTATAAAGTTAGTGGAGGTGCTGTGGATGTTTTTCTGGAGGTTGTGTTGTGAGCTGCTGCAGACATTTAGGAAGAATTAGAATTAGAATTAGAACATTACAGCGCAGTACAGGCCCTTCGGCACTCGATGTTGCGCCGACCTGTGAAACCATCTGACCTACACAATTCGATTTTCATCCATATGTCTATCCAATGACCACTTAAATGCCCTTAAAGTTGGCGAGTCTACTACTGTTGCAGGCAGGGCGTTCCACACCCCTACTACTCTCTGAGTAAAGAAACAACCTCTAACATCTGTCCTATATCTATCACCC
This sequence comes from Heterodontus francisci, assembly GCF_036365525.1. Classification (NCBI taxonomy): domain Eukaryota; kingdom Metazoa; phylum Chordata; class Chondrichthyes; order Heterodontiformes; family Heterodontidae; genus Heterodontus; species Heterodontus francisci. Next base: position 249,063 of record NW_027140275.1, read on the forward strand.
CTCAACTTAAAGCCATGTCCCCTCGTGGTTGCCATCACCATCCGAGGAAAAAGACGCTCACTATCCACCCTATCTAACCCTCAGATTATCTTATATGTCTCTATGAAGTCACCTCTCCTCCTCCTTCTCTCCAACGAAAACAACCTCAAGTCCCTCAGCCTTTCCTCGTAAGACCTTCCCTCCATACCAGGCAACATCCTAGTAAATCCCCTCTGCACCCTTTCCAAAGCTTCCACATCCTTCCTATAATGCGGTGACCAGAACTGCACGCAATACTCCAGGTGCGACGTCACCAGAGTTTTGTACAGCTGCAGCATGACCTCGTGGCTCCGAAACTCGATCCCCCTACTAATAAAAGCTAACACACCATATGCCTTCTTAACAGCCCGGTTAACCTGGGTAGCAACTTTCAGGGATTTATGTACCTGGACGCCAAGATCTCTCTGCTCATCCACACGACCAAGAATCTTTCCATTAGCCCAGTATTCTGCATTCCTGTTACTCCTTCCAAGTAAATCACCTCACACTTTTTCGCATTAAACTCCATTTGCCATCTCTCAGCCCAGCTCTGCAGCCTATCTATGTCCCTCTGTACCCTACAACATCCTTCGGCACTATCCACAACTTCACCGACCTTAGTGTCATCCGCAAATTTACTAACCCACCCTTCTACACCCTCATCCTGGTCATTTATAAAAATGACAAACAGCAGTGGCCCCAAAACAGAACCTTGCGGTACACCACTAGTAACTAAACTCCAGGATGAACATTTGCCATCAACCACCACCCTCTGTCTTCTTTCAGCAAGCCAATTTCTGATCCAAAGCTCTAAATCACCTTCAACCCCATACTTCCGTATTTTCTGCAATAGCCTACCGTGGGGAACCTTATCAAACGCCTTACTGAAATCCATATACACCACATCCACGGCTTTACCCTCATCCACCTGTTTGGTCACCTTCTCGAAAAACTCAATAAGGTTTGTGAGGCACGACCTACCTTTCGCAAAACCGTGCTTACTGTCACAAATGAACTTATTCTTTTCAAGATGATTATAAATCCTATCTCTTATAACCTTTTCCAACATTTTACCCACAACTGAATTAAGGCTCACAGGTCTATAATTACCAGGGCTGTCTCTACTCCCCTTCTTGAACAAGGGGACAACATTTGCTATCCTCCATTCCTCCGGCACTTCTCCTGTCGACAATGACGACATAAAGATCCACAACAACGGCTCTGCAATCTCCTCCCTGGCTTCCCAGAGAATCCTCGGATAAATCCCATCTGGCCCAGCGGACTTATCTATTTTCACTCTTTCCAAAATTGCTAACACCTCCTCCTTGTGAATCTCAATCCCATCTAGCCTAGTAGGCTGTTCTCAGTAATCATCCTCCCTGTTTACCAGACCTACAAGATTGGTATCATCGGAAAATTTTGAAACTCTACTCTGCATTCCAAGGTACAAGTCATTTATATATATCAAGGAAAAAAAGATCAGCGTTCCGAGCACTGATCCTTGGGGAACATCACTGTCTCCCATCCTCCAGTCTGAAAAACAACCATTTCACACATTTCTCTTTCTGCTGTCCTTTGGACAATTTTTGATCCAATTGGATGCTATTCCCTGAGCTTCAATTTTGTTAATCAAGCTTTTGTTTGGATCTTCATCAAATAATTTCATAAAATCCAGGTAGACAACATCCACCACATTCCCATCATCAACCTTCTCTGATGATCGAAATAAATTCCATTAGTTCATCAAGCATAATCTGCCTTTTGGAATTCCGTGCTGACAATCCTTAATTAACTCAAACCTCTCCAAGTGTGTGTTGTCCTTTTTCCCTGATTATTATTTCTAAAACCTTACCTCCCACTGATGTCACACGAACTGACCAGTAGTTACGAGGCCTGTCTGTTGTCCATTGATAATTCTGGGAGGTGAGGGTGACCATCGATGTCATCATTTACTCCCTCAGCAGGGAGAAGCAGGATGAGAGATCCCTTGGCTTTGTCGGGATAGCGGGAATTCTGATGGTGTAGGTGGCTCTGCGGGGCCCCCATGTCAACGGGGAGAGGTACAGGAACTGGAAGAACTCTCAGTCCATGAATGCACAGTTGGTGTGTGAGCATGCCCAGTACATCATGTTGGTGAATGTCCACTATCCTGTCAGCAGCCACAAGACCCTCATTCTGAAGCATTCAGCCGGTCACAACACTTCGGGGCTCCATGGAAAACAATAATGTGGCTAATCGCAACAAAGACAATCCCCCTCTAGACACCGCTCATGTTTCTGCATCCCCAAACCACCTACCACCGCCACCCAACCTCACACAATTAACATGTGTATAACGTGAGCAATGGAGTCACCAGGAACATGGTGGAACAGACCATCGGTGTGATGAAGCAATGTTTCTGATGTCTGAACCGCTCGGGGGGAGCCCTCCAGTACACACTGGAGCAGGTGTCCAAGTTCATGGTGTTCTGCTGCATATCAACAGCATCATGAGGACACAGGCATTGGCACCAGAAATCCAGAGGCTACCTCAGGAGGAGGAGGAGGCAGGGAGGATATTTCCTGGATGCCTTCCACCCGGATAGGCTGTCGGAGAGTCCTTGCTCAGATACCGGTTCCCATAGGACGACTTCCCTTTCCCACCATGGATCCCACATTCTCCACCATTACACCCATCTGAGACGCCCCATCACAGCGTCCCCGTGGGCATCATCCTGCAATAAAACAATCAGAATTATTACAGCAAAGAGGAGCTATTCAGCCCATCGTGTCTGCTGTGGCTCTCCGAATGAGCAATTCACCTCATCCCATCCTCTGCCTTTTTCCCATCACCCTACATATTCTTCCTTCTCATATACCAGTTTGTTCAGTTTCAGCATGGTTAGAGATGTGGTCACCCCACAGCTTTCGAGTATGCAGGGAGAGAGGGAATGGGTGATCAGCAGGCAGTAAAAAAGAACCAGTCAGGTAGTGGAGGAGACCCCTGAGTCCATCTCACTCTATAACAGTGGCACAGTGGCGCAGTGGTTAGCACCGCAGCCTCACAGCTCCAGGGACCTGGGTTCGATTCCTGGTACTGCCTGTGTGGAGTTTGCAAGTTCTCCCTGTGTGTGCGTGGGTTTTCTCCGGTTTCCTCCCACAAGCCAAAAGACTTGCAGGTTGATAGGTAAATTGGCCATGATAAATTGTCACGAGTATAGGTAGGTGGTAGGGAAATCTAGGAACAGGTGGGGATGTTTGGTCGGAATATGGGATTAGTGTAGGATCAGTATAAATGGGTGGCTGATGTTCGGCACAGACTTGGTGGGCCGAAGGGCCTGTTTCAGTGCTGGATCTCTAATCTAAAAAAAAACAGGTATTCAGTTCCGAATGCTGAGGAAAGTGATGCTTCACGTCGGGAGTACAGCCAGAGCCAAGTCCATGGCGCCACGGGTGGTTGAGCTGCAGTGTGGGATACAGGGATGAATGGAAGAGCCATAGTGATAGGCGAGTCAATAGTCAGGGGAACAGACAGGCGTTTCTGTGGCCACAGACGTGAATACAGGATGGTGTGCTGCCTCCCTGGCACCAGGGTCAAGGACCTCAGTCAGCAACGGCAGAACATCTTGAAGCAGGAGGGGAACAGCCAGGCGTCGTGGACCACATGGGAACCAATGATACAGGTAGAAAGAGGGATGTGATCTCTCAGTCAAAATTTAGGGAGGTGGGGAAGAAATTAGCAAGCAGGACCTCAAACATAGTCAAAAAGTGGAATTCTCCAGATTACTCGCAGTGCCAGGTGCAACTTAGTATAGAAATAGAAAGATAAGGCAGATGAATACCTGGCTGGAAAGTTGCTGCAGGAGGGAGGGATTCATATTCCTGGGACACTGGGACCGGCTCTGGGGGAGATGAGACTTTTACAGGCCGAACGGGTTGCACGTGAACAGAGCCAGGAGTGGATTCCTTGCAGAATGTTTCAGAAAATTGAACATAGAACAGGACAGCACAGCACAGGCTCTTCGGCCCTCGATGTTGTGCCGAAACTTTAACCTACTCTAAGATCAAACTAACTACCTACCCTTCAATCTACTATCATCCATGTACCTATCCAAGAGTCGCTTAAATGTCCCTAATGTATCTGCTTCTACTACCACCGCTGGCAGTGCATTCCATGCACCCACCACTCTCTGTGTAAAGAACCTACCTCTGACATCTCCCAGAAACCTTCCTCCAATCGCCTTAAAATTAGGCCCCCTGGTGATAGCCCTTTCCACCTGTGAAAAGGTCTCTGGCTATCCAATCTATCTATGCCTCTCATCATCTTGTACCCCTCTATCAAGTCACCTCTCATCCTTCTTCGCTCCAATGAGAAAAGCCCTAGCTCCCTCAATCTATCTTCGTAAGACATACCCTCCAGTCCAGGCAGCATCCTGGTAAATCTCCTCTGCACCCTCTCTAAAGCTTCCACATCCATCCTATAATGAGGCGACCAGAACTGGACACAATATTCCAAGTGTGGTCGAACCAGGGCCTTATAGAGCTGCAGCATAACCTCGCAGCTCTTAAACTCAATCCCCCTGTTAATGAAAGCCAAGACACCATGTGCCTTCATAACAAACCTATCAACTTGGGTGGCAACTTTGAGCGATCTATGGACATGGACCCCAAGATCCCTCTGTTCCTCCACACTACCAAGAATCCTGTCTTTATGCCTGCATTCTGCATTCAAATTCGACCTTCCAAAATGAATCACTTCACACTTTTACAGGTTGAACTCCATCTGCCACTTCTCAGCCCAGCTCTGCATCCTGTCAATGGCCCGTTGCAACCTACAACAACCTTCCACACTATTCACAACTCCAGCAACCTTCGTGTCATCGGCAAACTTGCTAACCCAGCCTTCCACTTCTTCATCCAAGTCATTTATAAAAATCACAAATGGCAGAGGTCCCAGAACAGATCCCTGCGGAAGAACACTGGTCACCGAGCTCCATGCTGAATACTACCACCCTCTGTCTTCTATGGGCCAGCCAATTTTGTATCCAGACAGCCAACTTCCCCTGTATCCCATGCCTCCTCAGTAGCTGAATGAGCCTACCATGGGGAAACTTATCAAACGCCTTGCTAAAATCCATATACGCCACATCCACTGCTCCTCCTTCGTCAATGTGTTTTGTCACATCTTCAAATAATTCAATAAGGCTTGTGAGGCATGACCTGCTCCTTACAAAGCCATGCTGACTGTCTCCAATCAAACCATGCTTTTCCAAATAATCATAAATCCTGTCTCTCAGAATCCTCTCCAATAATCTGTCCACTACCGACGTAAGACTGACTGGTCTATAGTTCCCAGGGTTATCCCTATTCCCTTTCTTGAACAAGGGAACAACAGTTGCCACCCTCCAATCATCTGATACTACTCCAGTGGACACTGAGGACGCAAAGATCATCGCCAATGGCGCGCAATCTCTTCCCTCGCTTCCGGTAACATCCTTGGGTATATCCCGTCTGGCCCCGGGGACTTATCTGTCTTCATATCATTCAGAATTTCCAGTACATCCTCCCTCTTAACCTCAACCTGTTCTAGCATATCAGCCTGTTCCACGCTGTCCTCACAAACGACCAGCTTCCTCTCACTAGTGAACACTGAAGCAAAGTATTCATTTAGGACCTCCCCTACCTCCTCTGACTCCAGGCACAAGTTCCCTCCACTATCCCTGATCTGCCCTACCCTCACTCTCGCCGTCCTCTTGTTCCTCACATAAATGTAGAACGCCTTGGGAGTTTCCTTAATCCTACCCGCCAAGACGTTTTCATGTCCCCTTCTAGCTCTCCTAAGTCCATTCTTCAGTTCCTTCCTGGCTACCTTGCAACCCTCTAGAGCCCTGTCTGATCCTTGCTTCCTCAACCTTAAGTAAGCTTCCTTCTTCCGCCTGACTAGCTGTTCCACATCTCTTGTCATCCAAGGTTTCTTCACCCTACCATCCCTTCCCTGCCTCATCGGGCCAAACCTATCCAGCAGTCGCAGCAAGTGCTCCCTAAACAACCTCCACATTTCTGTGGTGCATTTGCCTGAAAACATCTTTTCCCAGTTTATGCTCCCCAGTTCCTGTCTAATAGCCTTGTAAGTTCCCTTCCCCCAATTATATATTTTCCCATCCCATCTGCTCCTGTCCCTCTCCATGACTATGGTCAGGGAGTTGTGATCACTATCATCGAAATGCTCTCCCACCGAGAGATCTGCCACCTGGCCTGGTTCGTTGCCAAGCACCAAGTCCGACATAGTCTCCCCTCTTGTCGGCCTATCTACATATTGAGTCAGGAAACCTTCCTGGACACAACTGACAAAAACTGCTCCATCCAAACTATTTGCACTGAGGAGGTTCCAATCAATATTAGGGAAGTTGAAGTCACCCATGACAACAACCCTGTTACTTCTGCACCTTTCCAAAATCTGCCTCCCAATCTGTTCCTCCATGTCTCTGTTGCTATTGGGGGGTCGACAGAAAACTCCCAACAAAGTGACTGTTCCTTTCCTGTTTCTGACTTCCAACCATAATGACTCAGTAGACACAGACTCCTCGACGACCTCCCTTTCTGCAACTGTGATACTATCCCTGATTAGCAATGCCACTCCCCCACCTCTTTTACCTCCCTCCCTATTCCTTTTCAAACATCTAAACCCCGTGACATCCAACATCCATTCCTGCCCCTGTGATATCCCCGTCTCTTTAATGGCCACACTGCAAGTACTGTTGGAAGGGTTTAAACTAGTTTACCAGTGGGGATGAGGACCTGAGGATAGATTCAGCTGGGGCAAAATCAGAAATGAAAATGGAAGGTGGAAAATTAATGGATGAGTCTGGAAGACAGAGGAAATGAGGGTGAGAAAATGAAAAAAAGGTTTGGCAGTGCTCAGGGGTATCGATTTCAATGTAAGGAGTGCAGCAAATAAAGCAGATGAGCTGAGGGCAAAGATAGACATGTGGCAGTATGATATCATAGTTATTACAGAAACATGGCTTAAGGAGGGACAGGAATGGCAGCTCAACGTTCCTGGTTACAGGGTTTTCAGATGCAATAGGGAGACGGTTAAGAAATGAGGGGAATGGCAATTTTGGTCAAGGAATCTGTTGCAGCTGTGAGGAGGGATGATATGTTGGAAGGTTCATCAACTGAGGCGATATGGATTGAGCTAAGGAACCAAAAAGGGGCAATCTCACTGCTGGGAGTGTGATCCCGTCAGCCAAACAGTCCGAGGGAGATAGAAGAGCAGATATGTAGGCAAGTCTCTGAGAAGTGCAAGAACAATAGGGCAGTAATAGTAGGGGATTTTCATTACCCCAATATTAACTGGGATAATTTTAGTATGAAAAGAATTAAGGGAACAGAAATCTTGAGGTGCATTCAGGAGAACGTTTTTGGCCAGGATGTAACAAGTCCAACAACAGAGGGTGCAGTTTTAGACATTGTTTTAGGAAATGAAGATGGCCAGGTGGAAGGAGTGGCAGGGAAGAGCATTTTGGTGGGAGTGATCATAATTCAGTTAGTTTTAACTTAATTATGGAACAGGACAAGAGATATATCAGGAGTTAAAGTTCTCAATGGGGAAAGGCGAATATTACTAAACTGAGGAGTGAAAGTGGACTGGGAACAGCTGTTTGAAGGTAGTTCAGTCTCACAGCAGTGGGAGGCATTCAAAGGGGAGATTCAAAAGGTTCAGGATAAACATGTTCCCACAAGGAAAAAGGGTGAGGGGGCCAAATCTCGAGTCCAATGGCTGTCAAGGAGCCGACAGGGTAGGATAACGCAGAAAAGGAAAGCTTCTGTCCGACACTGAGAACTTAATACTGCAGAAAGCCGAGAGGAGTATAGAAAGTGGAGGGGTCAAATCAAAAAGGAAGTGAGGAATGGAAAGTGAGGGTATGAAAGAATATTGGCAAGCAAAATCAAGGTGAACCCAAAGATGCTTTCTCAATACATTAAGAGGAAGAGGACAACTAAGGGGAGAGTAGGACCCATAATAGATCAGAAAGGTAACCTTTGTATAAGGGTAGAAGATATTGGTATGGTTCTTATTGAGCACTTTGCGTATGTCTTCAGAAAAGAGGAGGGATTTAGATATTGTCGTTAAGGAGGAAGAGTGTGAATTATTGGATATAATAAACATAGGGAGAGAGGAAGTATTAATGGGATTAGCATCCTTGAAAGTTGAAACATCACCAGAGCCGGATGAAATGTACCCCAGGCTGTTCAAAGAAGCAAGAGAGCAAATAGCAGATGGTCTGCCTACCATCATTTCCCAATCTCACTGGATACAGTTGTGGTGCCGGAGTATTGGAGAATTGCTAACATTGTACCTCTGTTTCAAAAGGGAGCGAAGGATAGTCTGAATAATTACAGGCCAGTCAGTCTAACCTCAGTCGTGGGCAAATTATTGGAATCTATTCTGAGAGACAGGATAAACTGTCACTTAGAAAGGCACAGGTTTATCAAGGATAGTCAGCATGGATTTGTTAAGTGACTCTCTTGTTTGACCAAATTGATCGAATTTTTTGAAGCTGTTACAAGGAATATAGATGAGGGTAGTGCAGTTGATGTGGTCGACATGGATTTTAGCAAGGCTTCTGACAAGTTCCCACATGACAGCCTGGTTCAAAAAATAAAATCCCATGGCGTCCAGAGAAATGCAGCAAGGCGGATACAAAATTGTCTCAGTGGCAGGAAACACAGGGTAATTATTGACAAGTATTTTTGCGACTGGAGGACTGTCTCCATTGTCATTCCACAGGGCTCAGTAATGGGTCCCATGCTTTCTGTGGTCTATATTAAAGATTTAGACATAAATTTAGGGGGTATGATGAAGACTTTTGCAGACGACACAAAGGTTGGCCATGTGGCGGATAGCGAGAAGGATAGCTGTAGGCTGCAGGAAGATATTGACGGTCTCTCAGATGGGCAGAAAAATGGGAATCGACCTGGATAAATGTGAGGTGATGCTATTGGGGAGCTCAAACAAGCAAAGGAATACACGATTACTAGGACAATACTGAGAAGTGTAGAGGAAGTAAGGGACTTTGGAGTGAATGCCCACAGATCCCTGAAGATAGCAGGACAGGTCAATAAGGCAGTTAAGAAGGCATATGGAATCATTTCCCTTTTTAGCCTAGGTAGAGAATGTAAGAGCTGGAACTGTATAAATCATTGGTTAGGCCACAACTTGAATACTTTGTGCAGTTCTGGTAACCACATTACAGAAAGGAGGCAATTGCACTAGAGAGGGTACAGAGGAGATTTACGAGGATGTTGCCAGGACTGGAAAAATGCAGCTGTGAGGAAAGATTGGATAGGCTGGGGTTGTTATTCATGGAACAGAGAAGGCTTGAGGGGAGATCTGATTGAAATGTACAACAGTTTGTGGGGCCTGCATTGAGTGGAGGTGAAGGGTCTATTCACCTTAGCAAAAAGGTCAGTGACTTGGGGACATAGATTGAAAGTGATTGGCAGAAATATCAGAAGGGAGTTGAGGAAAAACATGTTCACCCAGAAATACAAATTTTTCTCGGTGACAGGAAGCAAAGGGTAATTGTTGACGTGTATTGAGTGGAGGACTGTTACCAGTCGTGTTCCAGAGGGCTTGGTACTGGGTCCCCTGCGTTTAGTGAGGGTCTGTAACTCACTTCATGAAAGGATGGTTGAGGCAGAAACCCTCGACTCATTCAAAAGGAGTCTGGATGTGCATCTCAAGTGTCATAATCTGCAGGGCTACGGATCAAATGATGGAAGGCGTGATAAGAATAGTTGGATAACTTTTCGGCTGGCACAGCCACGATGGGCCAAGTTACCTCTTTCTGTGCCTTAAATTTTCTACGATTCTATGATTCTATAACACGAAACACGCTATCCTCGTTAACACTCCCAATTCTGTCAACAAACTATCAAGGTTATCAGAAATGATTTTCCATGAAGCTATCAGTGCTGCTTGTCATTTAATAAGACATGATTTTGCAAGTAAGAAATATTTTTGTGCTGGGTTATGGCCTCCAGAATTTTCCAATAATCAACATTAGGCTGATAGTTACAAGGCTTATCCAACCTCCCCTTCTTGAAACAGGGTGGAACATTTACAGCCCTTCATATCTCTGGCATTTTAAAAAATTCATTCATGGGATGTGGACACCCCTGGCTAGGCCAGCATTTATTGCCCATCCCTAATTACCCATGCGAAGGTGGTGATGAGCTGCCTTCTTGAACCACTGCAGTCCATGTGGGGTAGGTACACCCACAGTGCTGTTAGGAAGGAAGTTCCAGTATTTTGACCCAGCGACAGTGAAGGAACGGCAAGATAGTGTCAAATCAGCATGGTGTGTGGCTTGGAGGGGAACTTGCAGGTGGTGATGTTTCCATACATCTGCTGCCCTTGCCCTTCTATATGGTAGAGGTTGTGTGTTTGGAAGGTGCTGTCTAAGGAGCCTTGGTGTGTTGCTGCAGTGCATCTTGTAGATGGTACACACTGCTGCCTCTTTGCGTCGGTGGTGGAGGGAGTGAATGTTGTGGATGTGGTGCCAATCAAGCGGGCTGCTTTGTCCTGGATGGTGCCGAGCTTCTTGAGTGTTGTTGGAGCTGCACCCATCCAGACAAGCGGAGAGTATTCCATCACACTCCTGGCTTGTGCCTTATAGATGGTGGACTGGCTTTGGGGTGTCAGGAGGTGAGTTGATCGCCTCAGCATTCCTCGCCTATGACCTGCTCTTTGAGCCATGGTATTTATATGGCTACTCCTGTTCAGTTTCTGGTCAATGGTAGCCCCTAGGATGTTGATAGTGGTGGATTCAGCTATGGTAATGTCATTGAATGTCAAGGGGGATGATTAGATTCTCTCTTGTCGGTGATGGTCATTGCCTGGCACGATGGCAGTGCGAATGATACTTGCCAATTATCAGCCCAAGCCTTGATATTGTCCAGGTCTTGCTGCATTTCTACACGGACTGCTTCAGTATTTGAGGAGTCACGAATGGTACTGAAAATTGTGCAATCATCAGCGAACAACCCCACTTCTGGTCTTGTGATTGAAGGAAGGTCATTGATGAAGCAGCTGAAGATGGTTGGGTCTCGGAAACTACCCTGAGGAACTCCTGCAGTGATGTCCTAGAGTTGAGATGATTGACCTGCAACAACCACAACCATCGTCCTTTGCGTTCGGTATGACTCCAACCAGCAGAGAGTTTTCCCGCTGATTCCCACTGACTCCATTTTTGCTCTGGTTCCTTGATGCCATACTCAGTCAAATGCTGCCTTGATGTCAAGGCAGTCACTCATACCTCACCTCTTGAATTCAGCTCCTTTGTCCATGTTTACACCAAGACTGTAATGAGGTCAGGAGCTGTGTTACCCTGGTGGAACCCAAACTGAGCGTTACTAAGCAGGTTATTGCTAAGCAAGTGCTGTTTGATAGCATTGTCGATGACACCTTCCATCACTTTACTGATGATTGAGAATAGTCTGATGGGGCGGTAAAGCCGGGTTGGACTAGTCCTGCTTTTTGTGTACAGGACATAGCTGGGCAATTTTTCACATTGACGGGTAGATGCCAATGTTGTAGCTGTACTTGAACAGTTTGATGGGGGAACGGAAGTTCTGGAGCACAGGTATTCAGTACTATTTCCGGAATATTGTCAGGGCCCATAGCCTTTGCAGTATCCCGTGCCTTCAATCGTTTCTTGATATCACGCTGAGTGAATCCAACCATGAGAAGCAGTACTGTATACTCCCCTCCACCTCCAGTCTGAACAATGACTGTTCACCACTTCTCTCTGCTTTCTGTCCCTGAGTCAGTGTCATATCCACACTATCACTGTCACATTAATCCATGTCATGACAAGTCTATGAAATATCCACACTATCACTGTCACATTAATCCATGTCATGACAAGTCTATGAAATATCCACACTATCAATGTCACATTAATCCATGTCATGACAAGTCTATGAAATATCCACACTATCACTGTCACATTAATCCATGTCATGACAAGTCTATGAAATATCCACACTATCACTGTCACATTAATCCATGTCATGACAAGTCTATGAAATGTCAGCTGATCACAGGCCGTTTGAAAATCTATATACATAAGTGGATATACATGAGTCGGGGCGGAAGATGTTGATATGGTTCTTAATGAATACTTTGTATCTTTCTGAACAGAAGAGGGGACGATGCAGATACTGTGGTTAAGGAGGAGGAGTGTGAATTATTGGATGTGATATACATAGGGAGAGAGGAAGTATTAATGGGATTAGCATCTTTGAAAGTTGATAAATCACCAGGGACAGATGAAATGTATTCCAGGCTGTCAAAAGAAGTGAGAGAGGAAATAGCAGAGGGTCTGACCATCATTTTCCAGTCCTCACTGGATACAGGTGTAGTGCCAGAGGATTGGTGAACTGTTAACATTGTACCTCTTTAAAATGGGAGCAAAGGATAGACCGAATAATTGCAGGCCAATCAGTGTAACCTCAGTAGTGGGCAAATTATTGCAATGTATTCTGAGAGACAGGATGAACTGTCACTTAGAAAGGCTCAGGTCAATCAAGGACAGTCAGCATGGATTTGTTAAGGGAAGATATTGTTGACCAACTTGATTGAATTTTTCGACGAAGTCGCAAGGATGATAGATGAGGGTAGTGCAGATGATATGGTCTCCGTGGATTTTGCCAAGGCTTTTGACAAGGTCCCATGTGGCATACTAGGTAAAACAAATACAGTCCCATGGAATCCAGGGAAATGCAGAAAGCTGGATACAAAATTGGCTCAGTAGCAGGAAACAAAGGGTGATTGTTGACGGGTGACTTTCTGACTTGAGGTCTGTTTCCAGTGGCGTTCCACAGGGCTCAGTACTGGGTCCCCAGCTTTTAGTAGTATATATTAACGATTTGAACGTACATGTAGGGGGCATGATCAAGATGTGTGCATATGGTACACAGATTGGCTGTGCGGTAGGTAGCGAGGAGGATAGCTAGGCTGCAGGAAAATATTGATGGCAGAAAATATTGATGGGGCGGCACAGTGGTGCAGTGGTTAGCACTGCAGCCTCACAGCTCCAAGGACCTGGGTTTGATTCTGGGTACTGCCTGTGTGGAGTTTGCAAGTTCTCCCTGTGTCGGCGTGGGTTTTCTCCGGGTGCTCCGGTTTCCTCCCACAAGCCAAAAGACTTGCAGGTTGGTAGGTAAATTGGCCATTATAAATTGTCACTAGTATAGGTAGGTGGTAGGGAAATATAGGGAAAGGTGGGGATGTTTGGTAGGAATATGGGATGAGTGTAGGATTAGTATAAATGGGTGGTTGATGGTCGGCACAGACTCGGTGGGCCGAAGGGCCTGCTTCAGTGCTGTATCTCTAATCTAAAAAAAAAAGTGTCAAATGGAATTCAGCCTGGTTAAGTATGAGACGATGCAATTGAGGAGGTCAAACAAGGCAAAGGGATAGACAATCAATCGGAAAATACTGAGAAGTGTAGAGGAAGTGAGGGACCTTGGAGTCAATGTCCACTGATGTCCTGAATGTAGCAGGTCAGGTCGATAAGGTGGTTAAGAAGGCATATGGAATCCTTTCCTTTATTAGCTGAGGTATAGAATACAAGAGCAGTGAGGTTATGCTGGAACTGTATAAATCATTGGTTAGGTCACAACCTGAGTACTCTGCAGTTCTGGTCACCTAATTACACAAAGGATGGAATTGCACTAGAGAGGGTACAGAGGAGATTTACAAGGATGTTTGCCAGGACTGGAAAAATGCAGCTATGAAGAAAGATTAGATAGGCTGGGGTTGTTCTACTTGGAACAGAGAAGGCTGAAGGGAGATCTGATTGAATGGGACATAATTTTGTGGGGCCTGGATAGAGTGGAGGTGAAGAGTCTATTCACCTTAGCAGAGAGATCAGTGACTAGGGGGCAGTGACTTAAAGTGCTTGGTAGAAGGATTAGCAGGGAGTTGAGGAGAAACTTGTTCACCCAAAAATACAAAATGGGCTCAGTGGCAGGAAACAAAGGGTAATTGTTATAATAAAAGCAAAATACTGCGGATGCTGGAAATCTGAAGTAAAACACGAAATGCTGGAAATACTCGGCAGGTCTGGCAACATCTGTGGAGGGAGAAGCAGAGTTAACGTTTCAGTTCAATGATGAAGGGTCACTGACCTGCAACGTTAACTCTGCTTCTCTCTCCACAGATGCTGCCAAACCTGCTGTGTATTTCCAGCATGTCTTGTTTTTATGACAGGGTAGTTGTTGACGGATATTTTACTGACCTGAGGACTGTTTACAGTGGCGTTCCACAGGGTTCAGTCTTGCATCCCCTGTTTATAGTAAGAGTCTAGAAATTACTGCCTGAAAGGATAGTTGAAGCAGAATACCTCCACTCAGTGAAAAGGAAACTGGATGTTCACCTCAACTGTCATTATCTGCAGGGCTGTGGATCAATTGCTGGAAGATGGGATAAGAATAGGTGGATCATTTTTCGGCCGGTGCAGACACAATGGGACAAGTGGCCTCTTTCTGTATCTTAAACTTTCTATGATTATATTACATGAAACAATCACATTTACATCCTCAACGAACTTGATCAAGATTATCAGGAATGATATTTCATTAACCTTTCCGTGCTGCTTGTCATTTATTATCCCGTGTTTTACAAGCAAGATATATTTTTGTGTTGGGTTATGACCTCCAGACGTATCCAACCACCAACATTAGACTGATAGTTACAGGGTTTACCCAACCTCTCCATTTTAAACAGGGTGTAACATTGACAATCCTCCAGACCTCTGGCGTCACTCTCATATCCAAGGAGGACTGAAAGATTCTGTCCAGTGCTTCTGTCATTTCCACTTTTCCTTCCCTCAGTAACCCTCACAAAACCCATGCAGACTGGATAAATGTTCTACTTTATTGTGGTACAAAAAGTGTTGAATTGAAAGGGGTTAACTGAACCTGTTTGTTCAGTGACTGTAATTAATGTCAGTCACCATGGACACTAATGATGTCAGTGGAGGGTTTCCCTCTTCTATTAATACAGGACTCCTTTCAATGTGTTTTCCGATAGTATTAGCGGGACCATCAGCTCCGGCACTAAAAGGGATCCATGGGCTGCAGAGAGCGGGAGAGGAGAGATCAGAATCTGAACAATAGATGGGAATATTACAACAATGGACAGTAGTTTATCCTATTGGTTTGACCGTCTTACTGCAGGTTATTATTGGATAACATTAGAATGGCGGATTTATTATGCTCTGAAGATGATTCAATGCATTTACTATCCCATCCTCGCTACTATTGGTGTCCCTGGTAAGTCTCTGTATCCAACTATTAGATTCATAAACCATATTTCACTGATTTAGTGTTCTTGTCATTTAAATCGTGAGAAGACTGAAACCATTATCTTCTGTTTCTGTCACAACTCCATTCCCTGTCTATGATCTGCATCCCCCTCGCTGTCCATTGTCTCAGGCTGAATCAGGAAATTTACAACCTCTGGTATCTACTTAATGCTGAGTTGAGTTCATCCCCATATTCTCTCCATCCCCAGCCCGGCCAATTGTTATGGCCAGGTGAGGAGGGGTCAGAGTGGCTCTTCTTTATTTGACTGCAACAATGTTTGTCCTTTAAAAACAGTGAATATGCTTAACGTCTCAGTGAGTTTTCTACATCTTACCTTTGGTATGATGGTGAAGAAACCGATTGGACAAGTTCTCTTGAGTTTAAACATGAAAGAGGTGAGTTTATTAAACTTAACAAGAGAAAACCGATCTGAATAAAATCATGAAAAAACGGAACACACAGTTACATACACACTCACATGAGAATCACACACACTCAAATAGATTACAGAGTGAGAAGTAAATTTGTGGTTGGATTTGAGTCCAGTATAAGTTTCAAAAAACTCATTCTGAGATGTTGGGTGATTCCGTGGTCTTCCAGCTGAAGTTATATTCTTGAAGTCGTTTGCTTGTCGAAGTGCAGTATGTGGCTGGTCCACATTGCTCAGGATTTTCTTTGAGGCTTTCTTCCCCTGGTTACTCTGTCTGCAGCAATCTGTAGGCTTGAGGGGCCCGCAGTCACATGTGGTTTTCAAACATGTGATGTTAGGTGGAGAGAGAGATGGAGAGAGAGAGAGAGAGAGGGGTCACAGCCCTTCTGCTTCTGCACAGTTTGAATCATTGGCTTGTCTGTCTTTGTCCAGGGGAAACTCCCAGCTTTCACAGAGATGGACAGAAGGTCTCATGACTGCCTCAGTGAATTCTCTGGACCCTTCTAGTGAGATTCAAGGTTAGAAACTTCTATCTCCCCAGGGCTCAGGATACCAGTATTTATACTTGGAGGAGTTTGCTCTTTCAAAGTCAATGTGTCAGGGTAGTCTTGCATGCCGTGTTAATGAATGTAATCTTAGGTAATTCAATCACTAGAGCAAGCCAATGATATTGGTCCAGGCTCATCAGACATGTGTCCCCTGTTGTAGGCCTTAGAATGTGAAAATGTGTTTCAGATGCCAATTACGGTGGCCATCTTGGCTGCCAGTTTTTTTCAAGGTAACTGCAGGATTGTTTCTATTAAAAGGTTAGTGTAAGTTTCCAATCGATGAATTAAAATTCCTCATTTGGCATGTTGTGTTATCTTAACACCGGTGCAGCACATGGAAAGAAATGTGATAACGGGAACATTTCATTTCAGAACTGTGGGAAGAAAAAGAAAGAAATATACATGCATTCTCAATAATTACTTCTCAAATTCACACATTAATCTTAGAATTATTGCAGCTGACATTGTCTGTTACAGCTGTACTGATTTAACTTTTTTGGCGTTCTGTCTGGGATGGTTATGTGCCGGGTTCGACGCTGGACAATGCATCAACGATTGCATTGTTTACCTTTTCTCTCCTCTAATGAAGTTTTAACTACTCAGGTTCCTGCACCTTAACAAACTTTCTCCCTAAACCGACAGTGTGTAATAAATTGTTTTTTATAGACCCTGTGAGGTGTCTGAGATTTCGTCTGGGCCTTTGTTCTTGCTGAGTTCGCCTTTGAAATTGTTGTGTTTGATTAGCTTTGGGTTTGGGACCTGATCATTGTGTTCTTCAGTGGGTAGATCCACACTGACCTTACTTTTAGCTTTCTGGTGTGGTACCCAAGTGCTGTTTACTTTAGGGTACGTTCCCTTCACTTTTCCCTTTACTATGGGAAGAATCATTTTTTTATCTACCCTATGTCCTCTGGGACATTACTGCTCGCAGGTCTTTGTCCAGCTTTCGTTGCACTCTGCAGCGGCACTTCGACTAGGTGAGGCATCTCCCTCACCATTGACATGCCTTTTTGGGACCTTTCCTTTTCCTTGCACGTTTCTGTAAATGCTGTTAGCAGCCTTTTTAGGCTGCCTCTTTGACCTGCATTTAAGGAGGAGAGCGTAGGGTCTGATGGATCTCACATTTCAGGGTTGGCTATTCGGAGAGTAGGGGGTTGCAGTTGGGAATCCTCCTGGCCCTCCTCTAACCTATCCTCACCGCCCTTTCCAATCCTTCCCTCCTGACTGCCTGACAGATCTGTACTTGGCTGTTCCCTCCACAGCCTTTGCTTTTTGCCTTTGGTCTGGAGTGTCAATTAAATAATGTACCTGACTATTCCTTTTGCCACTCGATATGGACCACTGAACCGGGATTTCAGGGATTCCCCTGCAGTGGGAATAGTAACAATACATGGTCTCTGTCCTGAAATGTTTTACCCTTGGCATTTCTGTCTCCGTACCTTTTCATAGCTGCCTGGGAGGTCTTTAGGTGCTCCCACAGCATAGAAATGCAGTATAACATGGAAGACTCATCCCTGTGTCCCAAAAACCTCTCCTTGATTAGTTTAAGGGAACCTCTCACCTCGTGTCAATAAACTAATTCAAAGAGACTAAAGCCAGTGGAATCATTGGATAAGTCCCTGGAAACCAACAGGAGAAATCCCAGCCCTTTGTCCCAGTCATGGGGTTGCTCATAGCAGTATGGCCTGATCATTGTCTTCAGGGTCTGATAGTACCGCTCCAAAGCCCCTTGTGACTATGGATGGTTGGCTGAGGACATTATTTATTTACTTATTTTATTTATTTAGAGATACAGCACTGAAACAGGCCCTTCGGCCGACCGAGTCTGTGCCGACCATCAACCACCCATTTATACTAATCCTACATTAATCACATATTCCTACCACATCCCCACCATCCCTCAACTCCCCTCCCACCAACCTATACTAGGGGCAATTTATAATGGCCAATTTACCTATCAGCCTGCAAGTCTTTGGCTGTGGGAGGAAACCAGATCACCTGCTGAAAACCCACGCGGTCACAGGGAGAACTTGCAAACTCTGCACAAGCAGTACACATAATCAAACCCGGGTCGCTGGAGCTGTGAGGCTGCTGTTCTACAGATTACCTTATAAAAAAAATGGACATAAAATGTGTGTCCTGATCCGACTGGATCTCAGCAGGCAGGCCATATCGGGTAATGAATTGGGTTAGCCCCTTCACCACAGCCTTGGCACGGATAGTTCTTCGGGTGAATGGCCTCTGGGAATCGGGTCACCACATCCATAATGGTGAGAAGATACTGGTATCCCGTTTTGTTTTCAGCAGGTGACCCCACAATCCACCAGCACTCTGCTGAAGGGGTCCCCAAAAGCTGGTATGTGAATTAGGATGCAGGCTTTATTGCAGGTTGGGGCTTCCCCACAACTTAGCACATGTGACCAGTTTTACAAAACGCCACCACATCTTTGTGAATTTGTGGCCAGTCAAAATACTGTCTTCTGCGGGCTTTGATTTTTCATACACCGAAATGTCCATCCAGTAGAAGGTCGTGGGTCATTCTTAATATTTCTTTAAGGGACCTCAGCGGCACCACTATCTGGTGACCCACTGTCCACTCTTCATCCTCTGCTCTGTGAGGAGGTCGCCACTTCCTCATCAGCACCTCATTATTTAAATAGTAACACTCTGCAACTCCCTCTGCTTCAGTTTTGGTTTGGACAGTCTGTGCTATTTTTTAACACTGGGTCGGTTTGTTGAGCCTCAAATAAGGAAGAATTGTTTAACACATTCTTTGTCTCCTCTAACTTCCCGAGGAAGGTTTCAGACAACCAGAATGTAGGGTAATCCGTCTGCAGTGTCAGTTCAGGGGATTGTTTGGCCATGGACCGAGTCACCACACAATCAGGGAGAATGTCAGGGACCTTCTCCTGTAACTACTCTGTCTCCCGGACCTCGGTTGGCCTCTCCAGAACTACTGGGGAAGCTGCCACCTTTTCCCCTGTCAGATTATTACCCAGGAGCAGTTCGACCCATCACCCGGTAAACTAGGTACAATCGCCATGGTAAAGGGTCATGAAACTGGGTCACACTCCAAGTGCACCGGATATAAGGGTATGGACAGATATTGTCTTCCGATACCATTCACTAACGCTCTAGCATTCACTGCACTTTCGTTTTCCCAGCAGAAGGGATTGGGTGGCCCCTGTATCCTTGAGTATGACTATTGTTTTACTTGCCTCACTCAAGGGGTATGGGGTCACTTTTCCTTAGGATACAAATTCCTGGTACCTCTCAGGGATTTTGTTTATTTTTCCCACACTCTCTGTGGTGGGTTTACTGGGTCTGACTGCCGCAGTTGGAGGCACAGCCTGATCTGTTGTGCTTTCCATCAGGTCCCATTATCCTGCACTGATCTGGTGGTCCCTGATTAATGCTACAGGTTTTCCCATAACTTGCAGCATTCAGCTCGATGGTGATCTGCCTTATTCCAATGGAAACGCACAGGACTTCGGCCATTACTCCTGCTCTCAGTGCCGTCCTATTTGGCCTGAGGATGGTCCCCTGGGTGTCTAGCTTTTCCTCCTTGCCCAAGGCTGATCGGGCTCCTATCACCCTCCCACCTTTTATTCTTGGGTCTTTGTGGTGACTAGGGAAGGGTTTCCCTTTGGGGTTAAGGCTTTGTGTACAAGGGAAAATGCATCAGCCAGAATTGCAACCTGCCTGGCTCTTTGAACCTTTCGTTCCTCTTTGTGGGTTTTAATGGTCGGGAGAGCGAGTTTTTGAACTCCTTGAGATGGATCACCACTCTAAGGTTCAGATTTGTGGGCTGTAATTTGAGTGTTTGTATCCACTGGTCAAATGTAAACACAAAAACTGACTTTAAATCTTCTATAGCTACCTAAAAATGAAACGTTTGGCGAAGACAAATGTGGGTCCAATACAGGCAGAGTCAGGGGAATTTATAATGGTGGACAGAGAAATGGCAGTGAAGCTAAATGATTACTTTGTGTCTGTCCTCATTGAGGAAGATGCAAGAAAATTTCCAGAATTAGAGATCCAAGGGATTAGGGAGAATGAGGACATGAAGGAAATTAATATTAGTAAGAATGTTGCATTGGAGAAATTAATGTGGCTGAAGTTTGATGAGGCCCCAGGATCTGATATTCTGCATTCCAGGGTGTGGGAAGAGATAGCTATGGAGATGGTGGCTGCATTGGTGACTATCTTCAAAAATTCTGTAGCTTCTGGAGCGGTTCCTGCAGATTGGAAGGTAGCAAATGTCACCCCACTATTTAAGAAGGGAGGGAGAGTAAAAACAGGGAATTATAGACCTGCTTTCGTGCATCAGCCGTTGGGAAAATGCTGGGACTGTATTCTAAAGGATGTGATAAATGGACAGTTGGATAATAATCTGTTTGGGCATCATAAACATGGATTTATGAATGAGAAACCATGTTTGACGAACCTGTTGGAGTTTTTATTGGGGATGTTACTAACAGAATTGATAAAGGGGAGTCAGTGGACGTGTTATACTTGGATTTTCAGAAGGCTTTTGATAAAGTACCCCACAGGAGGTTGGTTAGCAACATTAAAGCACATGGGATAGGAGGTAATATACTGGCATGGATTAAAGATTGGTTAACAGGCAGAAAACAGAGAGTAGGAAGAAACGGGTCGTTCTCACTTTGGCAGGCTGTGACTAGTTGTGTCCCGCAAGGATCAGTACTTGGGCCCCAGCTGTTAACAATATATGTCAATGATTTGGATGTGGGGACCAAATGTAATATTTCCAAGTTCGCACATGACACAAAACTAGGTGGGAATGTATGTTGTGAGGAAGATGCAAAGCGTCTTCAAGGGGATTTGGACAGACATTGTGACTGGGCAAGAACATAACAGATGGAATATAATATGGACAGATGTGACGTTATCCATTTTGGTAGGAGGAACAGAAGTGCAGAGTATTTCTTAAATAGTAAGGGATTAGAAAGTGTAGATGTACAAAGGGAACCGTGTGTCAGTAAGTCACTGAAAACTAACATGCAGTGCAGCAAGCAATTCGGAATGCTAATGTTCTGTTAGCCTTTATCACAAGATGATTTGAGTACAGGAGTATTGAAGTCTTACTTCATGTGTATAGAACCTTGCTTAGACCACACCTGGAATATTGTGTGCA
The DNA here is from genome assembly GCF_036365525.1 of Heterodontus francisci. Taxonomy (NCBI): domain Eukaryota; kingdom Metazoa; phylum Chordata; class Chondrichthyes; order Heterodontiformes; family Heterodontidae; genus Heterodontus; species Heterodontus francisci. The sequence goes on from NW_027140275.1 coordinate 270,576, forward strand.
GTTTGGGTCCCCTTACCTTAGGAAGGATATTATTGCCATAGAGGGAGTGCAATGAAAGTTCACCAACTTGTTCCCGGGATAGCGAGACTGTTCTATGAAGAGAGAAACTGGGCTTGTATTCTCTAGAGTTTCAAAGAATGTGTCGGGATCTCATTGAACCCCACGAAATAATTAAAGAGATAAACAGCGTAAATGCGTGTACGATATTTCCCCTGGTTGCGGAGTCTAGAACTAATGGATACAATTTCAAAATAAGGGGGAAGCCACTTAGGACAGAGATGAGGATACATTTCTTGACTCAGGGGTTTCTGAATCTTTGGAATTCTGCATCCCAGACGGATGTGGAATCTCAGTCGGTGAGTATGTTTAAACTATAGATTGACAGATTTCTAACTGCAAATGACAAAAAGGGGATATGGAGATAATGTGTGAAAAAGGCATTGAAGTGGATGATCAGCCATGGTCATATTGAGTGGTGGAGCAGCCTCGATGGGCTGAATGGCCTACTCCTGCTCCTATGTCCCTGTGTTCGGAAGCTGCTTAACTCTTTCAAACTCGAGATCACTTTAGTCAGGCTGCTTTCGGAGGGTTTGGAATGTTTGACGGTACACTTCCGGTACTATCTCATGTACGCCCAGCATTGCATTTTTAGTCATCTCATAATCTGATGAACTTTCATCTGGCAACAGTGAATAAACCTCATGGGATTTTCCTGTTACTTTGTTTTGTCAGAACAGTGTCCAGCTCTCCGCCGGACATTTCAGTTACTTTACAAGCTTTTCAAAAGTGACGGAAAATTCTGCCACATCCTCCTCATTGAACTTTGGAATGAACTGGGTGAAAGGGAGGAAGGCAGAAAGTAGGAAACATCTATCGTTGGGAAATTGTTAGAACCCATGATAAAGGAAGTAATAACAGGATATTTAGAAAGTCAAAACGCAATCCATCAGAGTCAGCATGGTTTTATGAAGGGTAAATCCTATTTGACGAATTTGCTAGAGTTCTTCGAAGCTGTGACAAGAAAAGTGGAAAATGGGGATCCTGTAGATGTATATCTGGACTTCCAGAAGACATTTGATAAGGTGCTGCACAAAAGGTTAACACACAAGGTAAGATTGCATGGGGTTAGGGGCAATTTATTAACTTTGATAGAGGATTGGCTAACCAACAGAAAACAGAGAGTCGGGCTAAATGGGTCTTTTACTGGTTGGCAATATGTAACTATTGGGGTACCACAGGTTTGGTCCTTGTCCCCAGCTATTTACAATATATATTTATGACTTGGATGCAGGGATAGAAAGTACTATTGCCAAATTTGCAGATGACACTACAATAGGTGGGATAGTAAATTGCAATAATTAAATAAGAAATTTACAAATTGATATGGACAGGTTCGGTGAATGATCCAAAATTTGGCAGATGGAGTTTAACGTGGATAAGTGTAAGGTTATCCGTTTTGGTCGGAAGAATAGAAAGGCAAATTATTACCTAACTGGAGAGAAACTTCAGAGTGCTTCGGTGCAGAAGGATCTGGGTGTCCTCGTGCATGAATCGCAGAAAGCTTGTTTGAAGGGACAGCAGGTGAAAAGGAAGGCAAATTGAATGTTGGTATTTCTTGCTAAAGGAACAGAATATAAAAGTAGGAAAGTGTTGCTGCAACTGTACAAGGCATTAATGAGACCGCACCTGGAGTATTGTGTATAGTTTTAGTCTCCTGACTTGAGGATGGATGTAGTTGCATTGGAGGCAGATCAGAGGAGGGTCAATAGATTGATTCCAGGGATGAGGGGTTTGTATTATGAAAAGAGATCGAGCTCTTTATGCCTTTACTCTCTAGAGTTTAGAATAATGAGAGTCGATCTAATTGAGGTATATAAGATGATTAAGGGGATTGACAAATTAGACATAGAGAAGACGTTTCCTCTTGTGGGGCAACCTAGAATGAGAGGTCATTGTTTTACGATAAGGGTTAAGGGTTTAAAATAGAGATGAAGAGAAATTTCTTCTCTCAAAGGGTCGTGAGTCTGTGGGATTCACTACCCGGAGTGCAGTAGATGCCGGGACATTGAGTAAATTTAAGGAGGAGATAGACAGATTTTTAATTAGAAATGGGTTGAAGCGTTATGGAGAACGGGCAGGAAAGTAGAGTTGAGACTGAGATGAGATCAGCCATGATCAAATTGAATGGCGAAGCAGGCTCGAGGGGCTGAATTGCCTACTCCTGCTCCTACTTCTTATGTTATTATGTTCTTATCTGGATCTTTCCAGACAAGAGCGGGTGACGTATCCATTATCTCTCTCTATGTTGTCCATTGATGTATCTGTTTTGTGACAGAGGCCATCTATGTCGGGGAGGTGAATTATACTGCCTGCTCCCTCAGCAGGGAGAAGCAGGTGAGAGATCCCATGGCTTTGTCAGGATAGCGGGATTCCTGATGGTCTAGGTGTCTGTGCGGGATCCCCATGGCAACAGGGAGAGGTACAGGAACTGGAAGAACTCTCACTCCATCAATGTACAGTTGGTGTGTGAGCATGCCCAGTACATCATGTTGGTAAATGTCCACTATCCTGGCAGCAGCCACCATACCTTCATTCTGAAGCAGTCAGTCGGTCCCAACACATTGGGCCCCCATGCAGAACCAGAATGTGGTTCATGACCTCTAAACTCTAGACACTCCCCTCCCCCACACAAAACCACCAGGTGAAGCAATGCTTCCGATGTCTGAACCGCTCGGGGGGAGCCCTCCAGTACACACTGGAGCAGGTGTCCAAGTTCATGGTGTTCTGCTGCACCCTTCATATCATCACCATCATGTGGACACAGGCATTGGCAACAGGAATCCGCAGGCTACCTCAGTAGGAGGAGGAGGAGGCAGGGAGGATATTTCCTGGATGATTTCAGCCCGGACAGGCTGTCAGTGAGACGCTGCTAAGATTCCAGTTCCCAGAGGACAACTTCCCTTTCCCACCATGGAACCCCCTCTTCTCCACCATTACACCCATCTGAGATGCCCCATCACATCGTCCCCGAGGTAAGCATCCTGCAATAAAAACACCAACAAAATGTTTTTCATGATCATCTTAATCCAACAACACATGCAATTATACAAACAAAACTGAACTAGTCACCCTTGTGTATTCCCTTAGTCCCTGTCTTGTGGGTTCCCTCAACCTGCCTACTGCTCCTGCACAGTGTTTCCCAGTGGCTGCAGCATGGTTGGTGGAAAGCTGCTGTCTTTCACTGAGGGAGACTGCAGATGGCCTTTCAGGACGTCCTCGAACAACTCTGGGCCTTGAGGACTCGGATTCAGACTGCACCATCTCGACATGGGCAGCAGCTCCAGCAATGTTCACATCTGAGTCCTGTGTATTATAACTCGTTTGTGACCTCGCCCTCCGGTGATCTGACACATGGACTATCCTTTCCCCCTGGCCTGGCTGCAGCTCACTCATGCTCGGTGACTCACCACATGCAGATTCTGACTCTAAATCAGCCTCTAAGGTACACGCACTGTAAGTATTTGATCTGGTGTCTGTGAGTGTCAGACCAAGTGATGGGGCTTCTCCATCAGTGCTCCTTTGCTGCTCTCTTTCTGTCTCTGGAACTGCTGTGACTGGGAAGTTGCTTGTTTTGGGTTATCATTGGAAAGTATAAGATCAGAAGGGGAGGTTTGAGGTGAAGGATTGGGGGTGGAATGGAAAGCAGGAGGTCCATGGTCTTACCATCTCCAGCTTGTACATCAACATTTCTAACGTTTACCAGTTCTGATGAAGGGTCACAGATCTGAAACATGAACTCTGTTTCTCTCTGCACCGATGCTGCCAGACCCACTGAGTATTTCCGGCACTTTCTGTTCAGGTACACAGATGTGCCCCATTGACTAACTTATCTCAGCCTTTTTTTTTTAGCTTAAATTTGCATTTCTGGACATCCTCAGATATTCCATTGAGAATAAAATCCTAATTCTCATCATACACCTCGAAAATCCTTAGTATGTCCGTCTCCCCAGGTGTGCCTGTTTTTCTTCCCTACCAGGTTATCAATTGACTATTTCCTGTGATATGCTAGTGAGATTGTATTTCTGGCTTTTCTTATTCAAAACACTCTGGAAGTCTCCCCCGCCCCTCCCCCCCCCCCCACCACGCTCTTAGTGATGAACACACACGTTTGATTGAGTGTAAACTCTCTTTGTTTGCCAAATGTCCGACCCAATCTCAGAAATGATAGCTCAACTGAGTTTGCTCTATCTCACAAATCAAGTAAACCAAGCCTAATATCCCGATCTCTGTGTTCCCTCTCCTACACCACTGTAAGGTCTGATCTAGGGTCACAGATTACACAAAAGGAGGTGAAAGGGTCACAAGCAGTTTATTGAGGAGTGACGGTTCAAATACAGCACAAAATCAGAATAAACAGAGTAGAGCAACAATATGTGACAGATGAGAAAGGCTTTCTGGCTGTGGATTAGATTTAAGAAGCTTTGATTAAAGATTTTATAGAAGGCAGGTAGAAAAATTCAAGGCGGTCAGGTAGAGTCAACATGGTTTTGTGAAAGGGAAATTATATTTAACCAATTAACTGGAGTTCTTTGAAGAAGTAACATGGGCTGTGGATAAAGGGGAGCTGGTGGATGTACTGTACAAAGATTTCCAGAAGGCATTTGATAAGGTGCCACACAGAACATAGAACAGAGAACAGTACAGCACATTACAGGCCCTTAGGCCCACGATGTTGTGCCGAACCTTTAACCTACTCTAAGATCAAACTAACTACCTACCCTTCATTCTCCTATCATCCATGAGCCTATCCAAGAGTCGCTTAAATGTCCCTAATGTATCTGCTTCTTCTACCACCGCTGGCAGCGCATTCCACGCACCCACCACTCTCTGTGTAAAGAAACTACCTCTGACATCTCCCCGAAACCTTCCTCCAATCACCTTAAAATTATGCCCCCTGGTGATTGCCCTTTCCACCCTGGGAAAACGTATCTGGCTATCCACTTTTTCTATCGATGCCTCTCATCATCTTGTACCCCTCTATCAAGTCATCTCCCATCCTTCTTCGCTCCAATGACAAAAGCCCGAGCTCCCTCAATCTTTCTTCATAAGACATGCCCTCCAGTCCAGGCAGCATCCTGGTAAATCTCCTCTGCACCCTCTCTAAAGCTTCCACATCCTTCCTACAATGAGGCGACCAGAACTGAACACAATGTTCCAAGTGTTGTCGAACCAGGGCCATATAGAGCTGCAACATAACCTCGCAGCTCTTAAACTCAATCCCCCTGTTAATAAAAGCCAACACACCATACGCCTTCTTAACAACCCTATCAACTTGGGTGGCAACTTTGAGCGATCTATGGACATGCGCCCAAGATCCTCCACACTACCAAGAATCCTGTCTTTAAGCCTATAATCTGCATTCAAATTCGACCTTCCAAGATGAATCACTTCACACTTTTCCAGGTTCCACTCCATCTGCCACGTCCCAGCCCAGCTCTACATCCTGTCAATGTCCCGTCGCAAACGACAACAGCCTTCCACACTATCCACAACTCCAGCAACCTTCGTGTCATCGGCAAACTTGCTAACCCAGCCTTCCACTTTCACATCCAAGTCATGTATAAAAATCACCAAGAGCAGAGGTCCCAGAACAGATCCTTGTGGAACATCACTGGTCACCGAGCTCCATGCTGAATAGTTTCCATCTACTACCACCCTCTGACTTCTATGGGCCAGCCAATTTTGTATCCAGACAGCCAACTTTCCCTGAATCCCATGCCTCATAACTTTCTGAATGAGCCTACCATGTGGAACCTTATCAAACTCCTTGCTAAAATCCATAAACACAACATCCACTGCTCTTCCTTCATCAATGTGTTTCGTCACATCTTCAGAGAATTCAGTAAGGCTTGTGAGGCATGATCTGCCCTTTACAAAGCCATGCTGACTGTCTCTAATCAAAGGTTATTGCGGAAAATAAAAGCTCATGGTGTCGGAGGTAACATACTGGCATAGTCTCTCTGTCTCTCTCCCTGACCACACATTTCCTCTCTCCAGCTCCACTGGTGCTGTGGAAGTTTGGATCCATAAAGTGGTGTGAGCTGCACTGCTGGTACCATCCAGCACATTGTACAGGACACCCAGGCTGGCCGGGGTGCTCGCGTGGCTGTAACATGCGTGTGTCTGTAGTGTAAGGAAGGGACTGAATATGGTGTAAATCAGCCATTCTGGCAGCTTTGACGTACGTCTTTGAAACTTCGACTGTGTATGTCCACTGACCGCCTGTGTTAGTCTCGCTCAGCTGAACATACATTAAGAAGCACGAGGAGCCCCTTCTATTTTTAATTAAAAGGACGAGGCATCCAACTTACACGTGAGGGGCTTTTGACTTGTTTCTGCTATTGTAAAGTTAGTGGAGGTGCAGTGGATTGTTTTCTGGAGGCTGTATTGTGAGCTGCAGCAGACATTCAGTGAGGACAGAGGATTTGGTGACCCAACTCTGGACGAGGTCTCGGGACTGTATTTACAGTGTCTCTGGGTCTGTAACATGACCAAGAAATGGAGCGGAAGCTGCAGAAAGGGGAAGCACTTTAAAGAGGGCGGAGGAGGGAGCTCTGCCCTACCAACCCTAGGCTTTCCAATAGCAAAACTAGCAGTGGTCCTAATACCGAGCCCTGGGGAACACCACTGTATACTCCCATCGAGTCCGAACAACAATCTTTCACAACTTCTCTCTGTTTACTGTTCATTAGGCAATGTTATATCCACACTGTCACTGTCCCTTTAATCCATCGGGTTCAGTTTTCCTAACCTGTCTATTGAATGTCACTTGATCAAACACCTTTTGAAAGTCCATATATATAACCTCAATCACACCACCCTCATCAACCCTCTCCATTGTTTTATCAAATAATTCCATCAAGTTTACCTCAGCACCACCTCTCTCCACTCCTCCACTGTTGTTAAATTATCAGACTGCTTATCCGACATCCAGTACTGGATGAGAAGAACTTTCCTCCAATTAAATGTTGGTAAAATTGAAGTCATTGTTTTCACTCCGCACTCCAGCTCTGTTCCCCTGCTATTGATCCCACCCTGGTAACAGTCTGAGATTCAGACAGACTGTTTACAACTTTGGTGTCACATTTAATCACAAAATGATCTTCTAACATAATACTCATGCAATCATTACAATCGCCTATCTCCACCTCAGTAACAGAGCCTGACTTCACCCTTGTCTCAGCCCTTCTGCTGCTGAAATTCATTCATGCCTTCATTACCCCTAGACATGACTATTCCTGTTCACTCCTGTCTGGTCTACCGCATGCTACTCTCTGTAAACATAAGGTCCCCCCAGAACTCTGCTGCCCATGTCCTAACTCGCACCAAGGCTTGTTCATATATCACTGACTGACATTGACTCATGATCAGGCAATGTCTTTATTTAAATTTTTCACCTTGTTTTCCCTCCATGACCTCGCCCCCGGCCTGTATCTGTAATATCCTCCAACCGCACAACCCTTCAATATATCTGAACTCCTCTAATTCATGACTCTTCTACCTCCCTGTTATTAACTGTTCCACCTTTGTTGGCCACACCTTCAGTTGCCTAGGCCCCGAGCACTGGAATACCGTCCTTACACCCCTCCATCTCTCCATCTCTCCACCATGCTTACCTTCTTTAATGTACCCATTGAAACCTACTTTTTTGAGCACGCTTTTGGTCCTCTGACCTAATATTTCCTTATATGTCTCGGTGTCATATTTTATTTTATAATGCTCCTGTGAAGCATCTTGGGATGTTTTATTACATTAAAGGCACTAAATAAGATAAGTTGTTGTTGTTGACGTTTGCCAGACATGATTTGGGATTCGCATTTCCGTGCTGCCTCTCAACAAATATCCATTTTTTTCGAGCAAGGAATACCTATCGCTTGGTTGTGACCTTTTGAAATTTCTAACCACTGACATTAGACTGACTGGTCAGTGCAGGGTTTACCCCATCTCTCCTTTTCTAAACAGGGTGTAACATTTACAACCGTCTCATCCTCTGTCATAACTTCCCTATCCAAGGAGGATTGGAAGATTCTGTCCAGTGCCTCTTCTATTTCCACATTTACTTCCCTCAGTAACCCTCACACAACCTATCACACTGGGTAAATGTCCTACTTGTTTGAGTTCCAAGAAGTGTTCGATGGAAAGTGGTTAACTGAATATGTTTGTTCAGTGACTGTAATTGAAGTCAATCTCCATGGACCCTAAATGTGTCACTGGAGGTTTTCCATCTTCTATCAATAAGGGATTCCTTTCAAGGTGTTATCCCATCACGCCAGTGGAGTATCAGCCTCAACACGTATAGAGATCAGCGGCTCTAGAGAGAGGGAGAGGATAGATCGGAACCTGACAACAATAGATTGGAATGTTACAACAATGGGTCAGATTCTGAAAACAATAGATTGGAATGTTACAACAGTGGGCAGAGGTTTATCGTGGCCTCTTTACATGCTTTCAGCGCATGATTCGCTGTCTTTAACTTCTCAGATCTATTTTACACTGCTGATTATTCAACACATTTACTATCCCATCCTCGCAACTGTTGCTGCCCCTGGTAAATTTGGCAATACAGCTATTAATTTTATAAACCATGTTTAACTGCATTACTGCTCCTGGAATTTACTTTGCCCTCCTTGCTGCTGTTGTTATTCCTGGTGAATATCTATCTCCAGCTATTAGCTCTACATACTATTGCCATCTGTATAATAGTTCTTGACATTTGCTCTCATCTTTCCTGCTGTTACTGCCCCTGGTAAGTCTCTATTCCCACATATGGTATCTGCCAACCCTGGTTCACTGAAATACTGGTCAAGTACTTTAATTATTTTTGAAGACTGAAGACAGTATCATTGTTTTCCATAAGAAATTCTGTCCCCTATCTGAGAACCACATACCCGACCCTGCCCAATGTCAGAGGTTGAACCAGACAGGTTACAACCTCGGTGTTCTGTCTAATCCTGAGCTGAGTTCATCTCCATATTCTCTTCATCACCAACCCTGCCTACTACCACCTCTGTAATATCACCCGTCTCCACCACTGCCACAGCCCATCTGCTGCATACACCCTCATACGTGTCACTGTTGAATCCACACTTGACTGTTCCAATTTTATCCTGGTCACCATCCCAGTTATAAACCTCCATAAACCACAGTCCATCCAGAATCCTGCTGCCTGTATCCTAACTCACACCAAATCCCGATCACACATCACCCCTGTACTCAGTGATCTACATTGGCTCCGGCCTGGCAGCACCTTAATTTTAATAATCTTATTCTTGTGTTTGAATCCCTCCCTGGCCTCACCCCTCCCATTAGTCTCATTGTGTTCATTCCCATATCCCAGAAAAACCTTTGCCTTCAAATCTATTTCCATGTTTCCTTTTAAAGTGAATTTCCTTCCATCTCTATCTGCCTGGTGATCATTTTCGGTTCTACAACACCACTCTTTCCTACACTATGGAAGCCTGGATCCACAAAAGGTGTGAGCTGAGCTACCAGCCACTTCTGGCATGGTGTGCACACCGTCCCACGCTGTGCAGCATTCTATCCCGGGTGAACATTGTATGCACTCGTACAATGAGGAGTTATGGAATGTCACATCAAACTGCTATTCCAGTACTTTGACGTACGTCTTTGAAACTTGGTCTGCGCATGTCCACTGACCGCCTGTGTTAGTCACTGTCAGCTGAACAAACATTCAGCTGCACGAGGAACCCCCTCTCGTGTTATTTAAATGTATCAGGCATGCAACTTTCAGGTGATGGGATTTTGACTTAATTCTGCTCTTGTAAAGTTAGTGGAGGTGCTGTGGGTGGTTTTCTATAGTTTGTGTTGTGAGTTGCTGCAGACATTCAGGGATGGCAGAGGATTTGGTGACCCAACTCTGGAGGAGGTATGGCGACTGTAGTTACAGTGTCTCTGGGACTGTAACATGACTAACAAATGGAGTAGAGGCTGCAGAGAGGGGAAGCTCTGTAAAGAGAGAGTAGGAGGGGACTCGGTCCTTCCCACGCCGGGTTTGCCAAGAGCACTTTTCCTACCTACACCTAAGCCAGGAGCAGTGTGTGAGGTGACTCTGATTCAATAAAGAGGTGGTCACAGTGCTGTGTTAGCTCCTGTAACATGACCTGGAGCCTCACACCAGGGGGAGGACGGAGCTGCCAGTGGCTGTTAACGTCACAGTTTCATTGAACTTCGATGTATCTCGACCTTTCCATGCAGAAGCAGCTGACACACCCATCATTGATTAATGGAATCACTTATGGCACAGAGGGAGTCCATTCTGCCTATCGAGATGGTGCCCGTTCTCTGTTCAGCAATTCACCCAGTCCTGCTCCCACCCTTGATCCCCATAGCCCTGCATGTTCTCTTCCTTCAAGTACCCATCCAGTTTCCTTTTGAAATTGGAATGAAGGATCAAATTGGGAGGAAGTAAAGCTGGTAACAGGAGGTAGAAAAGTAGAAAGTGACATTAGAAGCAGGCAACACAAAAGTGAGCATCAACTTGTCTTAGAATGCTGAATGTCAAGATGACAAGGTTAAGGGCGCTTTACCTGAATGCACGCAGTATTCCCAACAAGATTGATGATTTAAAGGCCGAAATGGAGGTAATTATGTCTGATCCAATTGTCATAACGGAAATGTGGCTACAGGGTGACCAAGCCTGAGAACTGAATATACAAGTATGTTCGACATATATGAAGGATAGGCAAAAAGCAAAAGGCAGTGCTGTTGTGCTGATAATATGGGATGGGATCATTACATTAGTAAGGGAGGATCTCAGGGCTCAAGAACAAAATGTGGAATCTGTTTGGGTGGAGCTAAGAAACAACAAGGGGCAGTAAACATTGTTAGGAGTTTTTTTTATGGACCACCAAACAGTAGTGGTAGTGTGGGGGATGGCATTAATCCGGAGATTAGAGCATCATGTAGCATGGGTAATACAGTATTCACGGGTGACTTCAATCTTCATATAGATTGGGTAAACCTAATGAGAACTTCTGCTAGGGATGACAAGTTTCTGGAGTGTGTTCGGGATGATTTTCTAGAGCATTAGTTGAGGAACCGATTAGAAAACAGTCTGTTTTAGATCTAGTATAATGTAATGCGACAGGGTTAACTAATGTTATTGTAAAATGATGGGGTATAGATTAAATTGTCCTTGACAGAGGACAAAGGATCAGCACAACATCGTGGGCCGAAGGGCCTGTTCTGTGCTGTATTTTTCTATGTTCTAAAATAACATTTAGGGATGAATGACCATAATAGAATTTTACATGATGTTTGAACGTGCAATCTTAAGCCAGGGTGTTAAATTTGAACAAAGTAAATTATGAAGGTATGAGGGGCAAATTGGCCGAGGTGGAATGTAAACATGCATTGAAAGGTATGACAGTACATAGGTAATGGATAGTCTTTAAAGAAATATTGCATAATTTACAGAAGCTATACATTCTATCAAGGCACATAGACCCCAAAAGTAAAGACAGTCAACAGTGGATAACAACGGAAGTTAAGGACTGCATAAGATTAAATGAAAATGCCTATAAAGTTGCCATAAATAGTAGAAAACCTGAGGATTGGGAGGATTTCAGAATATAACAAAGGAGGATGAAGAAACTGATAAAGAAATGGAGAATAGAATATGAATGTTAGCTAGGAAAAATATAAAAGCAGGCTGTAAAAACGTCTACAGGTACGTAGAAAGGAAACGTTTGGCGAAGATAAATGTGGGTCCATTACAGGCAGAGTCAGGAGAATTTATGATGGGGAATAGAGAAATGGCAGAGAAGTTAAATGATTATTTTGTGTCTGTCTTCACTGAGGAATATATAAGAAATCTCCCAGAATTAGAGATCCAAGATGTTGGGGGAAAGAGGAATTAAAGGAAATTAATATTAGTCAGGAGTTTGTCTTTGTGAAATTAATGGAGCTGATGGTTGATACGTCCCCAGGACCTGATATCCTACATCCCAGAGTGTTGAAAGAGCTAGCTATGCAGATAGTGGATGCATTGGTGATCATCTTACAACATTCGATAGATTCGGGTTCCTGGAGATTGGAAGGTAGCAAATGTCACCCCACTATTTAAGAAGGGAGGGAGAGAGAAAACAGGGAATTACAGATCTGTTAACATTACGTTAATCATTGGGAAAATGCTAGAATCTATTCGAAAGGATGTGATCAATGGGCACTTGGATAATAATGACCTGATTGGCAGAGTCAACATGGATGTATGAATAGGAAATCATGTTTAAGAACCTGTTGGTGAGTGGAAGTGAGTGAGTGGGAATGGCCTGGAAATCACTGCCTACGATGCTGGTGGACGCAGTGATGGTGAATGATTTCAAAAAGATATTGGATGGATACTTGAGGGAAATAAACTTGCAGGAATGTGGAGACAGCTGGGGAATGAGACTGTCTGGATTTATCTACAAAGAGCAGGCATAGACTCGATGGGACAAATGGCCTCATTCTGTGCTTAAATGACTATGACTCGACGACTCTCTGACAGGGGAATACTATTACTACTGATTTTCTATACTGGGAAAGTTTCTAATGGACTGGGCAGTATCACCCTGTTGAACCCCGTGATCTAAGTGAAATGTTTGATGCCCCAGAACATGGTTAACAAATGTTCTTCACAAACGGAGTAAACCAGTTCAGACCCATTCACAATTCTGGAGTCATTCACAATGGGAAGTAGTTTCTCCTGGTTTTCTCTACATAGGACAGCAGCCAGGCTTTTCACTGTGTCCCCCACCGCCATGTCAGACGAATGAAGTCTTGTCAGAGTTAAGTGAGATAAGACACGTTGCCTGGGCGAAAGCTGTCTTCATTCGTGTTACTGCTTCAATCCAACCGGGTTAAACCTGGTCATCATCACCATTAGGTAGTTCATAAAGAGGGGTCACAGTCTCTGCAAATCGAGGGATGAGGGTCCACTGATACCCCACAAGCCTGAGGATAGGACACAGGGCAGTCTTTGAGGTGGGCAGGGGTAGACACTGGATGAGGGTCCATTGATAGCCCACCAGCCTGAGGATAGGAGACAGGGCAGTCTTTGAGGTGGACAGGGGTGGACACTGGATGAGCGTCCACTGATACCCCACCAGCCTGAGGATAGAACACAGGGCAGTCTTTGATGTGGGCAGGGGTAGACACTGGATGAGGGACTAATGATACCTCGACCCTGAGGATAGAACACAGGGCAGTCTTTGATGTGGGCAGGGGTAGACACTGGATGAGGGACTAATGATACCTCGACCCTGAGGATAGAACACAGGGCAGTCTTTGATGTGGGCAGGGGTAGACACTGGATGAGGGACTAATGATACCTCGACCCTGAGGATAGGACACAGGGCAGTCTTTGAGGTGGACAGTGGTAGACACTGGATGAGGTTTCACTACACCCCACCAGCCTGAGGATAGGACACAGGGCAGTCATTAAGGTGGACAGGGGTGGACACTGGATGAGGGTCCACCGATGCCCCACCAGCCTGAGGATAGGACACAGGGCAGTCATTGAGGTGGACAAGGATAAACACTGGATCAGGGTCCATTGATAGCCCACCAGCCTGAGGATAGGACACAGGGCGGTCTTTGAGGTGGACAACGATAAACACTGGATGAGCATCCACTGATACCCCACCAGCCTGAGGATAGGACACAGGGCAGTCTTTGAGGTGGACAGGGGTAGACACTGGATGAGGGTTCACTACACCCCACCAGCCTGAGGAGAGGGCACAGGGCAGTCTTTAAGGTGGACAGGGGTGGACACTGGATGAGGGTCCACTGATGCCCCACCAGCCTGAGGATAGGACGCAGGGCAGTCTTTGAGGTGGACAGGGGTAGACACTGGATGGTCTCCACCTGATGTTCGTCTGGGCTGGTGCAGGATGATCCAACCTGGACACTTGGAAATTTGACACGATCTTGCACAGCTGGGCCTGACGTGGATGGTCTTTTAGTCCAGCTCCCAAAGTTATTGCAGCAGTTCCTGTAAAAGGGTTAAATGTGTGGACACGGTCTGTGGTGGTGAGGAGGAGACCATCGACACATTGCAGCAAGCAGGAAGACTGTGAAAAGCTCATAAGGGCCCGGCCGTACGTTAGTGGGAAATAGTGAAGTTATCATGGATCCCCTTGTGACAGTCATTTCCGGGGTACCTCTGGTCCTCAGAAGTGAATGTGAATTTAAATTGTCCCTCGAGCTTTACTGGGATACTCCAATAACGATTAGAGATATCCAGGGTGGTGAAGACAGCCCTGCTGCTGGGAATCAGGGAGAGTAGGATAGGTGTCTTTCAGACATCCGGGATCACACAGGGATGACTGAGTTGAGTTTGTGATGGTCAACAGTCAGTCACCAGCTGCCATACGATTTTCTAACCGGCCAAATGGGGCAGTTAGTAATGAATGTGTCTTTGTGAACAACACCCTGGTATAACAATGACCTGATAGTGTCTGGAATATATGATATAATCTCAGCTCGGTATGAATACTGCTTCATGGATCATGCAATGGTCAGTTAATTTCTTCCGGTCTGCTCATGTTTCCACAGTCATCTTTATGGGTTGTGAATACACTCAGCACCGACTCGAGAATCGCCTGCAGCTCAGGGTCATCAGAGGTGTCTGGTAACCACTCCTCTGATATTTTAATCATGAATATTGAAGGTGCAATGGACACCAGAGCAGGGGTATGGTTTAATGTTCTACAGTATGCAAATATAGCGATAATCAATTACTGCTGATGACCTTTGAGCACATTACTGCCCAGTAGTCCATGTCCATTTTGTAGGATCATATAAAAGGGAGGTAGGACTTTGACATGAACTCTGTTGCCACTCCTACACCACTGTAACATCTGATCTCGGGTCACAGATTAACCAAAAGGAGGTCGAAGGGTCACAAGCAATTTATTGCAGGGAAACCATTGGAAAAAAATCGGAGGGACCGGATTAATCTCCACGTCGAGAGGCAGGGATTAATCAGGGATAGTCAGTATAGCTTTGTCAAGGGGAGTTCGTGTCTAACTAAATTGATTTGATTATTTTCGAGGCGGTGACTAGGGGTGTAAATAAGGGTAAAGCAGTAGTCTACAAGGACTTCAGTAAGGCATTTGATAGGGTCTCGCATGGGAGATGTGTTAAGAAGGTAAGAGCCCATGGGATCCAGGGCAATTTGGCAAATTGGATCCAAAATTGGCTTAGCGGCAGGAGGCAGAGGGTGATGGTCAAGGGCTGTTTTTGCGAGTGGAAGCCTGTGACCAGTGGTGTACTGCAGGGATCGGTGCTGGGACTCTTGCTGTTTGTCGTGTACATTAATGATTTAGACGTGAATATAGGAGGTCAGATCAGTAAGTTCGCAGCTGACACGAAAATTGATTGTTTTGTAAATAGTGAGGAGGAAAGCCTGAGATTACAGGACCTTGTTGTACTTGTCCATAGATCACTGAAGGCAGCAGCACAGGTAGACAATGCGGTCAGGAAGACGTATGGGACACCTGCCTTTATTAGCCGAGGCGGAGAATATAAGAGCAGGGAGGTCATGATGGAATAGTATTAAACACCAGTTCGGCCACAACTGGAGTACTGTGTATAGTTCTGGTTGCCACACTATAGGAAGGATGTGATGGCAATGGAGAGGGTGCAGAATAGATTCGCCAGGATGTTGCCTGGGCTGGAGCATTTCAGCTATGAAGAGCGACAGGAAAGGCGAGGGTTGTTTTCCTCAGAGCAGAGAAGGATGAGGGGTATCATGATTGTGGGACACAAAATTGTGAGGGGCATTGATAGGTTCGATATGAAGAATCTACTTTCCCTTAGCGGAGGGGTCAATAACCAGGGGGAGTTGATTTAAGGTAAGGGGCTGGAGATTTACAAGGGATTTGAGGAAAATAATTTTCTCCCAGAGGGTGGTTGGAATCTGGAAGGCACTGCCTTAAGAAAGGGTCGGAGCAGGAACACTCACAACATTTCAGAAGTATTTAGATGAGCACTTGAAACGCCATGGCAGACAAGGCTACAGGCCAAGTGCTGGGAACTGAGATTAGAATAGTTTGGAGCTTGATGGCTGGCACAGACAGAATGGGCTGAAGGTCCTGTTTCTGTGCTGTATATCTCTATAATTCTGTGACTCTTTGAGGAGTAACAGTTCAAATAGAGCATAACATAAGAAGAGACATAGTGTACATACAACCTGTGGCAGGTGAGAATGGCTTTCAGCTATGGATCAGATGTTAGAAGCTATTATTAAAGACGTTATAGCAAGGCATGTAGAAAAAATCAAGGTGATCAGGAGAGACAACATGGTTTTGTGAAAGAGAAATCATGTTTAACCAATATATTGGAGTTCTTTGAAGAAGTAACATGTACTGTGGATAAAGGGGAACTGGTGGATCTACAGTACTTAGATTTCCAGAAGGCATTTGATAACGTGCCACATCAAACGTCATTGTGGAAAATAAAAGCTCATCATTTAGGGGGTAACATAATTGGCATGGATAGAGGATTGGCTAGCTAACAGGAAACAGAGTAGGCATAAAGGGGAAATTTTCTGGTTGGCAAGCTGCGACGATTGGTGTGCTACCGTGATCAGTGCTGGGGCCTCAACTTTTTACAATTGATATAAATGATTTTGATGAATGGACCGAAGGTATGCTTACGAAATTTGCTAATGTCTCCAAGATTGGTAAGAAGGTAAGTGCTGAAGAGGACATAAGGAGGCTACAAAGGGATATAGATAGGCTAAATGAGTGGTCAAAGAACTGGCAAATGGAGTATAATGTGGGAAAAGGTCAAACTGTCCATTTTGGCTGGAAGACTTCACTGTTACCTCGAGACTTGGTCTGTGCATGTCCACTGTCCGCCTGTGTTATACACTCTCAGCTGAACATACATTCAGCAGCACCAGGAAGCCCCTCTAGTATTATTTAAAAGGACCGGGCATCCAACTTACAGGTGAAGGGCTTTCGACTTGCTTCTGCTATTGTAAAGTTAGTGGAGGTGCTGTGGATGGTTTTCTGGAGGTGGTGTTGTCAGCTGCTGCAGGCATTCACGGAGGACAGAGGATTTGGTGACCCAACTCTGGACGATGTATGTGGACTGTAGTTACAGTGTCTCTGGGTTCGTAACATGACCAACAAATGGAGCAGAGGCTGAATAGAGGGGAAGCTCTGCAAAGAACAGGGGGAGGGGGCTCTGCCCTACCCAAATCGGGTTTTCCAAGAGCAAAACGAGCAATGGTCCTAATACCGAGCCCTGGGGAACACCACTGTATACTCACATCGATTCTGAACAACAACCTTTCACCACTTCTCTCTGTTTACTGTTCATTAGCCAATGTTATATCCACACTGTCACTGTCCTTTTAATCCATGCGGTTCAGCTTTTCTAACCTGTCTGTTGAATGTCACTTGATCAAACACCTTTTGAAAGATCATATATATAACTTTAATCACACCACCCTCATCAACTCTTTCCATTGTTTCACGAAAGAACTCCACCAAGTTTACCTCACCACCACCTCTCTCCACTCCTCCACTGTTGTTAAATTATCAGACTGCTTATCCGACATCCAGTGCTGGATGAGCAGAAATTTCCTCCAATTAAATATTGGGAAGACTGAAGCCATTGTTTTCACGCCCCACTCCAACTCTGTTCCCTTGCTATTGATCCCATCCCTCTCCCTGGTAACAGTCTGAGATTCGGACAGTATGTTTACAACCTTGGTGGCACATTTGACCACAAAATGAGCTTGAACCTCATTTTCAGGATATCATTACAACCACCTATTTCCACCTCAGTTAGAGCGCCCGACTTCACCCCTGTCTCAGCCTATCTACTGCTGAAACTCATTAATGCTTTCCTTACCCCGAGACATGACTACTCCAACACACTCCTCTCTGATTTCCCGCCTGCTGCTCTCTGCTAACTTAATGTCCTCCAGAACTCTGTTGCCATGTCCGAAATCGTGCCAAGTCCGGTGCACATGTCACTGACCGACTTTGACTCCTGATCAAGTATTGTCTTTATTTAAATTCTCAACTTATTTTTCTTCCATGACCTCGCCCCCATCCTGTATCTGTAAGATCCGTCCCCACAACCCTTCAATATATCTGTGCTCCTCTAATTCCAGCCTCTTGTGCATCCCTGATATTAACTGTTCCACCATTGGTGACCACACCTTCAGTTGCCTAGGCTCCAAGCTGTCGAATACCCTCCTTGTACCTCTCCACCTCTCCATCCCGCCACCTCTCCACCACCCTTTCCTCATTTAAGACACCCATTAAAACCTATCTCTTTGACGACGCTTTTGGTCCTCTGACCTAATAATTTCTTATATCTCTCCGTATCATGTTTTGTTTTATAATGAAGCATCTTGGGATGTTTTATTACATTAAAGGCACTATATAAAATACCTTGTTGTTGTTGTCGTTTGCCAGATATGATTTGGAATTCGCATTTGCATGCTGCTTCTCAGTTATTATCCCTTTTTGAGCAGGGCATACTTATCTCCTGGTTGTGACCTTTAGAAATTTCCAAACACCGACATTAGATTGACTGGTCAGTAAATACAGGTTTTACCCCATCTCTCCTTTTTTAAACATGCTGCAACATGTACAACCCTCCAGTCCTCTGTTATCACTCCCATATCCAAGGAGGATCAGAAGACTCTGTCCAGGGCCTATGCTACTTCCACATTTCCTTTCCTCAGTAACCCTCATACATCCCATACAGATCGAGTAAATGTTCTACTTTTTTGAGGTACAAAAAGTGTTGGATGGGAAGTGGTTAACAGAACCTATTTGTTCAGTGACTGTCGTTAATGACAGTCTCCATGGACCCTAATTGTGTCACTGGAGGTTTTCCATCTTCTATTAATAAGGGATTCCTTTCAAGGTTTAATACCATTGCGCCAGTGGATTATCAGCTTCACCACTTACAGGCATCAGCAGCACCAGAGAGAGGGAGAGGATAGATCAGAACCTGAGAACAATAGATTGGAATGTTACAACAATGGGTCAGAATCTGAGAACAGTGGAATGGAATGTTACAAATGTGGGCAGAGGATTATCATGGCCTCTTTACATACTTTCTACGTATGATTCGCTGTCTTTAACATCCCAGATCTATTACACACTGTTGATTATACAACACATTTACTATCCCATCCTTGCTATTGTTGGTGTCCCTGGTAAGTTTGTCAATTTTACAAACCATTTTTAACTGCGTTACTGTTACTGGAATTTACTCTGCCCTCCTTACTGCTGTTGTTATTCCTGGTGAATCTCTGTCTCCAGCTATTAGCTTGACAATCATTGCTAATGATATTATAGTTCACATAATTTATTCTTATCTTTCCTGTTGTACTGCCCTGGTAAGTCTTTATTTCCACATATAAGATCTGTAAACCCTGATTCACTGAAATACTGTTCAAGTAATTCTGTTTTTTTTCTCTGAAGCCCGAAGCCAATGTTATTGGTCTCCATAAGAAATTGTGTCCCATATCTGTGAACGACATACTCCAAGTCCAATGTTTGAGGCTGAACCAGACTGTTTGCTACCTCTGTGTTCTATCTAAACCTGAGCTGTTTTCATCTCCATATTCTCCCCATCACAAACCCTGTCGACTACCACCTCTGTAATAACACCCATCTTCACCTCTGCCTCAGCCCATCTGCTGCATAAACCCTCATCTGTGCCTTTGTTAAATCCACACTTGACTATTGCATTTCTATCCTGGTCATCCTCCCAGTTATGAACCCCCCATAAATCACAGACCATCCATAACTCTGCTGCCTGTATCCTAACTCTCACCAAATCCTGATCACCCATCACCCCTGTGCTCACTGATCTACAACGGCTCCCAGTCTGGCAGCACCTTCACTTTAATATTCCCATTCTTCTGTTAGAATCCCTCCATAGCCTCACCCCTCCAATTAGTCCAATTCCCCTCTTCATTCCTATTCCATTTCCAGGTCCCCCTTTAAAGTGAATTTCATTCCCTCTCTATCTCTCCCTGGTGTTGATTTTCGGCTCTGTAGCACCACTGTTGCCCACACAATGGAAGTCTGGATCCACAAAAGGGTGTGAGATGAGCTAAAGCCACTTCTGGTGTGGCCTGCACACTGCTTCGTGCTGTGCCCGGGTGTACATTGTGTGTACGAGTAGCATGAGGAGTTGTGGAATGTCACATCAAACTTCTATTCCAGCAGCTTTGATGTACGTCTTTGAAACTTGGACTGTGCATGTTAACTGACCGCCTGTGTTGGTCACTTTCAGCTAAACATACATTCAGCAACACGAGGAACCTCATCTAATGCCATTGAAAATTTATAGGCAGTTAACCTACAGGTGAAGGGCTTTTGACTTCCTTCAGCTATTGTAAAGTTAGTGGAGGTGCTGTGGATGGTTTTCTGGAGGTTGTGTTGTGAGCTGTGCAGACATTCAGGGACGACAGAGGATTTGTAACCCAACACTGGACGAGGTATGGGGACTGTAGTTACAGTGTCTCTGGGTCTGTAACATGACAAACAAATGGAGCAGAGGCTGCAGAGAGGGGAAGCTCTGTAAAGTGGGAGGAGGTGGGGGCTCTGCCCTACATACCTCTTGTTTTCCAACAGCAAAAACAGCAGTGGTCCTAATGCCGAGCCCTGGCGAACACCACTGCATACTCCCATCGAGTCTGAACAACAACCTTTCACCACTTCTCTCTGTTTACTGTTCCATAGTCAATGTTATATCCACACTGTCACTGTCCCTTTAATCCATGGGGTTCAGTTTTCCTAACCTGTCTATTGAATGTCACTTTATCAAACACCTTTTGAAAGACCAGATATATATAACTTCAATCACACCACCCTCATCAACCCTCTCCATTGTTTTATCAAAGAACGCCATCATGTTTACCTCACCACCACCTCTCTCCACTCCTCCACTGTTGTTAAATTATCAGACTGCTTATCCGAAATCCAGTTCTGGATGAGCAGAAATTTCCTCCAATTAAATATTGGGAAGACGGAAGTCATTGTTTTCACTCCCCACTCCAACTCTGTTCCTTGCTATTGATTCCATCCCTCTCCTTGGTAACACTCTGAGATTGAGGCAGTCTTTTACAAACCTCGGTGTCACATTTGGGACAACATTAATAGGCACACACACAAATGTGGGATAATTATGGAAGACCAGCACGGATTTGTTAAGGGAAAATGGTGTTTTACTAACTTGCTGGAGTTTCTGAAGAGGTGAAATGGAAGATTGATGACGGCAATGCTGTTGATCTGGTGTAAATGGAATTCCAAAAGGCATTTGATAAAGTGTCACACAACAGACTTGTGAGCAAAGTTGTCACTCATCGAATAAAAAGGACAGTACCAACATGAAACTAAATTGGTTGAGTGACAGGAAACAGAGTGTCGTGATTATTGGATGCTTTTCGGGCTGGAGAAAGGTTTGTAGTAGAATCAAACAAAATACTGCAGATGCTGGAAATGTGAAATTAAAACAGAAAGTGATGGAAATACTCAGCACGTCTGGCAGCATCTGTGGAGAGAGAAGAAGTGTTAATGTTCCAGGTGTGAGATCTTTCATCAGACGTGGCAAAGGTTAGAAATGTAATAGGTTTTAAGCAAATAAAGTGGAGGTATTGGGGAAAACACAAGGACAGAAATGTGAAAAGTAGAGCTGGAGGGGCGGGTGGAGGGTGTTGAAATAAGAAGCGACTGGAATCTCGGTGTCATGCTTTTGGACTGAATGGAGGTGCTGCACAATGTGGACACCCAATCTGCCTTTTACCTGCGGCGGTGTTCCAGTGAACATCAACGTCAGCTCGAGGAACAGCATGTCATTGTCCGAATAGGCACTCTTCAGACTTCCAGACTGAACATTGAGTTCAATAATTTCAGATCAAGACTGGTTCTTTCAATTATTTTGCTTTATTATTTTTTTTGCCATTTCCTGGCCTTAAACATGATTTTTTTATGTTGCTGCTTTTGGCTAGGGCTGTTCATTATTTTGTCATTCAACACCCTCTCTGCACTAACGTTTTGTCTTTCACCACACCACAAGCACACTCTCTTTGCCTTTGCCCCATGACCTCCTTGTCAGTTAATCTCTCTGACCCTCTTTTTTCTCTTTTGCCCCAACCTTGCTTTATTTCCTTACCTTTGTCAATTCTGATGAAAGGTCACAGGCCTGAAACGTTAACTCTGCTTCACTCTCCACAGATGCTTCCAGACCTGCTGAGTCTTTTCAGCACTTCTTGTTTTCATTTAAGACTTGTAGTGGAGTTCCCCAGGGATCAATGCTGGGATCGTTTCTCTTCCTGACAAATATTAATGACATAGACCTTGGTGTACAGGGCACAATTTCAAAGTTTGCAGATGATTCAAAACTTGGAAGCATTGTGAACTGTGAGGAGGATAGTGTAGAAATTCAAACGGACATAGACAAGTTGGTGGAATGGACAGACAGGTGGCAGATGAAGTTCAATGTGGAGAAATGTGATGTGATTCATTTCGGTAGGAAGAACATGGAGAGGCCATATAGAATAAATGGTACAACTCTAAACGGTGTGCAGGAGCAGAGGGACCTGGGTGTATATGTGCATGGGTCATTGAAGTTGGCAGGAGAGGTTGAGAGAGAGCGGTTAATAAACCAGACAGTATCCTGGGCTTTATTAACAGCAGTATGGAATACAAAAGCAAAGAGGTTATTTTGAACTTGTATGAGACACTAGTTCGGCCTCAGTTGCAGTATTACGTCTAGTTCTGGGCACCACACTTTAGGAAACGTGAAGACATTGGAGAGTGTGAAAAAACATTCACAAGAATGGTTCCAGAGATGAAGAATATCAGTTATGAAGAGAGACTGGAGAACTGGGAACATTTTCCTTAGAGAAGAGAAGGCTGAGAGGAAAAAAAGGTATTTACAATTATAAGGTGTCTGGACAGAGTGGATAGGGAAAACTGTCCCCACTCCTGAAAGGTTAAAAAAAGGAGAGGGCAAAGAATAAAAGTAATTGGTAAAAGAAGCAGAAGGAACATGAGGAATACTTTTTCACACAGCGAGTGCTTAAGGTCTGGAATGCACTGCCTGAGAGTGTGGTGGAGGCAGATTCAATCGAGGCATTCAGGAGGAAATTGGATAGCTGTCTGAAAAGGAAGTTTGTACAGAGTTACAGGGAGAAGACAGGGGAGTGATACTAGATAAATTGCTCTTTTGGACAGCCAGCGCAGACACGATGGACAGAATGGCCGCCTGTAACAATTCTGTGATTCTGTGACAGTTGACCACAAAATGAGCTTCCACCGTTATATTCGTGCCATCACTATCACCACCTATTTCCACTTCAATAACATCGCCTGCTTTCACCCCATCTTAACTCATCCGCTGCTGAAGCTCTCAGTCATGCTTTCATTACCTGTAGCCTGGACTATTCGAACTCATTCTCCCACATTCTACTGTCTGTAACCTTGAGGTCATCTAAAACTCTGCTGCCTGTGCCTTAACTCACAGCAAGTCTCATTCCCCAATCACTGACCGACATCAGCTCACAGTCAAGCAATGTCTTGATTTTAAAATTCTCATTCTTGTTTTCCAATCCCTCCATTGCCTCACCCCTCACTAACTCTGGAATCCCCTCCAGCCCCACAAACCTCTGATATATCTCTGCTCCTCTAATTCTGGCCTCTTGTGCATCCCTGATTTTAATTACTCCACCTTCAGTTGCCTCGGCCCAAAGCTCTGGAATACGCTCCCTTCACAGCTCCATCTCTCCATCTCTCCACCTCGCTTTTATCCTTGAAGACACTCCTTTAAAACTTGCCTCTTTGACCAAACATTTGGTCACCTAACCTTGGTGGTTCAGTGTTATACTTTGTTTCATAATGCTGCTGTGAAGTACCTTGGGATAAGTTCTTGCTGAACTTTGCCAGACATGAATTGTCATTGGCATATCCATGTGGCTTGAAATTTATTATGCTATGCTTTTCCAAGCAAATAATATTTCTGTCCTGGGTTGTGAAATTTCACCACCACTGACGTCAGATTGACTGGACAGTACAGGGTTTACCACATCCCTCCTTTTTGTAAACTAGGTGTATAATTTGCAGCCCTCAAGTGCTCTGTCATCACTCCTATATCCAAAGAGAATTGGCAGATTCTGTGCAGTGCTTCTTCCATTTGCACCATTCCTTCTCTCACCAACCCTCAGAATTCCCATCCAGACCGGGTGAATGTTCTAGTTTATTGTGATACAAAAAGTGTTGGATTGAAAGGGGTTAACTGAACCTGTTTGTTCAGTGACTGCAATTAATGTGAGTCTCCATGGACCCTAATTGTGTCACTGGAAGATTTCCCTCTTCTATTAATAAGGGGCTCCTTTCAATGTGTTATCACATAGTGTCAGTGGGAGTATCACATCACTCCGTCACTAACAGGGATCAGCGGCTCTGGAGAGAGGGAGAGGAAAGATCAGAATCAGAGTACAATAGATTGGAATGTTACAACAATGAACAGGAGTTTCATCTGGGAGTTTAACTTTCTTTCTGCAGATTATGATCAGTTCTCATTAAACAGTCGGATCTATTACGCACTGAGGAATATTCAATACATTTACTACCCCTTCTTGGCTATTATTGATGTCCCTAGTAAGTCTCTGTATCTAGCTATTAATTCTATAAACCATGTTTAACTGCATAACCATTCTTGTAATTTCCGCTGCCCTCCTTGCTGCTGTTGTTATTCCTGGCAAATTTCTGTCCCCAGATATTAGCTCTATAAACCATTGCTATGTGCATTAGAGTGCTTGTAATTTACTCTCCCATCTTTGCTGTCCCTGGTAAGTCTCTATTTCCTGCTATGAGATCTGTAAAATTTGTTTCACTGAAATAATGTTCTTGCTATTTAAATTTGGGAAGAGTGTAGTTGTCACTGGTCTCCATAAGAAATTCGATCCACTATCCATGAACCACGATCTCCTCATTGCTAAATATCTGAGGCTGAACCAGACAGTTTGCAACCTCTGTGTTCTATTTAAATCTGAGCTGAGTTCATCTCCATATTCTCAGCAACCCTGCCTACTACCACCTCTGTACTAACACACATCTCCACCTCTGCCTCAGCCTATCTGCTGCATAAACATTCATCTGTGCCTTTGTTAAATACACACTTGACTATCCCAATTCTATCCTGGTCACCCTCCCATTTATAAACCTCTATAAACCACAGCCCATCCAGAACTCTGCTGCCTGTATTCTAACTCACACCAATCCCGATCACCCATCACCCTTGTGCTCACTGATTTACATTGACTCCCAGTCTGGCAGCACCTTAATTTTATTATTCTCATTCATGTGTTTGAATCCCTCCATGGCCTCACCCCTCCAGTTAGTCCCATTCCCCTGACAGTTCCCATATTCCTTTTGACCTTCTAGTATTTTCTTCAATTAGCTTTAAAAATAAACTTCACCCCCTCTTTATTCTACCACTTACCACGGTTTTCAGCTCCACAGCTCCACAGGGCCCAACGTCATGGACGCTTGGATCCATAAAAAGGTATGAGCTGAGCTGCCGGTCACTTGCAGTGCTCCATGCTGGACAGGGATTTAGTGCTGGACAGGGATTTAGATCGGGTTTATCAAGCATGTGCTGGTAGTGTGAGGAAGGGTCTGAATATGGTGCCAATCAGCCATTCCAGCAGCTTTGATGTGTGTCTTTGAAACTTGGCCTGTGCACGTCCACTGACCACCTGTGTTAGTCATTCTCAGCTGAACATATATTCAGCAGCACGAGGAGCCCCTCTCGTGTTATTTAAAAGGACCAGGCATCCAACTTACAGGTGAGGGGCTTTTGAATTACTTTTGCTATTGTAAAGTTAGTGGAGGTGCTGTGGATGATTTTCTGGAGGTTGTGTTGTGAGCTGCTGCAGACATTCAGGGAGGATAGAGGATGTGATGACCCAAGACTGGACGAGGTATGAGAGCACTTTTCCTACCTTATCTGCCCCAGTAGCAGTGTGTGAGGTGACTCTGATTCAAAAAGGAGTTAGTCACAGAGCTGTGTCACCTCCTGCAACATATGGAGCCTCACACCAGAGTGATGACGGAGCTGTCAGTGGACGTTAAGTTCGCAGTTTCATTGAAACTCTATGTATTTGGATATTTCCAGGCAGGAGCAGGAGACATATCCAGTATTGAGTAGTAGAGGTTGATGGAGTTCAGAAGAGTGAGGGAGGGATCTCATAGAAACCTGCAGAATTTTAATCAGTCTGGATAGACTAGATGCAGGAAGGATGTTCCCGATGTTGGGATGTCCAGAACCAGGGGCAACAGTCTAAGGATAAGGAGTAAACCTTTCAGGACTGAGATGAGGAGACATTTCTTCACCCAGAGAGTGGTGAGCCTGTGGAATTCGCTACCACAGGGAGCAGTCGAGGCCAAAACATTGTATGTTTTTAAGAAGGAGTTAGATATAGCTCTTGGTTCTAAAGGGATCAAAGGATATGGGGGGAAAGATTACTGAGTTGGATGATCAGCGATGATCATAACGAATGGCGCAGCAGGCTCGAAGGACCGAATGGCCTACTTCTGCTCCTATTTTCTATGTTTCTATGTTTCCCTGCTTTTGTATCCTTGCCTCCAAGATCTGATATGTTTTACTAAACACTCTCCTAATATGTCCTGCCACCTGCAATGATAAATGCATATGGAGCCCCAGGTCCCTCTGCTCCTGCACAATGTTCAGAACTGTGCTATTAAGTCTATCTTGCCTTCCTATTCCTTCTGGCATAAGGCATCACTTCACACTCCTCTGTACTAAATTCCACCTGCCATTTCTCTGTTAATTCTGCTGGATTGTCGATATCCTGTTGCAGGCAGTTTGTCTCATCCTCAGTGTTTGCCACGCATCCAAGTTCGGTGTCATTGGCAAGCCTTGAAATTCTGCTCTGTATTCCAAGATCCAAGTCATGTAGATATAGCAAAAAAAAAAGTGGTCCTAGCACTGACCCTTGGGGAACATCACTGCCTACCATCCTCCAGTCTGATAAACAACCATTTAACACGACTCACCCTTTTCTTTCCATCAATCAATATTTGATCCAATTGGATGCTAATCCATGTGATTCAATTTTGTTATCCAACATTTTAGAACATAGAACATAGAACAGTACAGCACAGTACAGGCCCTTCGGCCCACGATGTAGTGCCGAACCTTTAACCTACTCTAAGATCAAACTACCTACACACCCTTCATTCTACTATCATCCATGTACCTATCCAAGAGTCACTTAAATGTCCCTAATGTATCTGCTTCTACTACCGCCGCTGGCAGTGCGTTCCACGCACCCACCACTCTCTGTGCAAAGAACCTACCTCTGACATCTCCCCGAAACCTTCCTCCAATCATCTTAAAATTATGCCCCCTGGTGATAGCCCTTTCTGCCCTGGGAAAATGCCTCTGGCTATCCAATCTATCTATGCCTCTCATCATCTTGGACCCTCTGCCAAGTTACCTCTCATCCTTCTTCGTTCCAATGAGAAAAGACCTCGCTCCCTCAATCTTTCTTCGTAGGACATGCCCTCCAGTCCAGGCAGCATCCTGGTAAATCTCCTCTGCACCCTCTCTAAAGCTTCCACATCCTTTTGTGTGGTACTTCATCAAACGCTTTCTTAAAATCCATGTAGACCATCCAACACATTCTTTTCATCCACCTGCTCTGTTACTTCATCGAAATAAATTCAATTAGTTCAGGAAAGCATGATCTGCTTTTTAAAAATCCGTGCGGTCAACCCTTAATTAACTCAAACATCTCCTAGTGTGTTTTGATTTTTTTCCCGCTGATTTAGTTTCTAAAATCTTCCTCACCACTGATGTTAAACTAACTGACCAGTAGTTACGAGGCCTGTGTGTTGTCCATTCCCATTGATAATTCTGGGAGGTGAGGGTGACCATCTATGTCATCGTTTTTTCGCTCAGCAGGGGGAAGCAGAATGAGAGATCCCGTGGCTTTGTCAGGATAGCGGGAATCCTGATGGTGTTGGTGTCTCTGCGGGGGCCCCATGTCAATGGGAAGAGGTACAGGAACTGAAAGAACTCTCACTCCATTAAAGTACAGTTGGTGTGTGAGCATGCCCAGTACATCATGTTGGTGAATGTTCACTACCCTGTCAGCAGCCACCATACCTTCATTCTGAAGCAGTCAGCCGTTCTCAACACTTAGGGCTTCCATACAGAACCAGAATGTGGCTCCTCGGAGGCAAAGAAAAAAACCGTCTAGACACAGCTCATGTTTCTACATCCCCAAACCACCTACCACCGCCACC
The DNA here is from genome assembly GCF_036365525.1 of Heterodontus francisci. Taxonomy (NCBI): domain Eukaryota; kingdom Metazoa; phylum Chordata; class Chondrichthyes; order Heterodontiformes; family Heterodontidae; genus Heterodontus; species Heterodontus francisci. The sequence goes on from NW_027140275.1 coordinate 298,958, forward strand.
CAACCTCCCACAATTAACATGTGTATAATGTGAGCAATGGAGTCACCAGGAACATGATGGGACAGACCATCGGTGTGATGAAGCAATGCTTTCAATGTCTGAACCGCTCGGGGAGAGCCCTCCAGTACACACTGAAGCAGGTGTCCAAGTTCATGGTGTTCTGCTGCACCCTTCATATCACCACCATCATGAGGACACAGGCATTGGCACCAGGAATCCGGAGGACACCTCAGGAGGAGGAGGAGGACGCAGGGAGGATATTTCCTGGACGCCTTCGAACTAGACAGGCTGTCGGAGAGTCCCTGCTAAGATTTTGTTTCCCATAGGCCAACTTCCCTTTCCCACCATGGATCCCCCATTCTCCACCATTTCACCCATCTGAGACACCCCATCACAGTGTTCCCTTGGTCACCATCCTGTAATAAAAACCACCAACATAAACCTTTTCAGTAACATCTTTATCCAACAACACATCCAATTATACAAAAAGTAAAATGGAACTATTCACCCTTGTATATTCCCTTAGTCTCTGTCTTGTGCGTTCCCTCGACTTGCCTCGTGCTCCCCAGTGTTTCCCTAGTGACTGCAGCATGGCTGGTGGAAGACTGCTGACTTTCATTCGGGGAGACTGCAGATGACCTTGCAGGATGTCCTCGAGCAGCTCTGGGCCTTGAGGGCTTCGATTCAAACTGTACCACCTCGACATAGGCAGCAGCCCAGTAATGTTCTGATCTGAGTCCTGTGTATTATAACACGTTTGTGACCTCGCTGTCCGGGAGCTGCCACATGCACTATCCTTTCCCCCTGCCCTGGCTGCAGTTCGTGCGTTTTCGATGAATCAGCATGTGCAGATTCCGACTCTATACCAGTCTCTAAGGCACACACAGTGGAAGTATTTGAGCTGGAGGCTGTGAGTATCAGACTAAGTGATGGGGCTTCACCATCAGTCCTGTGCTGATGCTCTCTGTCTGTCTCCTGGAGCTGCTGTGACTGGGAAGCTGGCAGTTTTGGGGTACCATTGGGAAGTGTAAAATCAGAAGGGTCGTATTGGGATGAGAGATTGTGGGTGGGTTGGAAAGCAGGAGGTCCATGATCCCACCATCTGCAGCTTGTACATCATCCCAGACAGCAGGATGCAGGGGGATGTGGGAGTTAAGAAGGGGCATAAGGCAGGAACATAGCATCATCCTGAATGCTCTCGGCGATGTCGGATGCCACGGGCTCTGTCACTGCCGGTCCCATGATGTGAAGAACCATCTCCTCCCTCAAGCTCAGGGGTTGAAGGTATGCCTGGTCACTCGCCGGTTCACTTGCTGCTCCCTGTGATTATGGGTCACCTTGTCCTGTAAGAAAGAAGGCAGAATATTAATGATTGTTTTACATTGTGTTTTGATGATGTGCCTGCCATAGCTGAATAGCTGGAGGTAATTGGAGGCAGTGAGAGGTGGGTGTGAGACTGCTATCAGTACAAGGTGTGTGAGGGTGAGGTGGAGTATGTGAATGTTAGGTGTGAGTCCTGAGTGTTAGGGACTGCTGATGGGTGAGTGATGGGGGTGTGGTGCATTGAACAGTGTGAGAGGTTGGTGATGTTGGGGGTAGGAGATGCCATTTGGAGATTAATTCAATGACATTGACCACCCGTATGAGCTCATTAAACTTCTTCTGGCTCTGCTGCCAGATTCTCGTGGCGAGAATTCTTGCATTGACCTCTATGGCCACCTTCACCGATTCCCTTCGGAGGACGTTCCTTGAGAGTCTCCACCCCACCACATGGAAACAGAGCCTCTCTCCTCCTGTCACCCTTCGTAACTAAGACATCCATCCCCACATCCGTGAACCGCAGAACACTCTGTTGCAGTGTGCTATTGACCTTGTCTCCAATTGCAGAATTCACAGTAAGCAGCAGCAGCCTCCAGTGAATCAGTGCATCACCTCTTTAAGAGGGACAGACTGCATTTAAAAGCTAAACCTGGCTGAAACATGTGTCAGCCTCACACACCTTTACGGCCCTGTTAAGCATCCAGACAGACAGCAGTGCGGGTTACCCGGGGTGGCACGTAGAATTCATGGAAATGAGGAGGCAGCAGGAAGTGTGTCTGTCACCTGCCTCAACAGGAACGGGCACGGGCAGATCATGATCCCTCTGCCCAAAAACACGACGTACTCTCTATTTCTATTTGCTGTTCTCTCTTTCACACTTTCTCACTCTCAGTCTTTCTCTCTCTCTTCACTCACATTCTCTTGCTCATAAAATAAGAGATTGATGCAGAACAGAAGAAGGCTATTCGGCCCTTTGTGTCAGTGCTGTCTCTTCGAAAAAGCCATATAATTAGTTCTTCTTTCCTCCTCTTTCCCCAGACTCCTGTTTTTCTTTTCCTTTTCAAGTATTTGCTAAATTGCCTTTTGAATGATATTATTGAATCTGCTTCCACCATGTTTTCAGCCAGTGAATTCCAGATCCCAACAACTCGCTGTGGAAGAAAATTCGCCTCATTTCACCTCTGGTTTTTTGTCAATTACCTTCAGTCTGTGTCTTCTTAATACTGAACTTCAGATTTTTGGATTTAGATATACATCACTGGATCAGGCCCTTCGGCCCACCGAGTCTGTGCCGACCATTAACCACCCATTTATACTAATCCTACACTAATCCCATATTCCTACCACATCCTCACCTGTCCCTATATTCCCCTACCACCTACCTATACTAGGGGCAATTTATAATGGCCAGTTTACCTATCAACCTGCAAGACTTTTGGCTGTGGGAGGAAACCCACAAACTCCACACAGGCAGTGCCCATAATATGAGGCTGCAGTGCTTACCACTGCACCACTGTGCCGCCCCTGTTTCTGACACTGGAAACAGTTTCACATTGATTACCTTATCAAAACCCTTCATAATTTTGAATTTTATATCAAATCTCCCCTTACCTATCACTGCTCTAATGAGAACAATCCCAGCTTTTCGAATCTATCCACGTAACTGTATTCCCAGATCCCTGGTACCATTCTAGTAATTCACCTCTGTATCTTCACTACGTCCTTGACATCCTTACCAATGTGTGGTGATCAGAATTGGACACAATTCTCCATCTGGGACCTAACCAATGATGTATAAATATCAGCATTTCCTCCTGAGTTTTATTACTCTGTGTGTCTCTCTCTAACACCAAGGACACTGCATGTTACTAACTAAGATCTGTGTGTTTACACCCTAGGTCTCTCTAATCATGCACTCACTCTATAATGGTACCATTTATTTTATATTTTTTTCTTCTCATACTTCCTACCCAAATGTCTCACTTCACATTTCAATGTGTTAAATTCCATGTGCCATGTTCCTGCCCATTTCATCAGTCTGTCTCTGTCCTCCTGAAGTCTGTTACTATCCTTCTCACTGTTTATTAACATTTCTGAGTTTCCTTCCATCTGAAAACTTGGACATTACCCCCTCTGTACACAAGCCCACTGCATTAGCATGCAACACCAGGGATCCCAACAGTCACCCTGGGGAACACCACTGTGTACTTTGCTCCAGCTGAAAAGCAGCCATTATTCCCAACTCTCTGATACCTGTCACCTAACTAATTTCTTGCATGCTGGGATTGAAAAAGAAAAAAAAGGACTTCCATTTATGTAGCGCCTTTCATGACTACTGCATGTTCCAAAGCGATTTACAATCAACGTATACTTATAATGCCGACTCACTCTTGTACTGTCGGAAAAAGGGCAGCCGATTTTCGCACAGCAAGATCCCACAAGCAGCAATGTGATAATGACCAGATCTGTTTTTATGATGTTGCTTGATGGATAAATATTGTCCAGGCCACAGGGAATAATTCCCCTGATCTGCTTCTAAATAATCCCATAGGATCATTAGCATCCACCTGAGAGGGCAGATGGGGCCTTGGTTTAACGTTTCATTCGAAAGACTGCTCATCTGATAGCGCAATACTCCCTCAGTACTGTCGCTGCACTGTCAGCCTTGATTCTTGTGAAAAAGTCATTTCATGACACTAGATCCTGGAAGCTTGTGACTGAAAGGGGAGAGAGCGACAAACTGTGCCTCGGCTGACTTTGGCCCTTTAATCCCATGTGTTTCTAATTGGGTCACACGGCTGTTATATAGTACTTTATCAAACACCTTTTGAAACGATAGGAAAATTGTAAAAGTACAGGCAGGAAAAGTCATAGAAACATATAATAGCATTACATGGAAGGGGGTCATTTGGTCTCTGAAGTCTGTGCTGGCTCTTTTGATGAATTTCCAGTGAGTTCCACACCCTGGATCTTTCCCAGATCCTTGATCTTTTCCCCTTAATATCTAACCAAATCACTTTTTGAATCTACTTTTGAATCTGTATCCTTCAGCCTATCATACAATAATTTGCAAATCCGAAACAAAAATTGCATTACAATAATCCCCATGTCAACTCTGCTTCTTTTTTCCAATCACCATAAATCTATGTCCTCTGGTTAATGGCCCCTCATACATTAGAAACATTATATAATTTATATAAACCCTTCATGATGTTAAATATCCCTATCTGATCACCTTGTAAATGTCCCTGCTCCAAGGAAAACAATCCCAGCTACATAACTGTAATCCCTCATCCCTGGAAAAGTTCCAGTAAAACTCTTCTGTCCCCTTTCCAAAGTTTCATGTCCTTCCTAAAGTGTGGTTTCCAGTATTGGACACAATGCTCCAGATGGAGCCGGACTAGTCTTTTCTATAGGGTTAACACAATATCCTGGCCAGTCTACTCTGTGTCTCTATTAATCAAGCCTAGGAATCTTTTTGCTTTGTGAACTGTTTGTTAACCTGTCCAGCTACTTTCAAAGATTGCATACAAACACCTCAGGTCTCTCTGTTACTCTAAATAGCTTTAAAGTTGTGCCATTCAGCTTGTATTATCCCTGGTCATTCATCTGGAAGAAAATGGGCTTATCAGTGATAGGCAACATGGTTTTGTGCAGGGAAGGTCATGTCTTACCAACTTAATAGAATTCTTTGAGGAAGTGACAACGTTGATTGATGAGGGAAGGGCTGTAGATGTCATATACATGGACTTCAGTCAGGCGTTTGATAAGGTTCCCCATGGTAGGCTGATGGAGAAGGTAAAGGCGCATGGGGTCCAAGGTGTACTAGCTAGATGGATAAAGAACTGGCTGGGCAACAGGAGACAGAGAGTAGCAGTGGAAGGGAGTTTCTCAAAATGGAGACGTGTGACCAGTGGTGTTCCACAGGGATCCGTGCTGGGACCACTGTTGTTTGTGATATACATAAATGATTTGGAGGAAAGTATAGGTGGTCTGATTGGCAAGTTTATAGACGACACTAAGATTGGTGGAGTAGCAGATAGTGAAGGGGACTGTCAGAGAATACAGCAGAATATAGATAGACTGGAGAGTTGGGCAGAGAAATGGCAGATGGAGTTTAATCAGGGCAAATGCGAGGTGATGCATTTTGGAAGATCCAATTCAAGAGTGAACTATACAGTAAATGGAAAAGTCCTGGGGAAAATTGATATACAGCGAGATTTGGGTGTTCAGGTCCATTGTTCCCTGAAGGTGGCAACGCAGGTCAATAGAGTGGTCAAGAAGGCATACGGCATGCTTTCCTTCATCGGACGGGGTATTGAATACAAGAGTTGGCAGGTCATGTAACAGTTGTATAGGACTTTGGTTCGGCCACATTTGGAATACTGCGTGCAGTTCTGGTCGCCACATTACCAAAAGGATGTGGATGCTTTGGAGAGGGTGCAGATGAGGTTCACCAGGATGTTGCCTGGTATGGAGGGCGCTAGCTATGAAGAGAGCTTGAGTAGATTAGGATTATTTTCATTAGAAAGACGGAGGTTGAGGGAGGACCTGATTGATGTGTACAAAATCATGAGAGGTATAGACAGGGTGGATAGCAAGATGCTTTTTCGCAGAGTGGGGGATTCAATTACAAGGGGACACGAGTTCAAAGTGAAAGGGGAAAAGTTTAGGGGGGATATGCGTGGAAAGTTCTTTACGCAGAGGGTGGTGGGTGCATGGAACGCATTACCAGCGGAGGTGGTAGACGCGGGCACGATAGCGTCTTTTAAGATGTATCTAGACAGATACATGAATGGGCTGGAAGTAAAGAGATACAGATCCTTAGAAAATAGGCGGCAGGTTTAGATAGAGGATTTGGATCGGCGTAGGCTTGGAGGGCCGAAGGGCCTGTTCCTGTGCTGTAATTTTCTTTGTTCTTTGTTCTTTGCATGCAGCTCACCATCACCTTCTCAAGGGCAATTATGGATGGGCAATAAATGCTGGCCTAGTCAACGACACCCACATCCCATGAACGGATAATATATATCAAATCTTCTGACAATGTATCTCCTCACACATCTGCCATGCCAATTAAATATTAGGAAGACTGCAGCCGTTGTTTTCAAACCCCACGTCAAAAGTTTCCTAGCGACAGACTGGATCTCTCTCCTTGGCAACTGTCTGAAACTAAAGCAAACTGTTCACAACCTGGTTTCATAGTTGACACTGCGACGAGCTTCCTGCTAAATATTACTAAAACAGCCGACTTACACTTCCGTGTCATCACCCAACTTTGCCCCTCTCTCAGCTCTTCTGCTGATGAAACACTCCCCCTTGCCTGTGTTACCTGTAGACTCGACTAGTCCAACACACTCCTGGCTGGTCTCCCACATTCTACCTTCCATAACCCTGAGGTGATCCAATGAACTGCTGCCCATGTCCTAACTCACACCAAGTCCTGTTCACCCATTACCCCCTGTACGCACTGACCTACATTGGCTCCTGGTCAGCAACACCTCAATTTTAAAACTCTCAGCCTTCTTTTCAAATCCTTCATTAACTCACTCCTCCTTATCTCTGCAATCTCCTCCAGCCCGACAACCCTCCGAGATATCTGCACTCATCTATTTCTGGCCTCTTGAGCATCTACGAGTTTAATTGCTCTACCATTTGTGGTCCTGCCTTCAGCTGCCGAGGCCCTACGCTCTGGAAGAGGAGAGCAGAACTTCCAGGGAAGAATTCCTGGAAGATAAATGTCAGTGAATTAAACACTAAAATAAAAGCAAAATATTGCGGATGCTGAACACTGGAAATACTCAGCAGGTCTGGCAGCATCTGTGCAGAGAGAAACAGAGTTAATGTTTCAGATCTGTGCCCCTTCATCAGAACTGGTAAACGTTAGAAATGTAACAGTCTTTGAGCAAGTGAAAGAGGGGAAGGGGGAAGAAGAACAAGAAGGAAGGACTGTGATGAGACGGAGAGGGGATAGATTAAATTACAGACTGTTACATTCCTAACGTTTACCAGTTCTGATGAAGGGTCAGAGACCGGAAACATTAACTCTGTTTCTCTCTACACAGATGCTGCCAGACCTGCTGAGTATTTCCAGCACTTTCTGGTCTCATCCCTAAGCTTTTGAATTCTCTCCCCAAACCCTAAATGCAATAAGCTGCACTGAGTCCAGTTTTAGGGAGTCCTGCTTGGACAGAGTACTAAATGCAGTAAAGTTATCAAGAGATTGAATTTTAAGTGATCTAAGAGTCGATCTCTTTCCAACAATTTGTTAATTTTACATTTAGCATTTCACTTAATTTTCAGCTGAATTTGTACTTTATTTCACAATCTGTTTGTGAGAATTGGACAGTTAATTGATGCTGATGGAAAAGGAGGGTCAGTGTCAGCTTGGATATAAAACTGACTTAATGACAGAAAACAGTGAGTTGTGGTAAATAGTTGTTATTCAAACTGGAGAAAAATAGACAGTTGTGTTCCCCAAGGGTTAGTGCTAGGAACACTGTTTTATTCTGATATGTATAAATGATTTGGATAATGGCTTACAGAGAAACATTTCAAAATTTGCAGGTGATACCAAACTTGGAGGCGGGGCAGGCATTGAGGTTGATACCAATCGATGTAAGAGGACATAGATAGGCTAGCAGAATGGGCAGACGAGAGGCAAATGGAATTTAATACAGACAAGTGTCAAGTGATGCATTTTATCAAATGGGTGGTTGATGGTCGGCACAGACTCGGTGGGCCGAAGGGCCTGTTTCAGTGCTGTATCTCTAGTCTAGTCTAGTCTAACAGGGAGAGGCAATATACACTTAATGATAAAGTTCGAAAGAGTGTGCAGAGACAAAGGGACATGGGGTTCATGCACATAGATCCCTGAAGGTGGCAGGATATATTGAGAGAGTCGTCAGTAAAGCATATGGGATCTTGGGCTTCATAGATAGAGGTGGTGAGTTCAGAAGAAGGAAAGTTATGCTGTAACTTTATGAAGCTCTGGTTAGGCCCCAAGTGGAGTACTGCATCCAGTTCTGTTCACCACACTTTAGGAAGGATGTGAGGGTCATTGACAGGGTGTAGAGGAGGTTTACTTTAATGGTTCCAGAGATGGAGGATTTTTAGTACAATATAGTCTGTAAAAGCTGGGATTGTCTTCCTTGGAGTAAAGGAGATTGAGGGGAGATTTGATACATGTATACAAGATGATGACCTGTTTGGATAAGGTAGACAGGAAAAGATGTTCCCATTAGCTTATGGTACAATGACTAGAGTTAAGATTGAGGGCAAGAGTTAAGGGGGATGTGATGAACAACATTTTTACACAACGAGTGGTAATGGCCTGGAAATCATTGCCTCCGAGGGTGGTGGAAGCAGAGAAGGTGAATTATTTCAAAAGTATATTGGATGAACACTTGATGGAAATAAACTTGCAGGAATATGGAGTCAGAGCTGGGGAATGAGACTGGCTGGATTTATCTACAAAGAGCTGGCATGGACTCGATGAGCAGAATGGCCTAATTCTGTGCTGAAATGACTATGACTCTACGACTCTCTGACAGGGGAATACTATTACTACTTTTAGTTTAGTTTAGAGATACAGCACTGAAACAGGCCCTTCGGCCCACCGAGTCTGTGCGGACCATCAACCACCCGTTTATACTAATCCTACACTAATTCCATATTCCTACCACATCCCCACCTGTCCCGATGTTTCCCTACCACCTACCTATACTACAGGCAATTGCTAATGGCCAATTTACCGATCAACCTGCAAGTCTTTGGCATGTGGGTAGAAACCGGAGCACCCGGAGGAAACCCACGCAAACACAGGGAGAACTGGCAAACTCCACACAGGCAATACCTAGAATTGAACCCGGGTCACTGGAGCTGTGAGGCTGCGGTGCCAACCACTGCACCACTGTGCCGCCCTATACTGGGAAAGTTTATAATGGACTGGGCAGTATCACCCTGGAGAACCCCGTGATGTAAGTGAAATGTTTGATGCCCCAGAACGTGGTTAACAAATGTCCTTCACAAACAGAATAAATCAGTTCAGTCGCACTGACAATTCTGGAGTCATTCACAATGGGGAGTAATTTCTCCTCGTTTTCTCTACATAGGACAGCAGTCAGGCTTTTCACTGTGTCCACCACCTCCATGTTGAAAGTCTTGTCAGGGTTAGGTGAGATAAGACACGTTGCCTGGGCGACAGATTTCTTCAATTGTGTTACTGCTTCTATGCTCTCTTCAGTCCAACCGGGTTAAATCTGGTCATCATCACCATTAGTTAGTTCATAAAGAGGAGTCACAGTCTCTGCAAATCGAGGGATGAGGGTCCACTGATACCCTGCCAGCCTGAGGATAGGACACAGGGTAGTCTTTGAGGTGGACAGGGGTAGATACTGGATGAGGGTCCACTGATACCCCACCAGCCTGAGGATAGGACACAGGGCAGGACTTTGAGGTGAACAGGGGTAGACACTGGATGAGGGTCCACTGATACCCCACCAGCCAGAGGATAGGACACAGGGCAGGACTTTGAGGTGAACAGGGGTAGACACTGGATGAGGGTCCATTGATACCCCACCAGCCTGAGGATAGGACACAGGGCAGGACTTTGAGGTGAACAGGGGTAGACACTGGATGATAGTCCACTGATACCCCACCAGCCTGAGGATAGGACACAGGGCAGGACTTTGACGTGAACAGGGGTAGATACTGGATGAGGGTCCACTGATACCCCACCAGCCTGAGGATATGACACAGGGCAGGACTTTGAGGTGAACAGGGGTAGATACTGGATGAGGGTCCACTGATACCCCAGCAGCCTGAGGATAGGACACAGGGCAGGACTTTGAGGTGAACAGGGGTAGATACTGGGTGAGGGTCCACTGATACCCCACCAGCCTGAGGATAGGACACAGGGTAGTCTTTGAGGTGGACAGGGGTAGACACTGGATGAGGGTCCACTGATACCCCACCAGCCTGAGGATATGACACAGGGCAGGACTTTGAGGTGAACAGGGGTAGATACTGGATGAGGGTCCACTGATACCCCAGCAGCCTGAGGATAGGACACAGGGCAGGACTTTGAGGTGAACAGGGGTAGATACTGGATGAGGGTCCACTGATACCCCAGCAGCCTGAGGATAGGACACAGGGCAGGACTTTGAGGTGAACAGGGGTGGATACTGGGTGAGGGTCCACTGATACCCCAGCAGCCTGAGGATAGGACACAGGGCAGGACTTTGAGGTGAACAGGGGTAGACACTGGATGAGGGTCCACTGATACCCCACCAGCCTGAGGATATGACACAGGGCAGGACTTTGTGGTGGACAGGGGTAGATACTGGATGAGGGTCCACTGATACCCCACCAGCCTGAGGATATGACACAGGGCAGGACTTTGAGGTGAACAGGGGTAGACACTGGATGAGGGTCCACTGATACCCCACCAGCCTGAGGATAGGACACAGGGCAGGACTTTGAGGTGGACAGGGGTAGATACTGGATGAGGGTCCATTGATACCCCACCAGCCTGAAGATATGACACAGGGCAGGACTTTGTGGTGGACAGGGGTAGATACTGGATGAGGGTCCATTGATACCCCACCAGCCTGAGGATAGGACACAGGGCAGGACTTTGAGGTGAACAGGGGTAGATACTGGATGAGGGTCCACTGATACCCCACCAGCCTGAGGATAGGACACAGGGCAGGACTTTGAGGTGGACAGGGGTAGATACTGGATGAGGGTCCACTGATACCCCAGCAGCCTGAGGATAGGACACAGGGCAGGACTTTGAAGTGAACAGGGGTAGACACTGGATGAGGGTCCACTGATACCCCACCAGCCTGAGGATAGGACACAGGGCAGGACTTTGAGGTGAACAGGGGTAGACACTGGATGAGGGTCCACTGATACCCCACCAGCCTGAGGATAGGACACAGGGCAGGACTTTGAGGTGGACAGGGGTAGACACTGGATGAGGGTCCATTGATACCCCACCAGCCTGAGGATATGACACAGGGCAGGACTTTGTGGTGGACAGGGGTAGATACTGGATGAGGGTCCATTGATACCCCACCAGCCTGAGGATAGGACACAGGGCAGGACTTTGAGGTGGACAGGGGTAGATACTGGATGAGGGTCCACTGATACCCCACCAGCCTGAGGATAGGACACAGGGCAGGACTTTGAGGTGAACAGGGGTAGATACTGGATGAGGGTCCACTGATACCCCACCAGCCTGAGGATAGGACACAGGGCAGGACTTTGAGGTGGACAGGGGTAGATACTGGATGAGGGTCCACTGATACCCCAGCAGCCTGAGGATAGGACACAGGGCAGGACTTTGAGGTGAACAGGGGTAGATACTGGATGAGGGTCCACTGATACCCCACCAGCCTGAGGATAGGACACAGGGCAGGACTTTGAGGTGAACAGGGGTAGATACTGGATGAGGGTCCACTGATACCCCACCAGCCTGAGGATAGGACACAGGGCAGGACTTTGAGGTGAACAGGGGTAGATACTGGATGAGGGTCCACTGATACCCCACCAGCCTGAGGATAGGACACAGGGCAGGACTTTGAGGTGAACAGGGGTAGACACTGGATGAGGGTCCACTGATACCCAACCACCCTGAGGATAGGACACAGGGCAGGACTTTGAGGTGAACAGGGGTAGACACTGGATGAGGGTCCACTGATACCCCACCAGCCTGAGTATAGGACACAGGGCAGGACTTTGAAGTGAACAGGGGTAGATACTGGATGAGGGTCCACTGATACCCCACCAGCCTGAGGATAGGACACAGGGCAGGACTTTGAGGTGGACAGGGGTAGACACTGGATGGTCTCGGCCTGACGCTGGTGTGGGCTGATGCAGGATGATCTGATCTGGGCACGTAGAAAGGTGACACGGTCTTGCACCAGCTGGGCCTTACGTGGATGTTCTTTTTGTCCAGCTCCCAAAGTCACTGCAGTAGTTCCTTTAAAAGGGTTAAATGTGTGGACACGGTGATGAGAAGATCATCGACATATTGCAGCGAGCAGGAAGACTGTGAAAAGCTCAGAAGGGACCCGGCTACACGTTTGTTGAAAATAGTGGGTTTATTGTGGAACCCCTTGTGACAGACATATCCAGGAGTACCTCTGGTCCTCAGAAGTGAATGTGAATTTAATTTGTTTCTCTAGTTTTACTGGAATACTACAATAACCATTAGAGATATCCAGGGTGGAGAAGACAGCCCTGCCACTGAGAATCCGGGAGAGTAGGGTGGGTGTCTATCAGACAACCGGGTTCACGCAGGGTTGACTGAATTGAGTTTGTGGTGGTCAATAGTCAGTCACCAGCTGCCATCCGGCTTTCCAACCAGTCAAATCGGGCAGTTAGAAGGGAACATGGCTTCGTGAACTACACCCTGGTATAACAATGACATGATAGTGTCTGGAATGTATGATATAATCTCAGCTCGGTAAGAATACTGCTTCATGGATCATGCAATGGTCAGTTAATTTCTTCCGGTCTGCTCATGTTTCCACAGTTATCTTTATGGGTTGTGGATACACTCGACACCGACTCGAGAATCACCTGTACCTCAGGGTGATCAGAGGTGTCTGGTTCCCACTCCTCTGAAATTTTAATCATGAATATTGAGGTTACACTGGACACCCGAGTCGGGGTATGTTTTAATGTTCTACAATATACAAATATAGGGATAATCAATTACTGCTGATAACCTTTGAGCACATTACTGCCCAGTAGTCCCTGTCCATTATGCAGGATCATATAAAAGGGAGGCAGGACTTTGACATGAGCTGTGTTCCCTCTCCTCCACCAATGTAAGATCTGATCCAGGGTCACAGACTAACCAAAAGGAGGTCGAAGGGTCACAAGCAGTTTATTGAGGAGTAACAGTTCAAATACAGCACAAAATCAGAATAGACATAGTGGACATACGGCCTGTGGCAGGTGAGAAAGGCTTTCTGGCTATGGATCAAATGTAAGAAGCTATTAGTAAAGACGTTATAGCAGGACACACAGAATAATTCAAGGTGATCAGGCAGAGTCAACATGCTTTTGTGAAACGGAAACCATGTTGAACCAATTTATTGAAGTTCTTTGAAGAAGTAACAGGTGCTGTGGATAAAGGGGAACTGGTGGATGTATGAAACTTATATACATGCACACACACACATCACAGCCCAGACACTGAGACTAATATATA